>NC_135549.1:23617341-23947341 GCF_964340395.1 Glandiceps talaboti
CTCGTCATTTTGGCATTTAATTGATATTCGGTGGTCGATTTGTACAGTGGCGAATAATTGTTGGTGATTTGTTTATACAAATTTCGATATAATTTATGAAGTCCATTCGTTTCCTTTCGTGTACTAAGAAACTTTATAAGCAATTTCTTTTTAAAAAAGGTAAAAAATACACTGATAATTCGAATGCCTCCCAAATTCTCTTCGTATGTCAACATATGTATGTAATCCCCTTGTTGATTTTCTGTTAGTAGACATGTTTGAAGAGGAGATTCAGACTTGTACATCAATAATGTAAGGATTTCCTTCTACGATTTTGTCGTATATGTTGACAGTGAGACTATGCTTGCCGGTCTTCTGTGGTCTGTATCGAACGTCGTAAGTACCATCTCCTTTATCTTGAAGCCAAGATTCTACTTCCTGGTCATCCGGGTCCTTTATTTTCACGGCAATCGGTAATCCTGACACTTGAAGTGGCTTCCCATCCATACCCAGTGGAGTAACACATGATTTGCAGTCATTGCCCTTTTTGGCGAAACTTGTTACCACGCGACAGGCTAGCTTGTCAGCATAACCGGTAAACACTGTACTACTAACGATGTTGGTAGGTACGGATTTAGGACAGAAAAAGCGGGGAAATTCCTTGACAAGGGAGAGACGTTCCTTGGTTGGTTGTGCGGAGACTTTGTCAAGCTGTTGGCATATGTCATCCTTAGCTGCAAGGATTTCGATTTCACTGCTGTGTTGTAGAGCGTTATCTGTGAACTCCCATGTGCTGTCAGTCACGGCCAAATGGGTCTGGTAGTCTTCTTTTTCCTGTAGCAACGTCTGTTGAACTTTTGCTTTCTGTGTCTGGACATGTGATAATAATTTCTTTCTTCGATTTTCGAGGTCTTTTAAGTACGTAGCGTAGAATTGCTCGATTTGTTCTTTCTGCGAGTCACTATTTTCCTCGAGATCAACCAATTCTTTATCCAGGCCCTCAATTATTGAAGCTATCTTGTTGTGTCTTGTTTTCACATTTTCCAACTTCCCCTCTATTTTAGCTCTGTATTTTTCCACGGCTTTCTCGATTTCCACAGGCTCATGACCGTCCCCCTTTGCATGGTCAAGGAAAGCACACTGCAAGCAGATCGGTAGCTGGCATCGGTTGTTGTCACAGAACAGAGTCAGTTCCTGATTTCTATGGTTCCTTCCTTTGTTGCAATAATCTTTCTGACGAAAGATTGATTCTTCCATGGCTTCTGGAGTTTTGGATAACTCTGCAATGGTCTTCACTTGGTGTGGAGAAAGGCCACTTGTGTGTTTGTGAGCATCGTGGCAAAACTGGCATAAGAAGGCCCTGCAATCAGAGCAGAATGACACAGCTGCAGGATTTTCGCTGCGACGACAACTCTGGCATGGAATCGAAAGACCGTGTTTGACTTTCTTCTGGGTTTCGAAGAAGCTCTTCTGGTTCAAGACAATGAAGTTACTTGGGAAACCATCAGCTTTTGATTTAGGGGTTTTCGTCTTCTGCCTACATTCTGGGCAATCGAACTCTGGTTGTTCTTTTATGTAGTCGCCAAGGCAAGGTTTACAATATGTGTGAAGGCACGGCAGATATTTAGGTAACCTGTGACTATCATCGTATTGCTTTTCACATATCTTACAAGTCAAGAATCTTTCATCAAAATCTTCCTTATTTATCTGCACTGTGCTAATACCGGCCATGACGCCTGTATCTGAACCTGAAAGGTAAAAAAGACAGAAATCTTGCTGAAGTCTCAAGTTGATATTTAATGATCATTATTAAGTAGCCTGGACTAACTGCATTTGTAGTATTCATGGATTCGTTCCGACGTGTGTTTCAAATTTAAAAGACTGATGTATCATTTGTATGTAGTAAACAAATCCTGTAACAAGGGATGCTTTCAGATTACATCAATTTAGCATCTACATCTCCACGTCATAGAAAATGGAGCATCCCACTTTCGATAAGGGGGAATTGTTTAAATGATACTTTGAATATTTTCTGTCGCCCATCCTGGGCCCCAAAGGTAAAGCAATATTTGACTGAGGACATTTGGCACAACTTTTGAGCTTGGCACAATATTAAATAAAAACCCACATCATTACTACATACTGCCTCCCCGTTAACTCTTCCAAGTTTAATCCGATATCATAGTCTACATAGTCGTCTTGTTCTAATATCTAACAGAGATTGGGACCGGTGTGATCGTCTGCTTTGAAGGTTTGCGAGGCGCTAATTTGTGCGCATGGATGATAAAAAAATAAGCACTAGCTTTCTTCCTTGTATAATACTTTTTGTATAATACTTGTACACATGTCGCGTAGCAACTAACAATAATATGACGTCACTGTCCCATGACCTATACATGTTATCGACAAGTACGTACGCTTTGTTCCTTCCACCGTCCTAAAGCGAATGCCATTGTAGCTAGGTGCATTGCGTATAGCTATAGGTCACAAGCTGTAGTATATGTGCTAAGTAAGGTAGAGTCGTGATCACCTTGGAAAGGAAACACAATTAGACCAATTCTGTTCTGGAAAGACCTTCTGTACATTATTGTGGACGATATCCGTAAAGTATCTTTGCAAAAGCTTGTATATCTATATATCGAGCGCTCTATCTAGATCTGTCATACCAATAGGTTGCGATATGGTAAGCTGGTATTATGTACATACCTTAATACAGGTTAACGCGATGACTGAAGACTCCGTGTACACCTTTAATACAAGAATATTCACCAATAAACAACTACAGAACTTCCTTGTACTTTGAAAAACAGTATGGCGCAGTATTCGATTCAGTTGAGGTAGCTGTGACGTCATATCAGGTGACTCGACTCATTCGTTTCTACGAATTGGTGGTTGTATAGGTAGGTGGCGTGTGCATAAAATTCACATCTACGAGTTTTGACCCAGGCACAAACAAAGGAAGAGAGAACTTTGTATATACATGTCAGTGTGAAGGTTCCGAACATTTACTAACTTTTTTCGTCTTAATTAACCAATTCGTGGTATCTACAAGCTGTGGTATTTTATTGACAAATAAAATTCGTGTAAACGATATTGTATCAGCCAACGTCGATATGATCGTACAATCTAAGACTATAACCATGCCAGAGTGTACAAAACAACGTACGTGATTTGATAAACAGGTTATTTAGATCACCATGTTAAAAGTTATAATTTGATAATTTCATAATAAGCGGGAAATTACAGTGAACCAATTGTCAAAAGAAAATATGATATAATATTGATTGAAGAGTGGTAACAACAATTGATTGTTCAGTTATATGCAACTCAATATGGTTACACACTTGCACATCTTTCAAAGTATTTAATGTTCTCAATTTTGCCAAATAAATCTTGGTTGTTCAGTTAAGTCGATATTTACAGAGTACATCCGTTTACCTTTTGGTCAAGGAACCAGGAATTCTATTATGATACTATTGCCTTGCATTATACTAATGCAAATGGTTAACCTTTCAGTACTAAATCTGCAACAAAGATCTTTTTTATCAAGCAACTAAAGATATAGTCGCTTAAAATGGTTAAATCACTGATCATAAAGAGAGGTCACACCTGTACCTATTAATATCAGGTCAAATATATCTGTAGGTAGTCAGGTGATATGTTAAGATGCTTAATTTGCTTGTTTTGTCTCGATACCTTAACCAGATTTAAACTGAATGCCTCCCGTAAGGGAATCACTAATTATGGAAATAACTCATTAAACTAAAAAACTATGGTAACAGGCTTTGTTTTTTGGACAAGCTTGCTTTCTTAGGTTAATGTATGTAAGAGTGTATGATACTGCTTAATTACTGAATATCATTCATTATTCAAAATACTCATTAAAGGAAAAAGTTGTAGCAACAAACTTCATAGGACAGGTACGTATTATTATAATGTACGTATCATATTATACGAAATTTGAAGCTTGCATTTTTAAGATACAACCTAGTTACCTAAAATCATTAATTGTGCAAATTGTTCATTAAAACTAAGCTATATAAAAGATTTTATAGGACATATCCGCTTTGTTATGGTTAACATATGTACTAAATTGTATTGAAACTGAAGTATGCAGTCTTAAGATAAAACCTAATTACCTAAAATCATTAATTGTGCAAATTATTCATCAACACTGTAAGGTACATCAACTAACTTCATAGGACATACACAATTTGTTATGGTTAATGTATGTACTGAATTGTATTGTAATTGAAGTATGCAGTCGTAAGATATAGCCTAATTACCAAGAATCATTAATTATGCAAATTATTCATTAACAATGAAAGGTACACCAACAAGCTTTACAGGACATATGTGATTGTTATGGTTAACGTGTGTACTGAATTATATTGGAATTGAAGTATTTATTCTTAAGATATAGCCTAATTACCGAAAATCATTAATTATGCAAATTATTCATTAAAACTGTACGGTGCATCAACAAACTTGATAGGACATATATGTTCTCTTATGGTTAACGTATGTATTAAATTATGTTGAATTTGAAGTATGTATTCTTAAGATATAGCCTAATTACCAAAAATAATTAATTATGCAAATTATTCATTAACGCTGTAAGTTACATCAACGAATTTTATAGGACAAATGTATGTTGAACGAATATACTAAATTATATTGAAATTAAAGTATGCAGTCTTAAGATATTGCATAATTAGTTGATTTCACTAATATGCAAATTTCTCTAATTAAACATTAACAGATCTGGCTCAAAACCTAATCAGGTCTTGCTATTACCCTAAAGATTACATATCCCAAATTTCATTACAATTGAGCCAGCCGATTTTTAGAAAATGATGACACAGACAGACAGACAGACTGACAGACAGACAGACAGACAGACAGACAGGCGGACAGACACAGACACACCTTCCCCTTTTAATACCTCCCGTACCCTTACGGGAATTAAAAATTGATAGTTCTAACTAAATATTGATATTGAGGCACACGCTAGGTGATGCACTGTGAGTCACAGCGATTGCCATGGATTATTTAATGTATATATGTATGAAAGTGTTGTGGTCGATGGCGGACAAATGTTAGCGTGTGTACGGATAAGTCTTCAAACGCAAAAGATTAGTGATCCTCTCGAAAGGCATTTTAGTTTAATTTACAATACCTCTTTACAAGTCTCTCCACGTTGAAAACTATATGTCTTTTGATAACATGTGTATAAAATTATAATACATAGAAAAGGTGTTGAAATGGCAGCCTGTTACATAATATCAACAAATGGATTGTTTTTCTACATACGGCCCCTATGTATCAGATGATGGGTCGTATCTGTAATAAAGGAATAAGGGAACTTGATAAATTGCTTCACTATGACATCTCGTTTGAAGCAAATGGTCACTGCTTTATTTGTTGCAGTTCTTTTTTTGATTATTGTTATAGAATGTAAGACTGGCATCAATACCATGAGTACGGTTGCGATATTGATGAAACCATTTACTGATCGAGTAATGACCGAGGGTAAACATGAAGACCGCACAGAAGAACTGTTAGTGATACACAATACGACGGGCACCTCAGAGGAGGGAAGCAATATTGATGCTGGACAGACACCTGGAAAATCAACGGGTGAGGTGTCAGAACTGAGAAATATATATAACTGACTCTGTAGAACGTACAAAGGTTTGTTTTTCTATTTATCCAGCAACTCAATTTAATGTGTATACAATATGTTTTAATTTGGCTGTAAAAAATGAACGTATTTTATAACGTGTATCGTGTATTACTTAATTCAAAGAAAATATTAATAGAGATAATTTTTTATTTTTTATTTTACAAAATGTCCCTTACAGGCAATTACCTTACACATACCAAATAGATTGTATTAAACATATAGATCAAATCTGCACGTGAAGAATTTGGAATCAAAACAAAGACACCAGTACGTAAAATGTTACATGACTTATTTTATTGACGTCAGTTGAGTAACATTGAAGCACAGACGTAAAACTATATATATAATGTGATAAAAATGGGTAAATCGACTTGGAAGCTGCACTAACTGCAAATGAGATATTTTTTCATCAAGTAACCAAAGATATATTCATTAATCAGATGCAAACTTAATGCCTCTTGTAAGCTTAATGAATTTTCACTTATCATTTAATAAATGTTCTTTTGGCCTCCATTGTTGATATACTGCACAATGTCAGAATAGATTGACAATGGTACGCAAAAAACGTCAATTCAGTCTTAGAATTTTTTTTATGATTCTCAACAACATCAAACTATTTCTGAATTAAAAAATTGTCAAAACTATGGCAGCCTATCCAATTGGTGTTAATACCAAATCACCAGATGCCACGTCCTCAGTTGCGCGCATATATGGTGTGCGCCACCTCGACGAGATGGTTGCGTATGCAGTGGCACTGTTTCCAAAAAGAGAAGATGTTACACCATATAACATCTTCTCTCAGCACTGGTACTTAACAGAAATTAAAATAACAGAACCCAACATACATAATATACATACATACATACATACATATACAGGTGTTTACCTAATATGTCTTGCCTATAAATACCTTGATAAAGAATTTTTATTCGAACTGTTTCCCAATTACCTTATGCATTTCTTAATACATTCATTCATACATACATACATACATACATACATACATACATACATACATACATACATACATAAATAAATAAATAAATACAGAGACAGCAGACACACAGACAGACAGACAGACAGACATACATACATACATACATACATACATACATACATGATTCTGGGAAGTGCATGGTCAAAGAAGAAAACTCTCCCAAACTGATGAGGAAAAAGACATAGGGGTAACCATTGACTCACAACTTGAACATGACAAGCATATTAATGAAAAGGTGAACATTGCATGCCATTCTACAAGTCAAGTCAGACGTCATTTAGACTATGCTTGTCCTGTTTGGAGTCCTTATAAACAGAAACACATCGAAAATATAGAGAATGTGCAGCGCAGTTTTAAAGATGTGCCCTTATCCAGAGAGATCGAAGCAACTACAATTACCAATGCTTGCATTTAGGAGAATATGAGGAGATATGATAGCATTTAGGAGATTATGAGGAGATATGATAGAACACAGTCTCTATATGATAGATACTAGAGGGACTGTGGATATAAGTATACAGAATTCTTAATGTGAGGTACGATCCAGAAGTCTCATCATTTCTAAAATTGAAGTCAGACTATGTCAAGAACTTAACTGGACTAACAGGCCATGGCAAACAGCTGTTTCAACAATATGTCGTCATTAGCTGCAAGGATTTCGATTTCACTGCTGTGTTGTCGAGCATTATCTGTGAACTCCCTGCACAACCTCACTGTCAATCTGACCCTCTTTACAATTCCATGGAATTCTGGACAAAGCATCTGCATCTATATGAAGTTCAAATGGTAAGGAGTAATCAGCGAAGGCCAATATTGGAGCAGACATGAGGGCTTCCCTGAGTATGTCAAAAGATTTCTGTTCTTTTTCTCCCCACTTTATTTTAACAAACTTCCCAGATTTATTTCGAGTCTGTTGACCATGTAATAAATCATTAAGGGGCTTGGCGATAGTACTAAAACCTTGGATATACCGCCTGTAAAATCCTGCAAAACCAAGAAATTGCATTAACTCCTTCACATTACTAGGGGCTGGCCAATTTCTTAGCGCTGATACCTTGCCTGGGTCAGTTTCAATACCACTAGCAGAAACAATATGTCCAAGATATTTCACCTTACGTCGAAACAGAGAACATTTTGATGGTTTTAATTTCAAGCCATAAGTAGACAACCGTTCAAACACCCTCTGAAGTCTTTCAAGATGATCATCAAATGTCTTTGAATAAACCAGAACATCATCTATAAAAATACAACATTCACGGAAAGTTAGCTCACCAAAACTCTTTTCCATGAGACGTTGGAAAGTAGCTGGCGCATTAGTCAACCCCATAGGCATTCGGTTAAACTCATAATGACCTAGGTTACCAAAAGTGAACGCAGTTTTCTGCTTGTCTGACTCCTCCATATCCACTTGGTAAAACCCTGACCTGAGATCTAAAGATGAAAACCAACTAGAACCACTAAGATTATCAAGTGTATCATCTATTCTAGGTAAGGCGTAGGCATCTTTCACAGTTTTAGCATTTAATTTTCTATAGTCTATACACATCCGGATTTTTCCATCTGGTTTTTTGACACATACAATATTAGAAGACCATGGACTAGTCGACTCACTTATTACACCTGACGCCTGCATGTCCCTCAAATATTGACTCAACTCGTCATACATTCCAGGAGGTATTCGCCTATATCTATCTTTGAAGGGAGTTTCATCAGTTAACTTTATCTTATGGGTTATCAGATTACTATGTCCCAAATCCATTTCATCCTTAGAAAACACTTTTTGCCATTTTCCAATAAGATTTAAGGCATTTTCTTTCTGATCTACAGTTAGCGCCGACTCTGTATTTGTATCTAGACTAAGATCTTTAATTAACCACTCAGGTGCATTGTTACTATTCCCATGTTTATCTATATCAATGTTGTCGTATGGATCGAGAGACTTGGATATGCAAGATGCTTGATTGACATTGCATAAAGTACTTCTAGGTGGAATTGTGACAGACCTTTGACCAATATTAGTAATTGTCACTGGTATTCTACTGGATTTTCCACTTGACCCTAATTTAATTACAGCTGGGGTAACTAGTAAATTCCCAGGTAAAGGATTCAATTCCTCGGGCTCTATCAAAACATCTTGACCAAATGTTTTAGAGTCCACTCTACAAAACCCATGTACAATTATTCTTTGATTTGGTCCTACTTTCACAGGGCTTGTATTACGTACTGCTATAGCTCTCCCCTCTATCATTTGTCTTTGCTGTATGGTCTTATATGTTAGTCCTAGTGCATTAGACAAATTACTACATTCGCCTTTCCTACTACAATCTGGTGCATCTAAGTAATACCTTAGTATATTTGTGCCAACAACAACTGGTACTTGATGGTTATAGTCAGTATCCGCAACAACTAACAGCAAAACAGTCTCGGAACTTTCCACACCAGAACTACCAGGTAATACAATATCTACTTCGATGTAACCTAAATAAGGGACTGTATAGCCACCAGCACCTTGGACCCTAATGAACTCATCTAGTTTTTGAATCGGTTTTTTAAGAACTTCATTATTGAAAGATTCAGCTACTGTTGAAACCATCGAACCCGTGTCAATCAGAGCTAAGCAACATGACCCATCAACACTAATATTACACTCATTAGCATCTCCTACTAAAGACTCTACAACTCTTGAGGAACCATTTATTTGCCGGCCGAGTTCACGTCCCTCTTTATGACTGGCCGTTTCTCGTTTAAATGACATTGAGTTTGTTTATGTCCTATTTGACCACATGCATAGCATTTACCTGAAAATTTATAATCTGTTTTTCTAGGTTGAGTTTGCTGAGAATGGCTACTTCTTTGTTCTATTTGCTCTACTTTCTTTGACAATTGTTGAAGCTCCCTGGTCATATCTTCCAACTTAGCTAGTATATTTTTCTCAATTACTACTTCCTGATGAATTTGTGGAGAAATGTCTTGGTTACCCTCTAGCATCCTAGCTGCCATTAACAACCCATTATAGTTTTCACCAGCATCATATTTATGTCTAATGGCAACCTTAATCTGATCCTGACTTAATCCTGAAAAGAATTTCGTTCTCAACATTGTGTCTATAGTATCTCTGGTCATTGGTTGTCTAGGTCTTAGTTCCTCCAATAAACCCTCTATACGACATGCCCATTCTGCTACCCTTTCATTCCTTTTCTGACGAGCAGTATAAAACCTTTCAAGAATCGCTTCTGGAGGCAATACCTTTCCAAAAACCATATCCATTTTATCTATTAAACCTGTCAGTGTTACATCTTCACCCATATGAAGTAAAACCTCAGCAGCTACCCCTCTCAATGACTTACGAACACCCTGCATAATGATAGCCTGAGGGAATACATTATCTCTCAATAAACCTCATACTTCATATCGCCACATTTCATATGTCACATCACCCTTTCCTGAAAATGTTACAATTCTAGGGAATTCAACAGAACGCACAGTAGTAGCAGTCTGTGGAGTAGATTGTAGTGACGAAGCTATAGGGGCTTGTATTGGAGAAAACATAGGCTGTGAAGATGGTTGAGTTACAATTGGAGAAGAAATGGATGGGGAAGTAGTTTGGGTAGTTATTTTGCCAAGTTCTGTATGTTTTGATGATGTATCTACTGAAGGTGTTGGCAGTAATGCCCTAGCAACTGCTTGTTTATCTTCTAATGGTAATGATATTAGCATATCTATAATACTGTTAATTCCTATCCTTGTGGCAGTATCAGTGACGGACTTAGTATCTTTGGGTGGTGTCACTAAGGTACCTAGTTTGTGTTCAACACCCTGTATTAATCTACCTAACTCTAATCCACGTGCTATGGTAACTCGTGATACTTTCAGTTTAGAATCTTCAAAAATTCTTTTGTGTACTTTTTCCGAAGCAGCTACAGCTGAATCGTGACTACTTAATAACACAAAGGCAGCATTATCATCAGTATCTGACAAATAAATATTTTCGATATCTATTACGCCCAATTTTGTGTTCAAAAACTCTAGCAATGTTTCTATTGTACATTGTGGAGGTAAATGTTGGACAAAAATACTTCGATTATGAAAATCTTCACTTGATGATGCCATTGTTTTCAGCCTAAAAGCAGCTTTAGTACATGTATTGATATTTTGGTAATTCAAAATTAAAACAAAACACAACAAAAATACACAAAAAATGCCTGCACTCGAATATTTCGCACTCATGGAAGAGGTACTGAACTACATACACCAGATGTAAAAGCTGGGAAAAATCAAACAATGGATACGCAAGTACTTGAAAACGTTCACTAAACTTCAGAAAATTTGCGAAAATTACGTTTCTATATAGCCCAGTTTTACAAGCACGGGAACAAAGCTCTAAACAAAAATTCAGAAAATCTCTAGTAATAATATCGAAACCTTATACTGAAGCATATAAATCCCTGAAAACTGTTCTATTGTTCAATGATATATGATGTTGGACAAATTCAAGTTGATTTGCAAGTCATAAGAAACTTTTGCATGGCTAACGTTTACGGAGAAACACTTGAAAATTATCCTGCACAAATGAAAAGATAAATTGCAACTGCACATACATCGAAACAAAACTTCTATACAATACAAATGAAATTGCGTAAATTTCTTTTGGACTTACGTTATTGATATTCGGTAGCGGCGAACACGGTTACTGAAAAGAAAACTGTTCATTGGCAATTGAAACACCAAGTCCACTTATTTTGAGTCAACTTTCAGATATAATTCAGTTCATAAAGTGCACACAGTTTCACGCTTGCTTCCAGGTTGGATACAAGTATTGAATTCACAGCACTTACGGTCAAATACTGCAACTGTTCTTGAACTGCTCACACTTTCAATCCAAGTTACCAGTGATGAACGCAGACACCATACTACGCTGACCCTTGTCGCTAGTTCAGTTCACAAGTCGTTCACCACTCAAACACTCTGCAGAGATTTCCGTCTTGGATTGAAGGCATTGACGACGTGGCACTTTCTCCGATTCGGGTTGAACTTCACCACACAAGATATAGTGGACAAGGAATTGCCATCCTGCCGACTACGCCATTTGTCACGGTTGCCGCCTCACACTCCAAATATCATACCAGTTGATGCAGTTAACTCAAAATAAACTTTATTACAACGTACACACATTACGGAAAGGACAGGAGCTGAAGTACAAAGTGAAAGAGGTAGGTTGTTGCCTTGCTGGCTACACAAAAAATGAATGTCACAAAAGGAAAAAGAGAATATAACTAACCTGAAGTACAAAGTGAAAGAGGTAGGTTGTTGCCTTGCTGGCTACACAAAAAATGAATGTACCGGTGACCTGTGTGTTGGGCTTTTTATACCTGACACGGTACACCTGTCTAAAACTATTTGACTACTAGTATCTAATGAAATTCATGAAGGTAAAGAAATTTACATAAGTACAAGGACAGAAAGTTACATAACTAAAACAAAACCTAACACTGAATAACAAAATTGTAACTGTGACATAATTTTCTTATATAACGCATTCCATATAACTATCACAGTGCGCTTTACAAAGCACAGAACAACGAGTACAAAAACAGACTCAAGCGAAAGTCTTATTGAAGAAATAGGTCACTCTTAAGACCTAATTTAAATGCCTGGAATGTAGCGACATTCTGCAGATATGATGGCAGAGCATTTGACATGGAGCACGTGGTTTGAGGACAGTTTTGATTTTCATGGGAGCATGTTCATCTATAAGCGAGCTGAGTAAAAGATTGTAATTTGTAACATTGTCACTGGGAAGGCATTCTGATCGACTGTTGGGGGCTGGGAGAAGGACAATCACAAGTTGTGTTGAAGTTCATCCATATTGATAGTGTTGAGTTTCCTTGATTTGCGAGTGATTTTAGATGTAGATGGACGAGAGACAAAAGTGATAAAATGTAAAGATGCATGATCGGAAGGTAGAAGCCAGTCATTGGTGATTTGAGATATGCAACGATCAGGAACCCTTGTGATGATGAGATCTAAGTATGACCCTTGTCATGCGTTGGTACTTTGACATGCTGCTCTAATCCGAGTAGATGTAGCATTTCAATGAACTTAGAAGCATCATGATCGCCAGAGTCGTCGACGTGGATGTTGAAGTCGCCTACTGAGATGACCCTTCGTATGAATGATGTCTTCCATAAAGGATGAAAACTCCTTAAGGAAATCGGACACAGTCCACTTCGATCCGCGCCATGAATAAGGGGGGGGGGGGGGGCTGTAAATGACAATTAGGTGATTCACTGCAGATGACTGATGAACATTAGCATCCAGTAATTCAAATGTTCTAAAGTCAGAAGTCTTATTCAACTTTAGTTTCACATTAGATTTTACAATGACTGCAGTCCCACCACCTTTACGACGCGCCCGTGGTATTTGGTAGATATCATACCCGCTAAGTGTAGAGGTAAAGCGGCCTTTTACTGTGTCATCAACTGCGCTAAACCATGTCTCAGTTACAATAAAGAGATCGCAATGATTTTGCAAAACAGCATCGGCGACAAGATCGAGGGAGCTTATTGTCAATGGACCGAGCGTTCCATAATGTACAGGAAAGTGTACGCTTTGAAGAGGACTTTGAAACTCTATTCGCCTTGATGAGATTCGACCTGTTGACTGAGTGAGCCGACCGACGATGACTGAGAGCACTCTCAGATGTTTTGTTGCGAGTCGATTGACTATTTACATGGTTGATGATCGGCTGTTGAAGGGGTGAGATAACCTGGATTAGAGTGATTATTGGGAGTTGACTTCAGTTTATGTGAGCCACCCCTTACTCCTCTGTGGGTTGGAGATCTGGATTGTATTTCCAGTGTTTTGATCGTGAATCAAACATCTTCAGTGCATTTGAGTTTGGCATAACTTTTGTTCAGATGTAATAATTCATGTGTGTTGTAGATTATTGGTTGAGGATAATGGTCAAGATGCATGTAGATGAAACACAATACAGGCAGCAGAAAACTAATAGATGACATGAGTCTATGGATGTCAAGGTGTTGATAATGAGTCAGTATTTACAGGTGGCTGACTGCTGAGTGAGATGGCAAGTAGTTGGAATGTAGCAAATGTTCAGCAATGGACTTCAGTCCCAAAACTAGTAACATGAGGGAAGAAATACCGTAAACGTTCTGTGGAGCTCGCCAATATAGTTGATTCAGTATAACCAGTGTAGTCACAGAACGTTCACAAGTCTTTATGACGTAGAAATAAACCCATAAAAGGCAGTAGTTGCACAGAATTGATGGTTTTTAGGAGAGCTGATGTGAGGGCAGCCGGTTAGGCGCACACCTGTAGTAATCAATATATATGAAGACACGGCAGATATTTAGGTAACCTGTGACTATCAACGTATATTACTTTTCACATATTTTACAAGTCAAGAATCTTTCATCAAAGTTTTTCTTATTTATCTGAGTGAAAACAGTGACATTATTGCTCTTACTGAGACTTGGATGAAAGATGATGGAAATGATCACATAATCAAAGAATGCACTCCAAGTGGATATTCATTTCAACATTCACCTAGATGCACATCTGGTGGTGGGATTGCCCTCATCTACAAGTCTAATATGAAACTGTGTTCATGGAAACCACTGAAATCTATTATGTCATTTGAAGCAACTGAAGCCACTTTGAAACATCAAGGTGTAGCTTTAAAGCTTGTTATAGTATATCGACCCCCACCCAGCGTCAAGAATAAATTCACAGTACAGCAATTCCTACATGAATTTCAATCAATCCTCGAGAAATATGCTTCATATACTGGTAAACTCTGTATCGTTGGGGACTTTAACATACATTTTGATAATCTCTCGAATCCAACTACCAAGAAGTTCATCGAGGTCATTGACTCATGTGACCTTATACAATGGGTTAAGGAACCTACACATGCGCATGGCCATATCCTGGATTTAATCATCTCAAACTCAGATGTCATTAGCTCAACATCAGTAGATTGTCAGTCTCTCTCAGACCACAGTCCTGTCCTTGCCAGATTAAACATTAAAAAACCACCCCTTGAGAGACGTGAAATTGTCTATCGCTGTATCTCCTCCATCCAAATAAGTGATTTCTCCAATGATATTATTGCTACTCCAAGTTTGCATGTACCTGTCACAAATTTACACTCTGCCCTAAGTACTTACAACTCAGCGTTAAATGGTATTCTCGATAAGTATGCACCCATAAGGAAACGCATTATTTCTGTACGTCCAAATACAAACTGGTATACTCCTGAAGTAGATCAAGCCAAAAAGCTTCGGAGATCAGCTGAGGGAAAGTGGAGGTCAACAAAATTAGAGATTCATAAGCAGATTTTCAAGGAGAAATGTCACATTTACAACAAATTAATTCGTCAAGCTAAATGCCACTACTATGTCAACATAATTGAGGAAAATGCCAATGATCAAAGGTCACTCTTCAAAACTGTTTCAATACTGTTTCACAAGTCAACTCCACTGCCAAGCCATAACTCGATTCCAGAACTTGCTGAAAGATTCAATCGATACTTCATTACCAAGATAGAAGATATACGTCATAGAATTGATTCCAGTACTATACCTACTCAGCTCACAGATTATAAAGTCCATACCACAACAACGTTGTCAGCATTTATGCCATCAACTACTCAACATATTCGTAAAGTCACCATTGATATGCCTTCAAAGTCGTGTTGTCTTGACCCTCTTCCAACTTCATTATTGAAAGATTGCATTGACCCACTGCTTCCATTCATAACGATGTTTGTCAACAGCTCTGTCGAAAATTGCATAATACCAGATGCGCTCAAGGCTGCAATTGTCACCCCGATACTCAAGACACCATCCTTAGACTGCAACATATTAAAGAACTATCGACCGGTTTCTAATTTGCCATTTCTCTCTAAAGTCCTTGAGAAGATAGTGGCGACTCAAGTAAACAACCATCTTATGACCAACAATCTTCTCGAACCACTCCAGTTTGCATATAGAAAGTATCACAGTACAGTGACTGCCCTGCTTAAGATTCATGATGACATTTGTTTATCAATCGATTCTGGTAAATATGTCCTCCTTATCTTATTGGATCTTTCAGCTGCTTTTGATACCATCGACCACAACATATTACTGAACAGACTGTCTAATCTTGGCATCACTGGTATGGCTTTAAAGGTGATTCAAAATGCTCACATTCACTATCGCTAATTTGCTAGACGACATGTTTGTGAAATGCATTCTGGTTTTAAAACTTTTCAAAAGCGTCTGCAAACACCTTAAAATGACCCTTTTTCAGTCACTTCCCTTCAGATTTACTTCGAGAGTTTTCGGGTATTTCCGGTCCCACCTAGACCACGGGATTTTATGACGTCATAAAGAGACATGGATAGCACGTAGCCTATGGCGAGCGTAGTCACTAGGTGAACAAAACTCAACAGCATTGTGAAAAAATTCATTGCTAGTGGTTGTAACAGACATCAGTAAACAAAAACTACACTATACATGTCTTATTAACCAACATTTACCGATATTTACTCACACTTTCTGACTAATTGGCAGTGTCTGTGGGTATAAATGCTAAAATATGATCTCCCCATATTATGGCAAAATAAATCAAAACGGCTAGACTACAGTGTAGATATACATAAACACTTGTAATGTCGCTCGCGTGTTTCAATTTATTTATCTGATTTTTTTAATTATTTGCCGAGGAGAAGCATTACAATATCTTCGACAGGCATGGCGTCGACAGCATATTATAGCCCACTATACTCGACTATACTCACTGATGTCGCCTTTTGAACGGCGCATTTAGCAACAAAGTAAACATATTTATCTTGAATAAATATACTAGCTATTAGATTGCCATATCATCAGCAATAAAATTGTAAAGAATTGAGGAAATTTCGTGAGTTTAGTGTTGTCATTTACATGACTTTAGCAACTCGTCTGGAAGAAAACTTGTATGGTTTCCCTTGTTGCGATATCACTTAATTTAATGCAACAAGCCTATTTAATATTCATTAGAAGAATTCTGTAACGAATCATGGTATTCGAAGTGTACAGTTTAGGAAACCAACAAATCAAATATCGCGATGTGCTCATCATGATATCAAATAAGATTGGACAATATTGACGTCGGCAATCAAGGTCGTGACCCCAGCACATGGTTATGAAAGAAAGCCTGCAACTAGATACTTGGCTAGCCACGTCCGGTCCCGTTTCTCAGGGTTTGTTTTAGAGACGTTATTTCTGTACGACTTGAAGAATTTTACAATATATCTGATTGATAAATATGGATTACATCAACACGTGGATAAATTTAACCCGAAACGAATGCGCGCTGTGCTCTCCCGATTCCATACGTACATTGTACATACACTGCTTCAGCTTTGATCGGCGGCCTAGTATGAGCTTACTGCCGCGGCCGCGGTGACTGCACAAAACTTGACAACACTACCCCTCTACCGATATATAATAATCACCTGTATACCGTGATAAAAACAATAATTCGAGTCCCCAACAAGTCGATGAGACCTACTTCTGTTCTGTCCGATCCGAATGCGAGTTTCTTAGGTTTTATATGGGTTTCAGAGTATTACGCCCTAGACAATAATAGATGTAAACTTGTGTTCACAAGCCAAACATGTGGCAATACAAGACCACAACGAAAACTGTGAAAAATTTGCAGGTCAGTCTCATTTTATATATGGACAACAAAATTAGGTCGGTCACAGTTCCATTTACATGTACATGATGCAATGACTCGGAGCGTACTTCCATATGCTCGGAGCAAATCGAATCAATTAGTGTATTATGGGACCAACAAATATATTGTGGCACATGTCCCGATACGCCTTCTTGAAGTTTCCCATTGGTATTCTAATAGCTAGTATATTTATTCGAGATGAAATATGTTTACTTTGTTGTTAAATGCACTGTTCAAAAGGCGACGCGAGTACGATTGGGCTAAAATATGCCGTCCTTGGCCCGGGGATGCCGTCAAACGTCACCACGGTATCGTAATGCTTCTTGTCGGCAAATAATAAAAAATCAGATAAATAAAAGTCAATGAGTGTGAAACACGCGACATTACAAGTGTTTATATATATCTAGTCTAGCCGTTTTTTATTTATTTTGCCATAATATGGGGAGATCATATTTTAGCATTTATACCAACAGACACTGCCAATTAGTCAGAAAGTGTGAGTAAATATCGGTAAATGTTGGTTAATAAGACATGTATAGTGTAGTTTTTGTTTACTGATGTCTGTTACAACCACTAGCAATGTATTTTTTCACAATGCTGTTGAGTTTTGTTCACCTAGTGACTACGCTCGCCATAGGCTACGTGCTAACAATGTCTCTTTATGACGTCATAAAATCCCGTGGTCTAGGTGGGACCGGAAATACCCGAAAACTCTCGAAGTAAATCCGAAGGGAAGTGACTGAAAAAGGGTTATTTTAAGGTGTTTGCAGACGCTTTTGAAAAGTTTTAAAACCAGAATGCATTTCACAAACATGTCGTCTAGCAAATTAGCGATAGTGAATGTGAGCATTTTGAATCACCTTTAAAGTGGTTTGAGGTCTATCTCCAACAGCGTTACCAGTCAGTTAAAATTGGAAATACCCACAGTAAACCATCACACCTTGCCTGTGGGGTACCACAAGGATCAGTGGGGCCCTCTTTTGTTTACAATATACATCTCTCCACTGGGCAAACTCATTCGCAAGCATAACCTGCAGTTTCATCAATACGCTGATGATAACAATGTATACCTCGCCTTTTCATATCCAGATGCTTCTACAGCCATTTACTCTACAGAAACCTGCATCAGTGACATAAATCTATGGATTACAGAAAACAAGTTACAGCTAAATGACTCAAAAACAGAGATTCTCCTTATTAGCTCCAAATTCAACACATTGCCTGATCCAGTAGACCATCTTAAAATTGGATCAGCATCTGTACCTGTTGTGAAGACAGCACGGAATATCGGAGTTACTTTCGACAACACACATATACTGACATACCATATCAAGAATACATGCAATTCCATTTATAACCATCTCCGTCGAATTGGATCAATTAGAAAATACATTACAAACAAAGCCTGTCAAACACTTATCAATGCTATCTTGTCAGCCAAGCTGGATTATGGAAATGCACTCCTCTATGGTCTCCCTGATAATTCTATTGCTCTGCTTCAACGTACTCAGAACACTGCTGCCAGAATAGTCACTCGGTCAAAGAAATTCACTCATATCACACCAACTCTCCGTGACCTACATTGGTTGCCTGTCCACTTCAGGATTGAATTTAAGATCCTTCTCCTGATTTACAAAGCTCAAAACAATAAATATAAACCAAAACGCTCCCTTCGATCAGCTATAAAAAGTCTGTTAGTCCAGCGTACATTTAACAACAAAACCTATGGCGGTCGCGCCTTTACAATCTGTGCTTCAAAGCTTTGGAATGACCTACCACAGGATATACGCCAGTCCACAAGCCTGGAAATCTTCAAAAAACGACTGAAACATCACATGTTTATGCGAGCATTCTGTGTAAATTGAACACCATCTAGCGCCTTTGAACAATTTGACTTTTTTTGAATTTGGCGCTATATAAATGTTTATGATGATGATGATGATGATGATGATGGTGATCTGCAGTGTGCTGATACCGGCCTTGACGCTTGTACCTGCTGAACCTGAAAGATAACAACGAAACAACTCTTGCCGAAGTCTCAAATTGATATTTAATGATTATTATTAAAGTAGCCTGGACCAACTACATTTGTAGTATTCATGGATTCCGTTTGACGTGTGTTTCAAATTGAAAAGAAGTACCATTTGTATGTAGCAAATTTAGTCGAGGGAGCTGTGACGTCATATCAGGTGACTCGACTCATTTGGTTTCTACGAATTGGTAGTTGTATAGGTTGGTGGCGTGCGCATAAATTTCGAACATCTACGAGTTTTGACCTAGTCATATAAGCCTAAACAAAGGAAATGAGAACTTTATATAATGCCAGTGTGAAGTTTCCGAATGTTTACTAACTTTTTTCGTAATTAACCAATTCGTGGTATTTGCAAGCTGTGGTATTTTATTGACAAATAGAATCCGTGGAAACGATATTGTATCAACCTCCGTCAATACGATCGTGCAATCTAACCACGTCAGAGTGTACAAAACAACGTAGGTGACTTGATAAACAAGTTATTTAGACCACTTAGTTAAAGTTATAATTTGATAATTTCATATTGGGCGTAAAAAATGTGTGGTTCCTGTTACATTCAATTTTAAAATAGGTGGAGTTGGTAGATTTGTTGTTTTATTTTATTATATTTTTTTTTATGTATGAGTGTCTAGTTCAGATTTTCCATTGTTTTCCAAATGGTCTCTGTGTTATTTATTTCTTCCTATCAGATGTACTGTCAATACAGATTGGAGGAATAGTTTTATATTATCTTTTGAAGCTGATGTCAGTTTCGCACCCAGTATTTCTTGCGAGACTTCATGATTTTCGCGATTTTGTTATTATTTTCTCGAATACGTAAAAAAAATAAAAATAAAATATGATATAATATTGATTGAAGAGTTTTAATAACAATCGATTCTTCTGTTATATGCAGCTAAATATAATATGATGAGTACATACTTCCACATCGATCAAGCAAATTACTCAGTTTTCTCAATATTACCAAGTTCAACTTGGTTATTCAGTTTAAGTCCATATTTTCAGACTTCATCAGTTTACTTTTTGGTCAACGAACCAGGAATTGTATTTTGTTACATGATATTAAGGGAAGCGGCTAACACTTCAGTACTAAATCAGCAACAGGGACCCTTTTTTACAACAACTAAATATATATTCGCATAAAATGGCTATTTGCTTAAAATGACTAAATTAGTAATCACAAACAGATATCACACCTGTACCTGTTAATATCAGGTCAAATATAATTGTAGGTAGTAAGGTGATATGTTAAGATGCTTAACAAAATTTAATCTGGCTCCATATATATGTTGGTTTTGTTTTGCCTCGATACCTTTAGAATTGGTAGTGCTAATTAAATATTCATATTGAGGCACAACCTAGGTGATACAACGTTAGTCAAAGCGATCGCCATGGATTATTTCACGGCTATCTCATCAATTATTACGAATGATGTGCACTTCAAAGTGTTCTGGTCGATGGAGGACTGATGTTAGCGTCTGTCGATGTCCGGCTAAGTCTTCAAACACAGAAGATTAGTGACCCTCACGAAAGGCATTTTAGTTTAATTTACAATTATACCTCTTTACAAGTCTCTCCACATTGAAAGATATGTGTTTTTGATAACATGTATATATTATTATAATACATACAAAAGGTGCTGAAATGGCAGCCTGTAACATAATATCAACAAATGGATTGTTTTTCTACATACGGCACCGATGTATCAGATGGTGGATCGTGTCTGTAGTAAGGGAGTAAGGGAACTCGATAAGGTGCTCCACTATGACGTCTCGTTTGAAGCAAATACTCACTGCTCTATTTGTTGCAGTTCTTTTCTCGGTTATTGTTCTAGAATGGACGACTGGAACGACTGGAAGCAATACCATGAGTAGATTTAAGTCATTATTGACACCACTTACTGATCGGGTGTTGACCGAGGGTAGACATGAAGACCGCACAGAACTATTGGTGCAACACTATACAACGGGCACCTCAGAGGAGGAAAGCAATACTGATGGTGGACAGAAACCTGGTAAATCAACGAGTGAGGTATCAGAACTGAGAAATATAACTGATGCTGTCGAACGTGGAAAGGTTTTTTTTTTTCTGTTTATCCAGCAACCCAATTTAATGTGTATACAATATGTTTTAATTTGGCTGTAAAGAAGGAACGTATTTTATAACGTGTATCCTATATTACTAAATAAAAAAAATATTAATAATATATCTCATCTATACCATATAGTTTGTATTACAAAACAAAAATAACACGATATCTACTTTATGTTTTTCGTAAACGTGTGTATAGTTTTCTACTCGCACAATTAACGAACTTGTCAAACATATAGATCAAATCTGCACGTGAAGAAGCTAGAATCAAAACAAAGACACCAGTACGTAAATGTGACATGACTTTTGTTATTGACGTCGGCAGGGTAACATACATTTCTTGAAGCACAGACGTAACACTATATATCTAATGTGATAAAAAGGGGTAAATGGGACTTTAAAGTTGTACTAACTGCAACTGGGATATTTTTTATCATCAAATAACCAAAGATACATTTTGTATATTCATTAAAAAGTATTCAGTGCATGATAAAAAGACTGCATTTGTTAATCAGTGCTAGTGGTCAATATTATCCGTAGGGGTGGTGTAGTGACAAGTCTAAATCATTGAGCGGAAGCTTGGTTTTGAATCTATCGCTATGTTAACACGGCACTAGTTTATAAATATTCGAACAACAACAATCTATTCACTGAAAAGTGTAAAAAAATACCAATAATTAGACATTGCGCATGTTAATCACTTGTTGATCTTATCCATTAGCAGTGCAATAACAGGTTTCAATCGTGATCGCCATTTGAGGCGCTGATTGTTGGGTACGACAACTCCCCCCCCCCCAAAAAAAAAAAAAATCAATTTTATTTTATTTATCATTTATATAGTTACAAAAAAATGCATTCACCCATAGATGATTCAATACTGTTCATGATGTACGATATTACGAGTGAGTTATTGTATCTAACAAAACATTTAAAAAAAATATGTTCAGTTGCAAATAGTGCAGCTTTAACCGAAGAATGATCCATAGGGGGAAATGTAAATAACATTTTGAATTGAGATTTAATTACAGAATGAGATTCAGTAGTCTAACATTAACATTTTTGTAGCATCGGAATACAATTTGTCGTTAGCTTTGCATGGGTCTTTATTCCACGTTAAACCATATATCTGTACATGGATGAGGAAAGACGGGATATTTCTAATTTACCTTCATTTATCCATAATTCATACTTCAAAGCTGCACTTGGCTGCAACTAAATTTGCTAAAAAAAAATTTAAGATATAATAACTCACTCGTAATGTCCTACACCTTGAACTGTATTGAATCACCTGTGGATGAATGTATTTCTTTGAACCTGTATACATGATATGATACAATAAATCAAAACAAATTTATTTGGACGAACGCACCCAAAACCCAGCGCCCTCAACGGTAATATCTTTTTACAACCTGTATTCAGTTCAGGATAATTATAGTTTATAGAAACCAGTGCAGTATTAATATAGTGACATATTTAAACCAGATTTGCTCTATATATAAACTTATACCACACCGCCCACAGATAAATTTGAGCACTGATTAACATACTAGATGAACAGACACAGTGTCTTTTCATAAGTAATGACCAATTTCTTTTTGTGTCAGAATATATCTTTAGTTACTTGATGAAGAGAAAATGTCTCAGTTGCAGCTAGTGCAGGTTTAGGTAAACCACCAAAATCTCAAAGCTTTATGATTGAAATTTATTCGCTCAGGAAATGGAAACAATACACTCTTTGGAAGAAATACAAAACTGAATTCTGGTGAGAGCCATGACATAGTTCCAAAGGAACTAATCAAACTCCATGGATCAAACGTACATGAACATAAATTATGGGTACGAGTTATAACAACAAAAAATCATCTCTTGTGAATAGTGATGGGTATTATGTCGGTAACAAAATTATATAAATATACACAAGCTCTCAGTGTAGCAAATGAAATGAATAGAAATAAATAAAAACAATCATAAATACACAAATGGAATTATAGAGGCAGGTTAAATAGGAAGGAATTCGAAGATATAGTCACCCTCTCAAAAAAAGCCTACTTCATGTTTGCATTAAATATTTGTCTATTGTAGGTCTTTCCTATTGTTGTGGGTACATATTTCTTAGTTTGGATAGCTGCATATTTAAAATTGTGTTGGCTAATTCATAAGTTTACAATTGGAATAGACAGGCTATCATTGATTTTAGTACTGGTCAGATAGCTATGGGATAACTGTTTAGTAAATCTAACGGTAGAGAGTGTGTATATAGTGATTGTGTTTTAGGTCAAAGATGAGTTTATATATTTGTGGATATCAAGGATATTGAGTTGATTAAAGCGCTGAGTACAATGGGCTTGGTAATCAGTGAAATGTATAGTTATAATCTGTTGATCCAGAGCAGTTGGATGTTTCCCAAAAATTTCCAATGCAGTAAAAATGTGGGAGAGAAGTATAATGTTGTAGGGAAGGATAGGGTAAGGACGCGCAGATTTTGGAATATATACGTAGTGAAGAATCTTCAAAATGATAACAACCGTTGGACTCATAGCATTTCTTAGGTTCTCAATATGGGACTTCTAGGTTAGGGAAGGGTATATGAATACGCCTGGATAAGTGGCAAACGACACATCCTATACACTGTCAGGTGTGTTGCGAAAAGAAAAGTGTCATTCCAAGTAGGTGAATTTTTGAGGCGTTTTGTTAATCATATAATGTGTTTATTAATCTTATAACTGACATTAATTCATAGAATACTACTTTAATAATTCCAATCTAACCCATGCCTTGTTTTAATCATTTCCAATTAGAATCTTCATACGGTTGGTGCAAAGGGCAATACGAATTCTGAACGACGTTATCTCATCTCAATAAATGGATTCATAGGACCTAATCAACAGTACGGTCATTTTAGGAAAACAGCGGCTGCTGCATTGTATTCAAATAGAACACTTGTTATTCCATACTTCTTTGCACTTAAAGCATTTCAAGAAAGTCAAACCATCTGGCGAAAGAATTTTGAGGATACATTTGATATAGACAAACTGAAGGAAGTCCTTGATGTTGCTACTGTAGATGAATATAATCGTGACTGTAACCATAAACTTGAACTTCTGTTAACGAATAATGGTTCAGAAGGACGTCCACCTAAGTGGAGCATGATGCAGGAAGAACATCGTAGGGAATATTCAATTAATATTTCCTCTCCAACCAATCCAGTGGGCTACCAAACACTTGATAATCTCACATCTGTACGCTGTCTTGGAATACTCATTCCAGGGTTTTGGCCATCGCCACCTTATCCGAGACAACTGCGATTTGAAATGTTAGCAAGAGTTAACAAATATATTCGCATGGCTGCAAAAATAAGGAAGACAGCTGATCAAATTGTACCGAAAATATGTAATGGGAAACCATATGTTGCGATGCACTGGAGGAACAGAATACAGGAAGTGTAAGTTAAAAAAAGGTTTTTAAAATATCGTCAGCATATTAACTTATAATGTACTTGTATTATGTATTAGATGCCATGTTTATAGATTATCATTGTTCATAGAATGGTCAACCTTATACAAATGAGAGTATAGATTATGATCTAAAAGTGGCGAAATTAAATTTTAGGAGCAAGAGTTATGAACTCGGGTGTTGATTATCGAACTCTATTAAAAATACAAGGTACACTGAATTATGATAAAATAGGAATTGTGAAGTGATGAGTTTGTCTATTAAAAGATGCTAATTTCATGTACTGGAAATAACTGTCAGTAAACATAAATGTCGGTTCGCTTTTCTTCACAACACCGTGAAACACTGCAACGGCTTCTGAGTATATTGCTTGATATATTGTGTAACCATATATATATATATATATATAATTTTATAACACAACACAACACAACACACACACACACACACACACACACACACACACACATATCTGTGTGTGTGTATGTGTGTGTGTGTGTGTGTGTAAAATACCTATGCTTGAGTAAACAGTACCCAATACATATGTATACAGAGTCGTGTAAATAACACATTATTAAGCAAGATGTACAGGATCCGATACACAGTGTTTCACGCTATTGGCATCATCGGTCTGATGTCGCAACAGTTGAAACACTGTGTAACAGCTCCTGTTTATCTTGCATCTTGCTTGATACTGCGTTATATATATATATATATATATATATATATATATATATATATATATATATATATATATATATATATATATATATATATATACAAATATATATATATATATATATATATATATATATATATATATATATATATATATATCACCATCATCCGACAGATCATACAATATTTCGTACCTGTTTACATGCACCCAATGCCCTTTAACCCTGCCACATATTTCAATACATTAATTACAGCCTATTGGCACTAGTATTTGTTTTAAAGATACATTGGGTATTTAAATAGTTTCTTGTCATAGTAATAATGTTACTGTATTAAGTTTAGTATTTGCCATGCAGAAGACCTTTGATGCTTTAGTTGAAACCTCCCAGCATTCATATATTCCTTGAAATGTGTCATTTTTTAAACAAAACGTTAGTCATGAATAAACAAAATACAAAAGGGATGCTTGATCTCCTTACCAAAGCTACACCATGCATGATTTTTTGGTTTATAGATAATGATTATTTGATATACGTATACACATTACTGTAACATTGGCCTAGAAGGTGTAGCCAGGTTGGAAAACCACGAAGTGAGTTCTCTCACATTGAGCAGCATATCCGGAAATACTCACAAAGAGTAAATATAAATATAGAGATTTCAACACAAAACTAATCACACCAGTGTTTATCTTAATAACAGTCAATATATACAAGAGACACAAGTACAGTACAATATTGTTCTTTATTCATATTCAGTTGCATGAATCGTAATTGCGTGGGTAAGAGCCAAGCTTACATGGATGATTTAAACAAGACTGGTGTTGTGGCTGCGAAAGATGTAGGAAAGTATATGATGGAACGAAATTACACATGCATATATCTGGCGACTAAAGATGAGGTAAGAAAGAACAGTCGTGCAAAAACCTTCAAAGAAAGAAAAATGAAAAAAATGCATTATGATTTGACTATGGTATAAATATACATATATTAGTGTGAATGCTAAATACTAATTCATGAAAAAGAAAAGATACAGGCAATTAACATGCACACATACATACATACATACATACATACATACATACATATACACGAATAATAATAATAATAATAATAAGATGATTTGTAATGCGCCTCATCTCCGAAGAGCTCGAAGCGCAGAGGAAGAGTGGATACAGAAATAGTTAATGAAAATGTGAATTCAAGGTAATCTGTATTAAAATAATATGAGAAAGAAAAGCAGTTATTAGCAGTTGAAGAGGTGAGTTTTTAGAGAGTGTCTGAAGGTTGACAAAGATTTGGAATGGCGGAGATCAAAAGGGAGGTGGTTCCATGAAGTAGGGCCAATGTAAGAGAAGGATCTTTCACCAAATGTTTTGGTTGACACCCTTGGAACACAGAGAAGACGAGAATAGATTGTGGAAGATATTTAATTAAGTAATTAAGTAGACAAACACGTTTCATATGCTGTGAAAAAGTCTGTTCATATATACTTTAATATAGTGTCATATATATATATATATATATATATATATATAGTTTTGTATATATATATATATATATATATATATATATATATATATATATATATATATATATATATATATATAGTTTTATATAAAACTATTACGCTCTGCCACTGCGGTATAGAGCACTGTCTTAGCGGATTGATACTCACCGAGTTATATATATATATATATATATTATATATATATATATATATATATATATATATATATATATATATATATATATATATATATATATATATATATATATATATATAGCAACAATGTTAAATCCAATATCAGCAAGATATTTCTTATTGAGAGGCATTTCCTCAAAGGCACTAAACTACATAAGATATTTAACTAAGGAAATGTGAAATCTTTTACAGTTGTATGCAGAAAATGGCATGCATCATTAAAACCCACAATAACGCCGTCTGGTACAGACCGTACACCAGAAGCTAGTAAATCCTGCAGCTGTAGAGATAATAACCAGTGTCTGGTGAATGACAATTGCCTATCAACCAATGTAATATTCAACACACAAATTACATCAAATAATAACGGCACAGAACTATACTTTAGACTAACACAGAAGAGAAATCATATTCACATTCGTATAAACGCTCTTCCTTTGTTCACAGTCTTTCCTTGAACTTTTGAAATATGCTGGCATACCAAATATCGTGAGCACTGCAGATATCAAGCCACCAAAATATCCAGATGTTGAGGAAGTTAAGCATGACAACTACTTCTGGTCCTTGGTAGAACAAGAAATTTGCATTCGTAAGTCAATAACCCTTCAAAACTAAAATGACAGGTGTAATGTGGTGTTTTGGGCTCTCTCCTGCTTCAGACAAATACCGTGTTCGAGTTGACATATATGTTATCCCTATATGTAGGGAACAACTAATATAATACAAAATTGAAAATATTCATATATTTTGAACAGACCATTTCGTCAACACACGAATGCCTGAAAGTGTTACACAGGACAGAAATCAGGAAATAATATATTTTATTTTTATTTTCACATATAGGTTCGATATTCTTTATATCGTGGCAACATTCAGGCTGGAGCGGTACTGTAACAGAATTAAGAAAAGCTATTGGAGCAGAAACCGAGTATTTGTTCAAGATGATTTCGTGGAAAGCTGAAGGCGTCAGTCTGAAGTAGTACGAATGCAACACATTCAGTCAAGCTTCGTTTAACTATTCATAACTGGTTATCTAAGAGAAAAGAATTGCAACCGTTCTCTTATACTCATTCTCTCCTCTACTCACTCGGCTAGATCAGATCCTATGATGTGTTTATTTTTTTTATTTTTAAAAGCATATCGGCTTGCTGTATCTGCTATCAGTTGTTGTACACGACATAACGCTCTGCGAATTAATAGTATGTCCACTATATATTATCAAATATGTGAAGGTAGTAAGAGCAACGAATATATAACATGACGTTTATCGTTAACAAGGCATTTGCATAATTAATTATTTTCGCTAATTAGCCAAAATCTTTTTGAAAATGTAAGCTGTTAATTTCAGATAATTTATTTCTTACATTGTTGATAAAAATTGCCCGTGGCTTACAAAGCTTGTTTATGATGTAGCTTGTATACCCAACGAATCATTTGATATATTAATTATTTTAATTAGGACTAAATGAAGCATATAAATATATGGTTTATTCGGTACTTTGGCCACTGTCCTTAGATACAAATGTATAATGATACAACAAATGGACACTAGAGGAGTTGCAGAAAATAAATAAGTAAATAAATAAAGAAAGAAAGAACATATCAAGAAGAAAATAAGGAAACAAATCAATGTGGTATTAATAGCTGTGTCTAACATGGTATTCTATTCATTGTAGACTTGGAGTTTGAATGCCGAGTGTAAAGAAATCGTGCAATATTTCTCAAAGGCTGAATGTTGGTGGTTTTAATAAGCCTTGTAAACTTCTTAAAGCGTGGCTGGTTACGGTGCAAACAGTGGAATGAATTGTTGTCTAATGTCTGAATAAAGTGGGCAACAGAGTAAAAATGAAATTCATCTTCAACTGATGTTTTACAGTACTTACAAAATCTTATCTATCTTTTGTGTGTTATTGTGTCTACCTGATTCAATCTGCAAGTTATATGCTGAGAGACGGCATCTGAAGGTGTGGTTCATCTAAATTTATAAGATAACTCTCTGTCGTAAATACTGACTTAAAAGTACAATATGATCGGAGTACTTATTAAGTACAATATGATCCGAGTTTTGTGCTTTTATTTATGCCACCAATATCTCTACAGTATTAAACTATCAGGTCATTACATAAAAATATTGATAGTTTGAAACTTATGTATGAAGACATTATTAAGTCCAAATATACTATTATTGGTATATCCGAGGTTTGGAATATTTGTAATATACATGATTATACATTTGAATGTAAAGCACATGATGTGGGTAGGGGTGGTGGGGTAGGTGTATATATACACTCATATCTCACATACAACTTACAAAATTTTGTCATTACTCACGCTGAAACCCTCTGATTGGAAGTAAACATCAGTAACTCCAAAACAATAGTTGGTATCATATACAGGAAGCCAAACACTTATATTATTGACTTTCATAATAGTTTACTAAGTGTACTGAATGATTGTAGGCTTGATAAAATCCATTGTATTTTTATGGGTGATTTTAACATTGATATAAACATTATAAATAATTCACTTCAGGTTGAATCACTACTACATCTTTAGAATGTTTAGGATTATATCGGTTGATATCTACACTAACCAGAGTGACAAGTACTTCTCAAACACTTATAGATCATATCTACATTAATATTTGTTCATGCAAAATTCATGCAGGTACTCTGTTAAGTGATATTTCAGATCACTACCTTATTTTTGTTCTTTTTGAAGGTTTTCCAATCAAATTATCATACAAACGTAAAATTACGTTTAGAAATGATAATCATTATGATTATTCTCACTATCATAATGACCTACTAAGTGCTCAATTTTCATTTGCATATGACGATGACCCACTAGGGATCTGTAAATCCCCGCCAATAAAGACGACAGTCGGTAGAATGTGACTTTTAATTAACACCTACATAATGATGTCGGATGCCCTTTTCAGCTTTTGAATATTCATATTACAGGTGTTCGGTAAAACAAACAAAAAATTATCCCAGGGTCTTCAAAATTTTAAAGTCTTTGTTCTGTTAACATCAATAGATTCATACCCAGGAAGTGTTTCTTCATTTCCATGTTCTAGCCAAGTTTCTACTTAGCAAACAACTTCAAATTCCTTAATAAAGTTTAACAATTCACAGTCACCAGACTTTGAAAGTAAACCATTGATATTCCAAAGTAGAAAATTAGTCTGTACATGTGTGTCTAGCTTGGGTTGATTGTTATTACGCTGTCTCGATGTGTTACTTGTGGATGTCCGATTTTGCTTACTTTTCGGACTTCGACCTCCCTCCTATGTTTGGTTTATCGGTCTGATACAGTAGTTTTCTAAAATATTATATACGTACATGACATTATCTATTATCAACTTATCATATTTCAGCTGTGCAGTCTTGCCGTCCGTTGCGACTTGCCATCATCAGGAACGGGTCAAGTTTTCTACGTTTCTCTCTGTCCATAGGTGAAAGGTCCTCATGTCTTGTTTTAGGTATTTTGTCAGTTTCGCCCTAGCTTTGAGAACTTGTGCACAGTGCTTATACTTTGAAAGTTTGGCAATAATAGGTCTTGGGGTGTGCTCTCTCAAATTCAATGCCGTCACCATTCAGGTCAAGATTGTCTGAAATAAAGGATTTTAGTTTATTTTCAGCATCGTCCCATGTCTCGTCGTCATCGTGTAATCCACGGTATATTAAATTATCTCTTCTCATTTGGCCTTGCTGTTTGCAATTGTCCATTTCCCGTTCCATGTTGATCAATTTATTTTGCATGAGTTTGTTTTCTTCAGACATCTCTGCTATAGTTTCATTTGCGTTTTCAAGCTCTTAACGTAAACCAACCACATCTTCAGAAAGTTGTTTTACTTTTCAATTGTGGTCCTTTGAACATTTATCAAATTATATTGTCTCCTTAAGTCTAGTTCTTGTTCTTTTCAATTCATTCAGCAAATCTAGATCTCCCATTGTAATTAACTTCACTCTGTGCGAGTTCATACTCGTAGTCCGACTCCTCGTGCGATTTTGTGACGTTTCGAGTGAACGATTTTTATAATATGGAGGATTTTCTTGTCAAAATATCTCTGATCAAGTTATTTTGCTTTTCAGCTTGCTTGCCTTTGAGATGATCTAGCTAGGTCCAGGATATTGCCCAACATCTCCAGAGCGAATCGGCAAGCAGAGTATGTTTTTGATTATATTTTTGTTGTTGTTCGATAGTGGTATGCATATGCATGCCTTTCATCATGGCAGATTCTCAACCATCTACATTGTCACTTATCCAAAACATATGTTGCATAATCAAATTATCATTAATTTTATTAAAGACCAAACGTTGTTGCCTATGTTCTGGTGTTTTTGTTCGAAAATTTAATCTGGCTCCATATATATGTTGGTTTGGTTTGGTTTTGCCTCGATACCTTTATAATTGGTAATGCTAATTAAATATTCATATTGAGGCACAAGCTAGGTGATACACTGTCAGCCAAAGCGATTGCCATGGATTATTTCACGGCTATCTCATGAATTATTATGAATAATGTGCACTTCAAAGTGTTCTGGTCGATGGAGGACTGATGTTAGGGTCTGTCCGGCTAAGTTTTCAAACACAGAAGATTATTCACTCTCACGAAAGGCATTTTAGTTTAATTTACAAAACCTCTTTACAAGTCTCTCCATATTGAAAGATATGTGTTTTTGAAAACATGTGTATATTATTATAATACAGTGAAAAGGTGCTGAAATGGCAGCCTGTTACATATTATCAACAAATGGATTGTTTTTCTACATACGGCCCCGATGTATCAGATGATGGGTCGTGTCTGTATTAAAGGAGTAAGGTAAAACGCGATAAGGTGCTTCACTATGACGTCTCGTTTGAAGCAAATACTCACTGCTCTATTTGTTGTAGTTCTTTTTTCGATTATTGTTCTAGAATGGAAGACTGGAAGCAATACCATGAGTAGAGTTGAGTCATTATTGACACCACTTACTGATCGAGTATTGACCGAGGGTGGACATGATGACCGCAAAGAAGAACTGTTGATGCAACACAATACGACGGTCACCTCAGAGGAGGAAAGTAATATTGATGGACAGAAACCTGGTAAATCAACGGGTGGGGTATCAGAACTGAGAAATATAACTGATGCTGTAGGACGTGCAAAGGTTTGTATTTTCTGTTTATCTAGCAACCCAATTCAATGTGTAGACAATGTGTCTTAATTTGAATCAGTGCTAGTGGTCAATATTATCCGTAGGGGTGGTGTAGTGACAAGTTTAAATCATTGAGCGGAAGCTTGGTTTTGAATTTGTCGCTATGTTAACACTGCACTAGTTTGTAAATGTTCGAACAACAACAATCTATTCACTGAAAATTGTTAAAATACCAATAATTAGACATTGCGCATGTTAATCACTGGTTGATCTTATCCATTAGCAGTGCAATAACAGGTTTAAATCTTGATCATCATTGAGAGCGCTGATTGTTGGGTACGACAACTCCCCCCCCCCAAAAAAAAAAAAAAAAAAAAAAATCAATTTGATTTGAGTTATCATTTAATATCTTTTTCAACCTGTTTCTGCAATACTTATGGATAAGATTGACAACGGATTAACATATACAATGTCACGTCAAAGTATATGTATTTTAACCATTTCCAATGAATAGATTATTGTATTCAGTTCAAAACAGGATAATTATAGTTACTTTATAGAAACCAGTGCAGTATTAATATAGTGACATATTTAAACCAGATTTGCTCTATATATAAACTTATACCACACCGCCTATGGATAAATTTGAGCACTAATTAACAGACTAGATGAACAGACACAATGTCTTTTCATAAGTAATGACCAATTTCTTTTTGTGTCAGAATATATCTTTAGTTACTTGATGAAGAGAAAATGTCTCAGTTGTAGCTAGTGCAGGTTCAGGTAAACCACCAAAGTCTCAAAGCTTTATGATTGAAATTTATTCGCTCAGGAAATGGAAACAATACACTCTTTGGAAGAAATACAAAACAGAATTCTGGTGAGAGCCATGACATAGTTCCCAAGGAACTAATCAAACTCCATGGATCAAACATACATGAAAATAAATTATGGGTACGAGTTATAACAACAAAAAATCATCTCTTGTGAATAGTGATGGGGATTATGGCGGTAGCAAAATTATATAAATATACACAAGCTCTCAGTGTAGCAAATGAAATGAATAGAAATAAATAAAAACAATCAAAAATACACAAATGAAATTATAGAGGCTGGTTAAATAGGAAGGAATTCCAAGATATAGTCACCCTCTCAAAAAAACTGCTTCATGTTTGCATTAAATATTTGTCTATTGTAGGTCTTTCTTATTGTTGTGGGCACATATTTCTTAGTTTGGATAGCTGCATATTTAAAATTATGTTGGCTAATTGATTAGTTTACAATTGGAATCGACAGGCTATTATTGACTTAGTTCTGGTCAGATAGCTATGGGATAACTGTTTAGTAAATGTAACGGTAGAGAGTGTGTATATAGCGATTGTGTTTTAGGTCATAGATGAGTTTATATATTTGTGGATATCACGGATATTGAGTTGATTAAAGTGCTGAGTACAATGGGCTTGGTAATCAGTAAAAGGTATAGTTATAATCTTTTGATCAAGAGCAGTTGGATGTTTCCCAAAATTTCCAATGCAGTAAAAAATATGGGGAGAATTAGAATGTTGTAGGGAAGGCTAGGGTAAGGACGCGCAGATTTTGGAATATATACGTAGTGAAGAATCCTCAAAATGATGACAACCGTTAGACTCATAGCATTTCTTAGGTTCTCAATATGGGACTTCTAGGTTAGGGAAGGGTATATGAATACGCCTGGATAAGTGGCAAACGACACATCCTATACAGGTGTGTTGCGAATACAAAGGCGTCATTCCAATTAGGTGCATTTTTGGGGCGTTTTGTTAATCATATAATGTGTTTATTAAATCTTATAACTGACATTAATTCATAGAATATTACTTTAATAATTCAACTCTAACCCATGACTTGTTTTGCTCTTTTCCAATTAGAATATTGATACGGTTGGTGTAAAAGGCAATACGAATTCTGAACGACGTTATCTCATCTCAATAAATGGATTCATAGGACCTAATCAACAGTACAGTCATTTTCGGAAAACAGCGGCTGCTGCATTGTATTCAAATAGAACACTTGTTATTCCATACTTCTTTGCACTTAAAGCATTTCAAGAAAGTCAAACCATCTGGCGAAAGAATTTTGAGGATACATTTGATATAGACAAACTGAAGGAAGTCCTTGATGTTGCTACTGTAGATGAATATAATCGTGACTGTGACCATAAACTTGAACTTCTCTTAACGTATAATGGTTCAGAAGGACGTCCACCTAAGTGGATCATGATGCAGGATGAACATCGTAGGGAATATTCAATTAATATTTCCTCTCCAACCAATCCAGTGGGCTACCAAACACTTGATAATCTCACATCTGTACGCTGTCTTGGAATACTCATTCCAGGGTTTTGGCCATCGCCACCTTATCCGAGACAACTACGATTTGAAATGTTAGCAAGAGTTAACAAATATATTCGCATGGCTGCAAAAATAAGGAAGACAGCTGATCAAATTGTACCGAAAATATGTAATGGGAAACCATATGTTGCGATGCACTGGAGGAACAGAGTACAGGAAGTGTAAGTTAAAAAAAGGTTTTTAAAAAATCGTCAGCATATTAACTTATAATGTACTTGTATTATGTATTAGATGCCATGTTTATAGATTATCATTGTTCATAGAATGGTCAACCTTATACAAATGAGAGTATAGATTATGATCTAAAAGTGGCGAAATTAAATTTTAGGAGCAAGAGTTATGAACTCGGGTGTTGATTATCGAACTCTATTAAAAACACAAGGTACACTGAATTATGATAAAATAGGAATTGTGAAGAGATGAGTTTGTCTATTAAAAGATGCTAATTTCATGTACTGGAAATAACTGTCAGTAAACATAAATGTCGGTTCGCTTTTCTTCATAACACCGTGAAACACTGCAACGGCTTCTGAGTATATTGCTTGATATATTGTGTAACCATATATATATAATTATATAACACAACACACACACACACACACACACACACACACACACACACACACACACACACACACACACACACATATATATATATATATATATATATATATATCTGTGTGTGTGTGTGTGTGTGTGTGTGTGTGTGTGTGTAAAATACCTATGCTGGAGTAAACAGTACCCAATACATATGTATACAGAGTCGTGTAAATAACACATTATTAAGCAAGATGTACAGGATCCGATACACAGTGTTTCACGCTATTGGCATCATCGGTCTGATGTCGCAACAGTTGAAACACTGTGTAACGGCTCCTGTTTATCTTGCATCTTGCTTGATACTGCGTTATATATATATTCAATTCAATATATATATCACCATCATCCGAAAGATCATACAATATTTCGTACCTGTTTACATGCACCCAATGCCCTTTAACCCTGCCACATATTTCAATACATTAATTACAGCCTATTGGTACTGGTATTTGTTTTAAAGATACATTGGGTATTAAATAGTTTCTTGTCATAGTAATAATGTTACTGTATTAAGTTTGTTAAGTTAGTATTTGCCATACAGAAGACCTTTGATGCTTTAGTTGAAACCTCCCAGCATTCATATATTCCTTGAAATGTGTCATTTTTTAAACAAAACGTTAGTCATGAATAAACAAAATACAAAAGGGATGCTTGATCTACTTACCAAAGCTACACAATGCATGATTTTTTGGTTTATAGATAATGATTATTTGATATCCGTATACACGTTACTGTAACATTGGCCTAGAAGGTGTAGCCAGGTTGGAAAACCACGAAGTGAGTTCTCTCACATTGAGCAGCATATCCGGAAATACTCACAAAGAGTAAATATAAATATAGAGATTTCAACACAAAACTAATCACATCAGTGTTTATCGTAATAACAGTCAATATATACAAGACACACAAGTACAGTACAATATTGTTCTTTATTCATATTCAGTTGCATGAATCGTAATTGCGTGGGTAAGAGCCAAGCTTACATGGATGATTTAAACAAGACTGGTGTTGTGGCTGCGAAAGATGTAGGAAAGTATATGATGGAACGAAATTACACATGCATATATCTGGCGACTAAAGATGAGGTAAGAAAGAACAGTCGTGCAAAAACCTTCAAAGAAAGAAAAATGAAATAAATGCATTATGATTTGACTATGGTATAAATATACATATATTAGTGTGAATGCTAAATACTAATTCATGAAAAAGAAAAGATACAGGCAATTAACATGCACACATACATACATACATACATACATACATACATACACACATACATACATACATACATACATACATACATACATACATACATACATATACACGAATAATAATAATAATAAGATGATTTGTAATGCGCCTCATCTCCGAAGAGCTCGAAGCGCAGAGGAAGAGTGGATACAGAAATAGTTAATGTTAATGTGAATTCAAGGTAATCTGTATTAAAATAAGATGAGAAAGAAAAACAGTTATTAGCAGTTGAAGAGGTGAGTTTTTAGAGAGTGTCTGAAGTTTGACAAAGATTTGGAATGGCGGAGATCAGAAGGGAGGTGGTTCCATGAAGTAGGGCCAATGTAAGAGAAGGATCTTTCACCAAATGTTTTGGTTGACACCCTTGGAACACAGAGAAGACGAGAATAGATTGTGGAAGATATTTAATTAAGTAGACAAACACGTTTCATATGCTGTGGAAAAGTCTGTTTATATATACTTTAATATAGTGTCATATATATATATATATATATATATATATATATATATATATATATATATATATATATATATATATCAACAATGTTAAATCCAATATCAGCAAGATATTTCTTATTGAGAGGCATTTCCTCAAAGACACTAAACTACATAAGATATTTAACTAAGGAAATGTGAAATCTTTTACAGTTGTATGCAGAAAATGGCATGCATCATTAAGACCCACAATAAAGCCGTCTGGTACAGACCGTACACCAGAAGCTAGTAAATCCTGCAGCTGTAGAGATAATAACCAGTGTCTGGTGAATGACAATTGCCTATCAACCAGTGTAATATTCAACACACAAATTACATCAAATAATAACGGCACAGAACTATACTATGGACTAACACAGAAGAGAAATCATATTCACATTCGTATAAACGCTCTTCCTTTCTTCACAGTCTTTCCTTGAACTTTTGAAAGATGCTGGCATACCAAATATCGTGAGCACTGCAGATATCAAGCCACCAAAATATCCAGATGTTGAGGAAGTTAAGCATGACAACTACTTCTGGTCCTTGGTAGAACAAGAAATTTGCATTCGTAAGTCAATAACCCTTCAAAACTAAAATGACAGGTGTAATGTGGTGTTTTGGGCTCTCTCCTGCTTCAGACAAATACCGTGTTCGAGTTGACATATATGTTATCCCTATATGTAGGGAACAACTAATATAATACAAAATTGAAAATATTCATATATTTTGAACAGACCATTTCGTCAACACACGAATGCCTGAAAGTGTTACACAGGACAGAAATCAGGAAATAATATATTTTATTTTTATTTTCACATATAGGTTCGATATTCTTTATATCGTGGCAACATTCAGGCTGGAGCGGTACTGTAACAGAATTAAGAAAAGCTATTGGAGCAGAAACCGAGTATTTGTTCAAGATGATTTCGTGGAAAGCTGAAGGCGTCAGTCTCAAGTAGTACGAATGCAACACATTCAGTCAAGCTTCGTTTAACTATTCATAACTGGTTATCTAAGAGAAAAGAATTGCAACCGTTCTTTTATACTCATTCTCTCCTCTACTCACTCGGCTAGATCAGATCCTATGATGTGTTTATTTTTTTTTATTTTTAAAAGCATATCGGCTTGCTGTATCAGTTGTTGTACACGACATAACGCTCTGCGAATTAATAGTATTTCCACTATATATTATCAAATATGTGAAGGTAGTAAGAGCAACGAATATATAACATGGCGTCGAGGATAAAGGAATTTTACTTGGTATAAATAAGATACTAACTTTATAAAGGTTCAATGTATCAGTCAGCCAACCTATTTTATATTCATAATGTAATCGGAAAAGACAACATGTGAACAGGGGATTAATTCTACTCATAACTAGAGAGTGTGTAACATACGGCATTTATGAAACTGAATTAATTTGTTCATCTAGCCTCCATTAATACAGTGGTGACTAGGAGAGTGGGCGATATACTTGATATCATCCCTTTATCTTTTCCATTCAATCAACTACTTTTCAAATTTTCTTCTTGATTGTACAAAATGTTGAAGTCTTCCTCCGTCGCCATCTGTGGCTCCGCACGAATTATCGAATTACGAATTATCCAAACGTTTTAATCAGTCTTTTACCAATCGCAAGAAGAATATTTGAATTTGATAATGGGAGTTAGTGTTGGTAGTTTCGATAATTCGTATAAAAATGGAAATAATTTTTAATTGGAATACTGTAAGACTTTCTAACATTATGTGCAAAAACATTTATTAATTCTCATGAGGTGAAACACAGAACTAGAACGTTTATCGTTAACAAGGCATTTGCATAATTAATTATTTTCGCTAATTAGCCAAAATCTTTTTGAAAATGTAAGCTGTTAATTTCAGATAATTTATTTCTTACATTGTTGATAAAAATTGCCCGTGGCTTACAAAGCTTGTTTATGATGTAGCTTGTAAACCCAACGAATCATTTGATATATTAATTATTTTAATTAGGACTCAATGAAACATATAAATATATGGTTTATTCGGTACTTTGGCCACTGTCCTTAGATACAAATGTATAATGATACAACAAATGGACACTAGAGGAGTTGCAGAAAATAAATATGTAAATAAATAAATAAATAAAGAACATATCAAGAAGAAACTAAGGAAACAAATCAATGTGGTATTAATAGCTGTGTCTAACATGGTATTCTATTCATTGTAGACTTGGAGTTTGAATGCCGAGTGTAAAGAAATCGTGCAATATTTCTCAAAGGCTGAATGTTGGTGGTTTTAGTAAGCCTTGTAAACTTCTTAAAGCGTGGCTGGTTACGGTACAAACAGTGGAATAAATTGTTGTCTAATGTCTGAATAAAGTGGGCAACAGAGTAAAAATGAAATTCATCTTCAACTGATGTTTTACAGTACTTACAAAATCTTATCTATCTTTTGTGTGTTATTGTGTCTACCTGATTCAATCTGCAAGTTTTATGCTGAGAGACGGCATCTGAAGGTGTGGTTCATCTAAATTTATCAGATAACTCTCTGTCGTAAATACTGACTTAAAAGTACAAGATGATCGGAGTACTTATTAAGTACAATATGATCCGAGTTTTGTGCTTTTATTTATGCCATCAATATCTTTACAGTATTAAACTATCAGGTCATTACATAAAAATATTGATAGTTTGAAACTTATGTATGAAGACATTATTAAGTCCAAATATACTATTATTGGTATATCCGAGGTTTGGAATATTTGTAATATACATGATTATACATTTGAATGTAAAGCACATGATGTGGGTAAGGGTGGTGGGGTAGGTGTATATATACACTCATATCTCACACACAACTTACACAATTTTGTCATTACTCACGCTGAAACCCTCTGATTGGAAGTAAACATCAGTAACTCCAAAACAATATTTGGCATCATATACAGGAAGCCAAACACTTATATTATTGAATTTCATAATAGTTTACTAAGTGTACTGAATGATTGTAGGCTTGATAAAATCCATTGTATTTTAATGGGTGATTTTAACATTGATATAAACATTATAAATAATTCACTTCAGGTTGAATCACTACATACATCTTTAGAATGTTTAGGATTATATCGGTTGATATCTACACTAACCAGAGTGACAAGTACTTCTCAAACACTTATAGATCATATCTACATTAATATTTGTTCATGCAAAATTCATGCAGGTACTCTGTTAAGTGATATTTCAGATCACTAGCTTATTTTTGTTCTTTTTGAAGGTTTTCCAATCAAATTATCATACAAACGTAAAATTACGTTTAGAAATGATAATCATTATGATTATTCTCTGTAAATATTGATCTGTAAATCCCCGCCAATAAAGACGACAGTCGGTAGAATGTGACTTTTAATTAACACCTACATAATGATGTCGGATGCCCTTTTCAGCTTTTGAATATTCATATTACAGGTCTTCAAAATTTTGAAGTCTTTGTTCTGTTAACATCAATAGATTCATACCCAGGCAGTATTTCTTCATTTCCATGTTCTAGCCAAGTTTCTACTTAGCAAGCAACTTCAAATTCCTTAATAAAGTTTAACAATTCACAGTCACCAGACTTTGAAAGTAAACCATTGATATTCCAAAGTAGAAAATTAGTCTGTACATGTGTGTCTAGCTTGGATTGATTGTTATTACGCTGTCTCGATGTGTTACTTGTGGATGTCCGATTTTGCTTACTTTTCGGACTTCGGCCTCCCTCCTATGTTTGGTTTATCGATCTGATACAGTAGTTTTCTAAAATATTATATACGTTCATGACATTATCTATTTTCAACTTATCATATTTCAGCTGTGCAGTCTTGCCGTCCGTTGCGACTTGCCATCATCAGGAACGGGTCAAGTTTTCTACGTTTCTCTCTGTCCATAGGTGAAAGGTCCTCAGATGTCTTGTTTTAGGTATTTTGTCAGTTTCGCCCTAGCTTTGAGAACTTGTGCACAGTGCTTATACTTTGAAAGTTTGGCAATAATAGGTCTGGGGGTGTGCTCTCTCAAATTCAATGCCGTCACCATTCAGGTCAAGATTGTCTGAAATAAAGGATTTTAGTTTATTTTCAGCATCGTCCCATGTCTCGTCGTTATCGTGTAATCCACGGTATATTAAATTATCTCTTCTCATTTGGCCTTGCTGTTTGCAATTGTCCATTTCCCGTTCCATGTTGATCAATTTATTTTGCATGAGTTTGTTTTCTTCAGACATCTCTGCTATAGTTTCATTTGCGTTTTCAAGCTCTTAACGTAAACCAACCACATCTTCAGAAAGTTGTTTTACTTTTCAATTGTGGTCCTTTGAAAGTTTATCAAATTATATTGTCTCCTTAAGTCTAGTTCTTGTTCTTTTCAATTCATTCAGCAAGTCTAGATCTCCCATTGTAATTAACTTCACTTTGTGCGAGTTCATACTCGTAGTCCGACTCCTCGTGCGATTTTGTGACGTTTCGAGTGAACGATTTTTATAATATGGAGGATTTTCTTGTCAAAATATCTCTGATCAATTTCGTTTGCTTTTCAGCTTGCTTGCCTTTGAGATGATCTAGCTAGGTCCAGGATTTTGCCCAACATCTCCAGAGCGAATCGGCAAGCAGAGTATGTTTTTGATTATATTTTTGTTGTTGTTGTTCGATAGTGGTATGTTATGCGTGCCTTTCATCATGGCAGATTCTCAACCATCTACATTGTCACTTATCCAAAAACATATATTCCATAGTCACATTATCATTAATTTTATTAAAGGCCAAACGTTGTTGCCTATGTTCTGGTGTTTTTGTTCGAAAATTTAATCTGGCTCCATATATATGTTGGTTTGGTTTGGTTTTGCCTCGATACCTTTATAATTGGTAATGCTAATTAAATATTCATATTGAGGCACAAGCTAGGTGATACACTGTCAGCCAAAGCGATTGCCATGGATTATTTCACGGCTATCTCATGAATTATTATGAATAATGTGCACTTCAAAGTGTTCTGGTCGATGGAGGACTGATGTTAGGGTCTGTCCGGCTAAGTTTTCAAACACAGAAGATTATTCACTCTCACGAAAGGCATTTTAGTTTAATTTACAAAACCTCTTTACAAGTCGTGTTTTTGAAAACATGTGTATATTATTATAATACAGTGAAAAGGTGCTGAAATGGCAGCCTGTTACATATTATCAACAAATGGATTGTTTTTCTACATACGGCCCCGATGTATCAGATGATGGGTCGTGTCTGTATTAAAGGAGTAAGGTAAAACGCGATAAGGTGCTTCACTATGACGTCTCGTTTGAAGCAAATACTCACTGCTCTATTTGTTGTAGTTCTTTTTTCGATTATTGTTCTAGAATGGAAGACTGGAAGCAATACCATGAGTAGATTTGAGTCATTATTGACACCACTTACTGATCGAGTATTGACCGAGGGTGGACATGATGACCGCAAAGAAGAACTGTTGATGCAACACAATACGACGGTCACCTCAGAGGAGGAAAGTAATATTGATGGACAGAAACCTGGTAAATCAACGGGTGGGGTATCAGAACTGAGAAATATAACTGATGCTGTAGGACGTGCAAAGGTTTGTATTTTCTGTTTATCTAGCAACCCAATTCAATGTGTAGACAATGTGTCTTAATTTGAATCAGTGCTAGTGGTCAATATTATCCGTAGGGGTGGTGTAGTGACAAGTTTAAATCATTGAGCGGAAGCTTGGTTTTGAATTTGTCGCTATGTTAACACTGCACTAGTTTGTAAATGTTCGAACAACAACAATCTATTCACTGAAAAGTGTTAAAATACCAATAATTAGACATTGCGCATGTTAATCACTGGTTGATCTTATCCATTAGCAGTGCAATAACAGGTTTAAATCGTGATCATCATTGAGCGCGCTGATTGTTGGGTACGACAACCCCCCCCCCCAAAAAAAAAAAAAAAAAAAATCAATTTGATTTGAGTTATCATTTAATATCTTTTTCAACCTGTTTCTGCAATACTTATGGATAAGATTGACAACGGATTAACATATACAATGTCACGTCAAAGTATATGTATTTTAACCATTTCCAATGAATAGGTTATTGTTTTCACTTCAAAACAGGATAATTATAGTTACTTTATAGAAACCAGTGCAGTATTAATATAGTGACATATTTAAACCAGATTTGCTCTATATATAAACTTATACCACACCGCCCACAGATAAATTTGAGCACTGATTAACATACTAGATGAACAGACACAATGTCTTTTCATAAGTAATGACCAATTTCTTTTAGTGTCAGAATATATCTTTAGTTACTTGATGAAGAGAAAATGTCTCAGTTGTAGCTAGTGCAGGTTCAGGTAAACCACCAAAGTCTCAAAGCTTTATGATTGAAATTTATTCGCTCAGGAAATGGAAACAATACACTCTTTGGAAGAAATACAAAACAGAATTCTGGTGAGAGCCATGACATAGTTCCCAAGGAACTAATCAAACTCCATGGATCAAACATACATGAAAATAAATTATGGGTACGAGTTATAACAACAAAAAATCATCTCTTGTGAATAGTGATGGGGATTATGGCGGTAGCAAAATTATATAAATATACACAAGCTCTCAGTGTAGCAAATGAAATGAATAGAAATAAATAAAAACAATAATACATACACAAATGAAATTATAGAGGCTGGTTAAATAGGAAGGAATTCGAAGATATAGTCACCCTCTCAAAAAAACTGCTTCATGTTTGCATTAAATATTTGTCTATTGTAGGTCTTTCTTATTGTTGTGGGCACATATTTCTTAGTTTTGATAGCTGCATATTTAAAATTATGTTGGCTAATTGATTAGTTTACAATTGGAATCGACAGGCTATTATTGACTTAGTTCTGGTCAGATAGCTATGGGATAACTGTTTAGTAAATGTAACGGTAGAGAGTGTGTATATAGCGATTGTGTTTTAGGTCATAGATGAGTTTATATATTTGTGGATATCACGGATATTGAGTTGATTAAAGTGCTGAGTACAATGGGCTTGGTAATCAGTAAAAGGTATAGTTATAATCTTTTGATCAAGAGCAGTTGGATGTTTCCCAAAATTTCCAATGCAGTAAAAAATATGGGGAGAATTAGAATGTTGTAGGGAAGGCTAGGGTAAGGACGCACAGATTTTGGAATATATACGTAGTAAAGAATCCTCAAAATGATGACAACCGTTGGACTCATAGCATTTCTTAGGTTCTCAAGATGGGACTTCTAGGTTAGGGAAGGGTATAAGTGGGTTAATTTTTGGGGCGTTTTATTAATCATATAATGTGTTTATTAATCTTATAACTGACATTGATTCATAGAATATTACTTTATTAATTCAACTCTAACCCATGACTTGTTTTGCTCTTTTCCAATCAGAATATTGATACGGTTGGTGCAAAAAGCAATACGAATTCTGAACGACGTTATCTCATCTCAATAAATGGATTCATAGGACCTAATCAACAGTACAGTCATTTTCGGAAGACAGCGGCTGCTGCATTGTATTCAAATAGAACACTTGTTATTCCATACTTCTTTGCACTTAAAGCATTTCAAGAAAGTCAAACCATCTGGCGAAAGAATTTTGAGGATACATTTGATATAGACAAACTAAAGGAAATCATTGATGTTGCTACTGTAGATGAATATAATCGTGACTGTAACCATAAACTTGAACTTCTCTTAACGTATGATGGTTCAGAAGGACGTCCACCTAAGTGGAGCATGATGCAGGAAGAACATCGTAGGGAATATTCAATTAATATTTCCTCTCCAACCAATCAAGTGGGCCACCAAACACTTGATAATCTCACATCTGTACGCTGTCTTGGAATACTCATTCCAGGGTTTTGGCCATCGCCACCTTATCCGAGACAACTGCGATTTGAAATGTTATCAAGAGTTAACAAATATATTCGCATGGCTGCAAAAATAAGGAAGACAGCTGATCAAATTGTACCGAAAATATGTAATGGGAAACCATATGTTGCGATGCACTGGAGGAACAGAGTACAGGAAGTGTAAGTTAAAAAAAGTTTTTAAAAAATCGTCAGCATATTAACTTATAATGTACTTGTATTATGTATTAGATGCCATGTTTATAGATTATCATTGTTCATAGAATGGTCAACCTTATACAAATGAGAGTATAGATTATGATCTAAAAGTGAAATTAAATTTGAGGAGCAAGAGTTATGAACTCGGGTGTTGATTATCGAACTCTATTAAAAACACAAGGTACACTGAATTATGATAAAATAGGAATTGTGAAGTGATGAGTTTGTCTATTAAAAGATGCTAATTTCATGAACTGTGCATACCTGTCGGTAAACATAAATGTCGCTTTGCTTTTCTTCACCACACGGTGAAACACTGCAACGGCTTCTGAGTATATTGCTTGATATATTGTGTAACCATATATATATATAATTATATAACACAACACATACACACACGCGCGCGCGCGTGTGTGTGTGTAAAATGCCTATGCTGGAGTAAACAGCACCCAATACATATGTATGCAGAGTCGTGTAAATAACACATTTTATCAAGCAAGATGTACAGGATCCGATACACAGTGTTTCACGCTAAATATTGGCATCATCGGTCTGATGATGTCGCAACAGTTGAAACGTGTGTAACGGCTACTGTTTATCTTGCATCTTGCTTGATACTGTATTATATATATATATATATATATATATATATATATATATATATATATATATATATATATAACTAAAACTATTACGCTCTGCCACTGCGGTATAGAGCACTGTCTTAGCAGCACCGAGTTATATATATATATATATATATATATATATATATATATATATATATATATATATATATATATATATATGTATTTATATATATCACCATCATCAGAAAGATCATACAATATTTCGTACCTATTTAAATGCACCCAATGCCCTTTAACCCGGCCACATATTTCAATACATTAATTACAGCCTATTGGCACTGGTAGTATTTTAAAGATACATTGGGTATTTAAATATTTTCTTGTAATAGTAATAATGTTACTGTATTAAGTTTGTCTGCTACAGTTAGTATTTGCCATGCAGAAGACCTTTAATGCTTTAGTTGAAACCTCCAAGCATTCATATATTCCTTGAAATGTGTCATTTTTAAAAAACCGTTAGTCATGAATAAACAAAATACAAAAGGGATGCTTGATCTACTTACCAAAGCTACACCATGCATGATTTTATGGTTTATAGATAATGATTATTTGATATACGTATACACATTACTGTAACATTGGCCTACAAGGTGTAGCCAGGTTAAAAAAAAACAACGAAGAGAGTTCTATCACATTGAGCAGCATATCCGGAAATACTCACAAAGAGTAAATATAAATATAGAGATATAAACACAAAACTAATCACACCAGTGTTTATCTTAATAACAGTCTATATATACAAGACACACAAGTACAGTACAATATTCTTCTTTATTCATCTTCAGTTGCATGAATCGTAATTGCGTGGGTAAGAGCCAAGCTTACATGGATGATTTAAACAAGACTGGTGTTGTGGCTGCAAAAGATGTAGGAAAGTATATGATGGTGCGAAATTACACATGTATATATCTGGCGACTAAAGATGAGGTAAGAAAGAACAGTCGTGCAAAAACCTTCAAAGAAAGAAAATAAAATAAATGCCTTATGATTTGACTGTGGTATAAACGTGCATATATTAGTGTGAATGCTAAATACTAATTCATGAAAAAGAAAAGATACAGGCAATTAACACGCACACACACATACATACACACATACATACATACATACATACATACATACATACATACATACATACATACATACATACATACATACATACATACACACATATTATACACGAATAAATAGATTGAGGAAGATATTCAATTAATTCGACAAACACGTTTCATATGCTGAGTAAAAGACTGTTTATATTTTCATATATATATATATATATATATATATATATATATATACATATATATATATATACACATACACACACACACACATATATATATATATATATATATATATATATATATATATATATATATATATATATATATATATATATATATATGGTACAGACCGTTCACCAGAAGATAGTAAATCCTGCAGCTGCAGCTTTAGAGATCATAACCAGTGTCCAGTGAGAATTGCCTATCAAGCAATGTAATATTCAACACACAAATTACAACAAATAATAACGGCACAGAACTATACTTTGGACTAACACAGAACAGAAATCATATTCACATTCGTATAAACGCTCTTACTTTCTTCACAGTCTTTCCTTGAACTTTTGAAAGATGCTGGCATACCAAATGTCGTGAGCACTTCAGATATCATACCACCAAAATATCCAAATGTCGAGGAAATCAAGCATGACAACTACTTCTGGTCATTGGTAGAACAAGAAATTTGCATTCGTAAGTCAATAACCCTTCAAAACTATAATGACTTGTATGTAATGTGGTGTTTTGGACACTCTCCCGCTTCAGACAAATACTGTGTTCGAGTTGGCATATATGTTATCCCTAAACGCAGGGAAAAGCTAATATAATACAAAATTGAAAATATTCATGTGTTTTGAACAGACCATTTCGTCAACACACGAATGCCTGAAAGTGTTACACAGGACAGAAATCAGGAAATAATATATTTTATTTTTATGTTCACATATAGGTTCGATATTCTTTATATCGTGGCAGCATTCAGGCTGGAGCGGTACTGTAACAGAATTAAGAAAAGCTATTGGAGCAGAAACCGAGTATTTGTTCAAGATGATTTCGTGGAAAGCTGAAGGCGTCAGTCTGAAGTAGTACGAATGCAACACATTCAGTCAAGCTTCGTTTAACTATTCATAACTGGTTATCTAAGAGAAAAGAATTGCAACCGTTCTTTTATACTCATTCTCTCCTCTACTCAGTCGGCTCGATGAGATCCGATGATGTGTTTATTTGTTTTTACCTCCCGTAAGGGTACGGGAGGTATTAAAAGGGGAATGTGTGTCTGTGTGTCTGTGTGTCTGTCTGTCTGTCTGTCTGTCTGTCTGTCTGTGTCATCATTTTCTAAAAATCGGCTGGCTCAATTGTAATGACATTTGGGATATATAATCGTTCGGGTAATAGCTAGACCTGATTAGGTTTTGAGCCAGATCTGTTAATGTTTAATTAGACAAATTTGCATATTAATGAAATCAACTAATTACGCAATATCTTAAGACTGCATACTTCAATTTCAATACAATTTAGTACATACGTTAACCATAACAAAGCGGGTATGTCCTATAAAATCTTTTATATAGCTTAGTTTTAATGAAAATTTTGCATAATTAATGATTTTAGGTAACTAGGTTGTATCTTAAAAATGCAAGATGATACGTACATCAACCATAATAATACGCACCTATGACGTTTGTTGCTGCAACTTTTTCCTTTAATGATTATTTTGAATAATGAACGATATTCAGTAATTAAGCAGTATCATACACTCTTGCATACATTAACCTAAGGAAGCACGCTTGTCCAAAAAATAAAGCCTGTTACCATAGTTTTTTTTAGTGTAATGAGGTATTTGCATAATTAGTGATTCCCTTACGGGAGGCATTCAGTTTAAATCTGATCTGTTTATCTTTTTAAAAGCATATCGGCTTGCTGTATCTGCTATCAGTTGTTGTACACGACATAACGCTCAGCAAATTATTAGTATTTCCACTATATATTATCAAATATGTGAAGGTAGTAAGAGCAACGAATATATAACATAGCGTCGAGGATAAAGGAATTTTTCTTGGTGTAAATAAAATACTAACTATGTTCGCAAACTTCAAAAAAAGTTCAATGTATCAGTCAGCCAGCCTATTTCGTATTCATAATGTAATCGGAAAAGACAACATGTGAACTGGGGATTAATTCTAATCATAACTAGAGAGTGTGCAACATACGGCATTCATACAGTGGTGACTCGGAAGGTGGGCGATAGATTTGATATCAACCCTTTTATCTTTTCCATTCAATCAACTACTTTCAAATTTTCTTTTTGATTGTACAAAATGTTGAAGTCTTCCTCCATCGCTACCTGTGGCTCCGCACGAATTAGCGAATTACGAATTATCCAAACGTTTTAATCAGTCTTTTACTAATCGCAAAAAGAATATTTGAATTTGATAATGGGAGTTAGTGTTGGTAGTTTCGATAATTCGTATGAAAATGGAAATAATTTTTAATTGGAAAACTGTAAGACTTTCTAACATTATGTGCAAAAACATTTGTTAACTCTTATAAGGTGAAATATTCATATTGTTGGAAAATCATATTATCAGGGAGAGGGGTCTTTCTAATGGCGTATGAAACATTAACAGATATTTGTGTTGTTATGTACAATCAAGAGGTGTTTGTATTAGTCATCACATATTACTAATATCTTTTTGAGATTATTTATTGAGAAAAAATAATATCTAAAATTCAAACATTCATTAGTCAAAAAATGGAATAACCTGTAGTTATGGTAACTATCTTATCTGTGGCAGGCCTGTTCTATCAGGCATGTGGTAGACCTTCCCCCTGCGTGTGCGAGGTCTATCCTTTTACTGTAATATGGATTTCTAGCTGTGTACAGAACTAGAACATTTATCGTTAACAAGGCATTTGCATAATGAATTATTTTCGTTAATTAGCCAAAATCCTTTTGAAAATGTAAGCTGCTAATTTCAGGTAATTTATTTCTTACATTGGAGATAAAAATTGCCCGTGGCTTACAAAGCTTGTTTTATGATGTAGCTTGTAAACCCAACGAGCCATTTGATATATTAATTATTTTAATTAGGCTTCAATGAAGCATATAAATATATAGTTTATTCGGTACTTTGGCCACTGTCCTTAGATACAAATGTATAAAGATACAGCAAATTGACACTAGAGGAGTTACAGAAAATAAATAAGTAAATAAATAAATAAAGAACATATCAAAAGAAAATAACGAAACAAATCAAAGTGGTAGTAATAGCTGTGTCTAACATGGTATTGTATTCGTTATAGACTTGGAGTTTGAATGCGGAGTGTAAAGAAATCGTGCAATATTTCTCAAAGGCTGAATTTTGGTGGTTTTAATAAGCCTTGTAAACTTCTTAAAGTGTGGCTGGTTACGGTAAAAACAGTGGAGTGAATTGTTGTCTAATGTCTGAATAAAGTGGGTAACAGAGTAAAAATGAAATTCATCTTCAACTGATGTTTTACAGTACTTACAAAATCTTATCTATCTTTTGTGTGTTATTGTGTCTACCTGATTCAATCTGCAAGTTATATGCTGAGAGACGGCATCTGAAGGTGTGGTTCATCTAAATGTATAAGATAACTCTCAGTATTAAATACTGACTTAAAAGTACAATATGATCGGAGTACTTATAAGTACAATATGATCCGAGTTTTGTGCTTTTGTTTATGCCACCAATATCTTTATAGTATTAAAATATCAGGTCATTACATAAAAATATTGATAGTTTGAAACTTATGTATGAAGACATTATTAAGTCCAAATTTACTATTATTGGTATATCCGAGGTTTAGGATATTTGTAATATACATGATTATACACTTGAATGTAAATCACATGATGTGGGTAGGGGTGGTGGGGTAGGTGCATATATACACTCATATCTCACACATAACTTACAAAATGTTGCCATTACTCACGCTGAAACCCTCTGGTTGGAAGTAAACATCAGTAACTCCAAAGCAATAGTTGACATCATATATAGGAAGCCAAACACTGATATTATTGAATTTCATAATAGTTTACTAAGTGTATTGAATGATTGTTTGCTTTATAAAACCCTTTGTATTTTAATGGGTGATTTTAACATTGATATAAATACTATATATAATTCACTTCAGGTTGAATCACTACTCACATCTTTAGAATGTTTGGGATTAAATCAGCTGATATCTGCACTAACCAGAGTGACATGTACTTCTCAAACACTTATAGATCATATCTACACTAATATTTGTTCATACAAAATTCATGGATGTAATTTGTTAAGTGATATTTCACATCACTACCCTATTTTTGCCCGTTTTGAAGGATATCCAATCAAATTATCATACAAACGTAAAATTACGTTTAGAAATAATAATCATTATGATTATTCTCACTATCATAATGACCTACTAAGTGCTCCATGGGATTCTATATATAACAGTACAGATGTGGATACTGCCTACGAGAGATTTCATTCTATCTTCAGTGTTATCTGTAATAGGCATGCACCTCTTACCACTAAGATAGTCAATAATAAGAAAGAAATCGATACAGACTAAGCACAAACTTTATTCCAAGATGATCAGCTAGAATTTTAATAGAAATACTGCCTCTAAGTACAAACAGTACAGAAATCCTTAGGTCTCTTTTATTAGGAAAGCAAAACAATTATATTATGCTAATGTTTTTGCAGAAAACAACAGTAACACAAACATACAGTGAAAGACTATTAACGAAGTCCTTGGAGGTCGGGGTACAAATGCCAAAAACACTCTACCTGATAGTCTTAATGGAATTAACTGTAAGGTTTAGACAACTAATGGTATTGTAACAGCTTTCAATAATAATAATAATAATAATAAGTTTATTTCACCAAGAATAAATGTACATGTACATGATTGGTGAGGACCAGAGAGGTAGTTCTAGTGGAACTAAGCGAGTCTCTGGCCCTGAATACATACACTTGTTAAATGAAAGCAGTAAATTTTGCCATCTTATATACATTAGATATACATTAAATATATTTACAGTGTCAACAAAGACTGAAACTTACATTAGAAAGAAAAAAATATGATACAGGATTTTCACTATACTGTGTTCAAAAGATAATTTTTAAGCGACTTTTTAAATAAATTTCTTGAGGTTATTGATTTTATCAGATTTGGAGTTTCGTTCCAGTGTTTTGCGATAGAGTAATAAATGTTGTTTTGAGTTGTACTTAAATTTACTTTTGGAATAACGAAGTTGTCGCCAGTGGCAAGACGTGTATTATATGAATGTGATATAGAGGTAGCATAACGATCTATTGAATGAGCATAATGACCTGTCTTTAAATCAAAAGCAAATACACAAGTTTGGAATTTACAAAGCTTATAAATGTTAAGAATGCCAAGTTGTCGGAATAAAGGAGCACTAGGTGTGTTTGGATCAGAAAAGGTGATCAGTCTAACGAGTCTTTTTTGTAATTTAAAAATGTGGTCTAAGTGAGTTTTATATGCATTGCCCCAAATTTCAATACAATACATTATATGGGGAAGAATAAAGCAATTGTACAAAAGTAACATAGTTGATTTAGGGAGATAATGGCGTAAATATGAGATAAGGCCTACTTTTTGGCTGACTTTCTTAATGACTGTATCAATATGGGATTTCCAGGCTAGTGAGGGGTCAAGAGTTACCCCGAGATAAACGGCTGATGGAACATTTTGTATTGGCAGATCACCGACAGTGATACAATAGGTATTTACTAAACACAGGACCAAATGTAGCTAGTAAAATTGGTTCCACCAACCAACGTTTCAGCGAATACTTACCAGACCCCTCTAAAAATTCATTTTTTTATGAGCCCTACAATGGAACATGAAGTGAAAGCATTTATCACTAACCTAAATGCTAAAAAGACTAGTGGTCATGATGAATGTCCAGCTAGATTACTTATTGACGGAGCATCTGTTATAGCTAGACAACTGGCCTAGATTTGTAATGTATCATTTATGTCTGATGTCTTTCCCAAAGTATTTAAATTAGCCAAAGTATCCCCTATTTATATAAAGATGCTACTGATGACCCTGGTAATTATAGACCTATCTAAATTCTGCCACGTTTAAGTAAAGTCTTAGAACAAATCGTCAACACTAGACTAACTAGACTTTTTGAAAATCAGAATATTCTTTATGAACACCAGTATGCATTTAGGAAAAAACTACAGCACAAAACTCTCTCTTATCAATCTTATAGACCACATTTTACATCAAATAGATGCAGGCAAAGTCACACTTGGCATATTTCTAGACTTCTCCAAGGCCTTCGACACTATCAACCATAAAATTCTTTTGATTATTTGCAAAATAGATCCCAATTTGTCTCTGCAGATGGCAATAAGTCATAAGTCTTGATATTAAATGTGGAGCACTTCAAGGGTCTGTTCTGTGACCTACTCTTTTCCTAGTTTTTCTCAATGACATTTTTCGTTCTTCTCTTCTACTTTTCGTTTAATTTTAGATTGTTTGCAGATGATACCAATCTCTTTCTTACTTTTGATAGTAACAGTCACAATATAAATCTAAACAAAGTTGAAGTATACTTTAGTAAAGTTGTAACATGGTGTAATGCTAACAAACTCACTATTAACCATCTCAAAACAAATTATATTGTCTTTCGAACAGACAAAAGAAGACTTGCTCGTTGTGGAAGTCTCCACATCAACAACAAGGAAATTAATGAAGTTGATGAAACTTGTTTGCTGGTGTCATCTTAGACAAAAATCGGGACTGGTCCAAATATGCATACAAAGTGAACTCTATTGTGAGGGAAAAAAGTTAGCATTATCTTTCGACTGAGTCAGTTTATGCCACAAAGTATTCTCTTGTTAATTTACAAAACTTTCATACAACCACATATTACTTACGGCCTTGAGGTCTGGGGATCTACATAGCGATCACATCTGACCTATATCCTCACTTTAAAAAAAATATCAGCCAGATTAGAGATGTAACTTCCAGTGATCGCGCAGTAGGCTCAACTATTTAATCATTTACACATTCTAAATATATTTAACCAACATAGACTTCAGATTTATACTTTTATGTACGACTTACTCAATGGTAACTTGCCACATCATTTCACACAATATTGTTCATTTCCCACTCACTATTATAATACACGTCACACAATTAAGGACAGTATTAAGTTGTGTGGCCAGTAATCTCAGTTTAGTTAAAATTATGATCGTTTAATCCCTCTTTGTTTAAAATTAATTGTCTGTAATCTTGTTTGCTTGATGGATTTTTTCAATGTTTTCGCATTTCTGTTCCCTCTAAAATTCGACAAACGTCTGTTCACATATAGTTTCATATTTACAAACCATTCCTCTTTACTATCAGTGCAAAAGCGCGTATAATTATTCCTATTCCCATCCCGCCTCATGCTAAGAACACAACATTTAATCACATTCAACAAAAAGATTCAATAGCTTCATCAACCCTTCCCACAGCAATAATGTTCTGTACTTCATTAATTTTCACTGACATATCATTTTGAAGGAAGGCGTTTGTGTAGTTTTTGTTTCCAGACATAACGATCAGGAAATTGATTGACACTACTATTATTGCTGAGTATTGGGATGGTATTTACAGAAATCAGAAAGAGTAAATTTCAAGGGAGGTGGTCACATTCGGTACGATATCCAATCGTAAAATACTGTACAAGCGGAAATGTTTCTTCTTATAATTTTAAAAGAATATAATCTGTCACACTGACACCATTACATGACATGTAAGTAAAGTACCACCAATAATTCTGACACCTGCAGTCTTACAAAATTCCAACACTTCTCTGCCAAATGCGTTTACTTCAGAAACAATTGAAATTCTTTGAGGTAATGTTGAATCCACCATGTAAACGTCCCTGATAGGTAAATGCGTCCCGTCATCAACAGCTATATAATCATATTCATTCCCAGTTCTACCATTGAAATCAACCACGATAATTAGCATAATATCCGGGTACGTGTCGATATATTGGGCTAATTCCTTCTCTAAACAGCCAAACACATTTTCATTTGCATTCGACGATGACCGACTCAAGGATCTGTAAAACCCCGCCAATAAAAAGGACAACAGTCAGTACAATTTGACTTAATTAACACCCACATAATGTTGTCGGATGCACTTTCCAGCTTTTGAATATTCATATTACAGGTATTTCCATAAAACAAAAACAATGTCATCATAGTATCTTCAAAAATTTTGAAGTCTTTGATCTGGTAATTAACATGAATAGATTCATACCCAGCAAGTATTTTTTCATTTCCATATTCTAGGCAAGTTGCTACTAAGCAACAAAATTCAAATTCCTTAATGAAGTTCAAAAAGTCACTTTGAAAGTAAACCATTCATATTCCAAAATAGAACATTAGTCTGTATATGTGTGTCTAGCTTGGGTTGATTTTTATTACGCTGATGTATCACTTGTCGATGTCCGATTTTGTTCACGTTTCGGGCTTCGGCTTACGTCCTTTGTTTGGTTTATCGGTCAGATACAGTAGTTGTTCTAAAATATTATCATATACGTACATGACATTAGATATTTTCAACTTATCAAATTTCAGCTGTGCAGTCTTGCCATCCGTCCTTGCCTTCACCAGGAACGTGTCAAGTTTTCTACGTTTCTCTCTGTCCATAGGTGAAATGTCCTCGATATCTTATTTTAAGTTTTTTGTCAGTTTCGCACTAGCTTTGAGAACTTGTACATGGTGCTTATATTTTGAAAGTTTGGCGATACTAGGTTTGGGGTTTGACTTTACATTACTCAATGTGTGCTCTCTCAAATTTAATTCCGTCACCATTCAGGTCAAGATTGTCTGAAATAAAGGATTTTAGTTTATTTTCAGTATCGTCCCATGTCTCTCGTCATCATCTTCTAATTAGTCCATAGATGATCTCTTCTCATTTTGCAATTTTTCATTTCCCGTTCCATGTTGATCAATTTATTTTGCATGAGTTTGTTTTCTTCAGACACCTCTGCTATAGTTTCATTTGCGTTTTCAAGCTCTTAACGTTTGTAAACCAACCACGTCTTCAGAAAGTTGTTTTACTTTCTCATTGAGATACTTCGAAAAGTTTACCAAATTGTCTGCTTAAGTCTATTCTTGTTCTTTTCAATTCATTCAGCAAGTCTAGATCTCCCATTGTAATTAACTTCACTTTGTGCGAGTTCATACTCGTAGTCCGACTCCTCGTGCGATTTTGGGATGTTAGGAGTGAACGCTCTTTGTTGCTCTGGAGGATTTTCTTGCCAAAAAGTCTCTGATCAATTTAGTTTGCTTTTCAGCTTGCTTGCCTTTGAGATGATCTTGCTAGGTCCAGGAATTTGCCCAACATCTCCGGAGCGAATCGGCAAGCAGAGTATGTTTTTGATTATATTTTTGTTGTTGTTCGATAGTGTTATGCAAATGCACGCCTTTCATCATGGCAGATACTCAATCATCTACAATGTCACTTTTTATTAAAGACCAAACGTTGTTGTCTATTTTCTGGTATTTTTGTTCGTTTGAGTGTTTCATGGGACTCGAATGATACGCATTTGCTTACTTATGTGCAAGGAGCTCGAGATATATATGAACATACCGAAATCAATCCGCCATGTGTTGATGCCTTGGCAAATATCTAGATTTAAAACGAACGGTGATTTATATTCATTATTATGTCCCTTACTGTCTCATAAAATGTCCAAATTATTGGTATATGATAAAACATAAAGATTATTATCGGATTGTTTTTCTGCACTGATATTTTACAGACCAGATGTACCAAGTGATATTTCGTGTCCAAATCTCTAGCATTTATCACTTACCAAATCACTAGCATTTTCACTACTGTTTCCATATTGTATGACACGACACCAACATAAAAGGCCAAATCAATCTATCGAACACGTCATTGAAAAAAGATGCATCACTCTTAGATAAATTGTTACGATTGTCAAAGTCAGAATTACTACTGCCTGTAATTGTTTACTATACTAACTGACTTAAAAAACGGTCCCATCTATGACGTCATAATCCCCAAAAGAGAAAACCATAGGCAGTATGACTATAAATCCACAGCTGCTCGGGTCGGCCACTGATCGCCAGTTTTAACCCTTTTTTCTCACTTGCTATGCAATTTTGAAACTTGATAACGTGTTCTATAATGGCGTCTCGTTTGCAGAAAAAAATCATTACTCTATTTGCTGCAGTTCTGTTATATATCGTTGTTTTAGAATGGAAGACTGTGACATTGATGACACCATTTACTGGTCGAGTAATGACCGTGGGTAGACATGAAGATCGCAAAGAAGAACTGTTAGTGACACATAATACGACGAGTACTTCAGAGCTAGAGGAGGAAAGCAATACTGATGGTGGACAAAATCCTGAAGACCGCAAAGAGGAACAACTGTTGGTGACACACAATACGTCGAGTACTTCAGAGGAGGAAAGCAATATTGATGGTGGACAAAACCCTGATAAATCAACGGAGGAGGTACCAGAACTGGGAAAAATAAATGAAGAGTTAGGACATGCAAAGGTTTGTTTCTTTGTTTATCTTAAGGCATGAGTTCAGGTTAATTATGTCCAGACAATAACATTCCTTTAACTTGATTGTAAAGAGAGGAACAACGTAGTTGCGTATTTTGAAGTGCTCTACACTAGTAAATTAATCAATATTAAGTTATCAATATTAAGTTAACAAAAGATTTATACTGTTTCTCAACGATGATTTACAAATCGTTTTAAAAGCACAAAAATAATGGCATCTTTTCTATATACATTTGGAATATATATTTTTTCCATTTGCCAAAAATTAAAGAAAGTATCAAACATATAGATGTGAAATATATAGATATATAGATACAATGTGAAATGACTTTAATATTTCATTGACATCAACAGAGTAACATACGTTTATATATATACAAACATATGTAAAATAATATATTAACGGTAATACAAATGGTGAAAAAGCATTGTAAATAGATTTTAAAAGAAGAATGTGGCATATAAGGTGTACCGAACGTAATCGGTATGAATTGCGCCTGGAAACAAATGGAGAAATAATCGTTGAGTGGATAACTGGCAATCTGCACATTGTTGGTTCTATCCTTTCATGGGGTATACTAAGACTATATCATTGGTATGCACACTTCAAATTCCATATAATTTGGTACATTCATCAACCATAACAAGTGTAGTTTGATGTAGTTGTTCAGGTAGTTTTTAATTGTGATATATACTTTGCATAAATAATCAGTTTGATTATTAGGTAGTATCTTTAGAACGCTTGATGATGTAACTTAAATTATAAGCTAAATGGTTAATTTGCATCATTAATGTTTTTTATTTTTAAATTAGTCAATATGTTAACTATTTAAGCTTCAAATTGCATACAGTTTCATATACTTAATTTTCCAATTAAGTGCTACTTTATGTAATATGACTATAGTTTAGAATTTTGCATTCCAACAATGTATGTAGGTCCAACAAATCCACGGTTTTGCCCTTACGGTTGACATTCATTTTAAATCTGGTATCACATGTGATTAATATAATTGAGATTTGATGTATATTTTGCATCATAATGCATTATTTGTTGGTATGCTATATCCCCTTTTCCGAGGATGTGATGGTACTGAAAAGGACTGTTTAGTTTGTGCTTGCACTGAAATATTTTGGTATTTTGTTACTGAGCTTAACTGGTTGCAAGTTTGAGGCAGACCTTTTATGTACCGATCTTATATACGTTCCGACTGACTCGTTCATTGAGCTTTTTAAATCCGAGTTGGGCTTGCCTCTCGATTTCGTTCATTTATGTTTCCCCAAAGTCAGCGAGGTATTTGTTGAAGTTGTGAAGGTAGAACACATGATAGTTCCACTATAGTGCTCACAAACTTGTTTTTGAGCCTGCCAAATTGAGATTAAATTATTGGCTTCTTTCAATGATAGTTTTACACTTGGTGTAGCTAGGATGCCTTTTTATCACTTTTCACAAATGATGAATCAGTTTGTGATTGTGAAACTATATAATTTGGACATTGACGATAATTGAAGTGAATGCTTGTGTCTACACATATAGTCGTTATTGTTTGTTAATAGGTATACATGATATAATTATCAGACTTTTGCCCATGTTTGATTCTATATCAAAAGTATTTGTATTTACATGAAAGCATGTTAAAGATGTATAATTGAATCGACTGAATCGGTGATTGGTAGTTATAAAAGGTCTTCATACTGTGGGAATATGTGATACTTCTAACATACGGATATAGTTCATAACGAACGAATGTTGTCTAATCATATGTTTGTGAGTTCATAAGTTTCGGTATTCAGTGAAAACATAATGGATCAATGATATGTAGTTGTAATAGATCACCATATTAAGGAATATATATCTGTTACATGTCTGAACCAGAGGTGATAATCAATCAACAACAAAACATCCAAAACGTCCTTGGAAAAAGAACTATATCAAAAGACCTGAAAATTATCAACTAAACCAAATAAATTGATTTGAAACCACCGATCGATTTCACTCACCAATGGAAAGAAATATAGTGTGTATCAAGGCAATACGCAGAGATAAACATCCACAATAATTATTTATCACCACAAATAGTGGTATGCAAAACACAAAATGGTCTGATCTGGAAGACAAACTTAGCAGTGCTGTCCTCAATACAAGCAACAAATAACTAGGTTAACACACAAGGCAATAACTTAATTGAGATCAGTGAATCATTATTTAATGAACAATTATAATTATAAATGAAAGCATTGTTATGAGAATACCTTATAAGACTGATAATTAAATGGCAGTAACAGGCTATGTGAATAGTCCAGATATAATTGACTAGGCCAGATATGATTGACTACGTATACCTTCCGTATCGTGAGAGCTTTACATAATATCATACACAGAAAGACCAGATGTAACAGTGCTCATAATGGGCATTACTGATATATCGTTTAACCTATCTCAAAACTCTACCATATACAATTAGCGGGATCCACTAACCCCCCCCCCCCCCATGTCGTGATAGCAGGCCATAATAACATACACACAAAGACCAGATTTAATAGCGCTACGCATTAGCATTAGTCATATATTTTAACCTATCTCAATACTTCGCTATGTAGTGTGAGAGGAATCTGTACATTTTTTTTTATAACTACCTGTCACTGATTCAGCCGAAATAACTATAACGCCTTCGTATAAACTTAATATGCCATCAACCAAGTATATCCAGAAATGAAACAATTGCGACCATGTACTATAGTCACAAAATGAATGTTCACTTCAATCATCGTCTAAGTGCAAACTGTACTTTAATTGCACTACCACAAAATGATTCATAATTTGTGCAAAGTGACATAAAAACGGGATCCTAGGTGTACCAAATGTAGCACTATACTTGAAACCCGACAAAATAAATTGAGTACACAGTGTACCGGAACTAGCATAATTTATGTTTATTTGAGCGTTCGACATTACATATTGAAGACGGGCGCAAAGAGTGCTGAAAATCATACCGACACATATAGAAAGCAGTAACATGTCTTCACCAGCCTTAACGCCTGACAAGAATCGACGACCTAGATCTGCTCCCTTACTAGAATAGAGTCTAACGAGTTTATCATGAGGAAAAACCAGAATCATAAATAACTTACTATTAAAATAACAAAAAGGGATAATCAATCAACAACAAAAATATTCAAAACATCCTTGAAAAGGGGATTATACCAAAAGGTTTGAAAGTCATAAACTAAAAGAAAATGCAAGGTTTGAAACCACCGAAGGATTTCATTCACAAATGGAAAGAAATACTATAACGCACATCGAGGCAATACGCGGAGATAAAAAAAAACATACTGCAACATTTATTTCCGTCGCCACCAGTGGTATGCAAAACACACAATAATCTGAAAGGCAAACGTACCAGTGATGTCCTAAAACAAAGCCATAAATATCAAGGATAACACATAAAAGTAGCAACTTAATTGAGATCACTGTATCACTACGAACAATTATTATTATAAATGAAAACACTAACTTGATAATACCTCATATGACTGATGAGGAAACACAGTGGTAGTTTCGAAATGACAGTAACATGTAATGTGAATAGTCTAGATATGATTAACTACCTGCCATATCGTGAGAGCTTTTCATAATTTCATATAATACACGTAAACACCAGATTTAACAGTGCTACTGATGCGCATTACTGATATATTTTAAACTATCTACAAAACTCTGCTGTATTGCGTCAGCCTGACTAACAAACATGCCCCAGCAGAGACTCACCAGTAAATATCGAGGAAAACCTCCAATGAGGTGATCATCAATCAGCAACGAAATATTCAAAAGTTACTTGGAAAGGGAATAATTCTAAAATGCCTGAAAATCACAAACCAAACTACCAGAACGAAATCTAGTAACGTATATCTTTCAATGTAAGCACAAACCAAACGGCCCTTTTCAGGGCCATCACATTCTCCAAAAAGGGATATACCATACCAACAAATAATGTACTACAAAGCAAACTATAGCCACACAACAAACAAACAAACGAACAAACAAACATTAAGTCATCCTCTTCGACTGAAAAGTAAGCGGACACCAATCAATTCGTTCAACAGAAACCTGGCGAAGTCTAGATGGCACGAAAGTAGAATTGGGTAACATAACACTATAAAGGCCCAAACAAATCTGAAAGGACAGCAATACATGTTTTGGGAAACGACCTAGAAATCGTAATGAAGCGCTTCGACAAAGGCCGTGGTATTGCGATATTAACAGAGGGGACTATATACAAGAACACAAACGTCAACTGACATTGTGCACAATATCAACCCACTTTCAACACTGAAGGGATGATAAAACAATACTGGTATGAGTACATTAACCCCACATATGTCATACAACACGAACACCAAAACGGTACCTCTAGTCTTACCAAAATGCCACAAGATACCACCACGAGGAATGTCATTCGTCGGGTGGTTAATTATACGTGGCAGCTCCGGACCAACTGAAAAAAATACCAGTCTGAGAATTCAATGATTATTTTCTGTTCAAACTTGTCCAGAAACAGTCAACATATCTTAAAGATATAACTGAATTTCTATGCCAAATCGAGAAAATACAAACATCTTCCAAACTGTTTTCTAGTCACTAATGAATCCATGTATACGAATAAGACCCATGATGAAGTTATACAATATGTATATGCTCTGCAATAACTACGGAAGTAAACACAAACAACGACCTCAATATGAAACCACCACCACCACCACCACCACCAGCAGCCAGTGTCCTACTTAAAACTAACAACTACAAATAGTATTAAAACACTTTGGAGTTCAGCAACGAATTCTACACTGTAACACACAGATATACGTGGATAGTGTATAATGGGCTTCAGCAGAAATTGTCGACATCACATTCCATGCACTAGAACTGAAACTTAATACAATAGAAATAGCCAACGAATGGATACAGACTTGGTTCCGTTATCATAATGACAGGTTCATGATATTTACAGGAACTGATCAGAAGGAATTGAAAGAATTTACAGAAATATGCAACAAGTCCACAAAACATACACATTCACTTACAACTACTCTATAACTGAAGTAACAACTTGAAAGCTGGATGTCTACAAAGGCTAAAGATTCCCGAATTCAAACATTATTCTTGATGTGAAAATTAAAACTCACACCAAATTTAACAAACAGCCACGTGTCAATTCTTGGATCGAAAATCATTTCACCCTAAATCAGTCTTCAAAGTTGTCATCAGGGGTGAAACAATACGATACACAAGAACCTGCAATAACAAATCCGATTTTATTGCAAAACGTAACATATTCGCACAGAAACTAAAAGAAATGGAATTTAGCCAGTCAGAAATTAACCAATTATCACCCATATATACAATAGAATTGAATATCCTTCTAAAACAAGACACAAAACAATATTCACTATAACCTACCACCCCTTCTTTCAAGGAAATAAAAGAAACACTGAAAATACACGGGAATTCGACTATATCTAACACCGCCAATACTGGATAAAATAAATATTTACATATGACTTGTTTTACTGTTTTCAATTAGAATGTTCATACGATTGGTAAGGAAGACAATACTCATTCTGAACGTCGTTATCTGATGTCAGTAAATGGATTCGTAGGACCTAATCAACAATACATTCATTTTCGGAAAACAGCGGCTGCTGCTTTATATTCAAATAGAACACTTGTTATGCCATACTTCTTTGCACAGATAGTATATCAAGAAAACGCAAGCAGTTGGCGAATGAAATTGGAGGATACATTTGATATAGACAAACTAAAGGAAATCCTTGATCTTGCTACTGTGGATGAATATAATCGTGACTGTGACCATAAACTTGAACTTCTCTTAACTTCTGGAACTGATTATCAACCGAAATGGAGCAGTATGCTGGAAGAGCATCGCAGAGAATATTCAGTTTCTTTCCCAACTAATCTAACGGACTACCAACCACTTGCTAATTTTACATCCGTACGCTGTCTTGGACTGTTCACTCCAGGGTTTTGGCATTCACCACCTTACCCGAGTAAACTACAAGGTGAAATGTTGGCAAAAGTTGACGATTATATTATCATGGCTTCGAAAATAAGGAAGACAGCTGATCAAATTGTACCGAAAATATGCAAGTGAAAACCATATGTTGCGATGCACTGGAGGAACAGAATCAAAGAAGTGTAGGTAGACACAATCATCAGTATATTAGAATTATATTATGTAGTTAGCTTTCATGTACAATTTCCTCGGGTGTAATGTTAAAATATGAGTAAAAATGTTTTAAATAACATTTACAGTGCCTTGATATACAAAATCAACTTAAAATCCACGTAGTGAAACTAACTGTATATGTAATCATAATATTTACATTTATTTTTTTCTGTAAAATTTGTCCTGATAATTAAAACAAAATCAACTATACACTATTCTTCAATACATCGAACAAATTTGTATTTAGTTAATCCAATGAATCGTTTCTCTGAAAGTTTATATTTCCCATCTAACAAATAATGATTGATTAAAAGATGAGAAGAAAACTTTCAATTTTGTTTTTATTGTTTTTGAGAATGAGGCTTTCGACCACAGACGATATGAAAATCATTTCCTTTAAAAGAACATAATTTTTTGTTTAAAATGTCATCAGAAAGGTTTAAGGTCGTCACATTGTGTTCTTACTTGACTGTATTCATATACATTTATGTTTAATATGTTTTGTGACGATTGTATGTCTTTGTTAGTGTTTTTGATAGATACATTTGATATTCTTTGATATTCCAGAAATTACGTAATGAGGTTCGCCTCTTACAGCTTGAGCATATGCCATGTAAAGGACAATATTCCGTTTTGTGTGAGATTATACAACATCACGCATGGAATATATAACGAAGGTGTTTTCACACATTGAGGCATTAAGTTGAAATCTTAAAATGTTATGTATCCCTTCAACTTAGCCACTGTAATCCATCTTTAAAAAAATGACAAAATATAAAACTGTTACTTACTAATAACTACGATGTCCAGCTGCTAGATACTGATTTTTTGACTGACCCAAGTTATTTGCATAGAAGTCGTTACTAGGTTGAAATACTGCATCTCTTGAGGTGTCGCAGTAAGCAGAATAACCACCTATATGTGTCGATCGAAATTCTCACAAGAGGAACTTTTAACTCATAGCTCAATTGATCTAAACACAATTAAGCTAACCATGTCAGTTTAAAGCTTGTTATTCATAATATTCAATGTAATTAGACACAGTTCAATATTGGTATATTTTGTATCCATTTACAGTTGCACGAACCGTACTTGCTCGGAGGAGAGGCAAGCATACATGGGTGACTTAGGCAAGACTGGTATCGTGGCTGCAAAAGATATAGGAAAGTATATGATGGAAAGAAATCTCACATGCATCTATTTGGCGACTAAAGATGAGGTAAGATTGTAAAATAACCTTCAAAAGAAACGAAAATATATGTGTCATAATAAGTGTCAATGCTTAACAAAACACTAGATAGTCATGACATTATTAAGAATAAAACGCAAGTGAAGTTATCCATAATTGAAACACGCGCACACAACCCATGTGCATACGGCTAGAATACTGCCACTGTGGCAGGTACTTGTCCTGGGTAATTACACATATCAGAGGTAATCTCAAACTGGATATCCAACTGACCATGATCAGATCCATTAATTAATTAATTAATTAATTAATTCATTCATTCATTCATTCATTCATTAATTAGACAAACATATTTCATACTTATACGCTTCCTTTATCCACAGTCATTCCTTGAACTTTTGAAAGATGTTGGCATACCAACTGTCGTGGGCACCGAAGATATCAAGGCACCAAAATTTCCAGATGTTGAGGAAATTAAGCATGACAACTACTTCTGGTCATTGGTAGAACAAGAAATTTGCATTCGTAAGTCAGTGGGCACTTCAAATCTAAAGTGAAGGGGAGAATGTGGTGTTTCGACACTTTCCTACTTGCAAAGAATCCCATTGTCGATTTTACTTATTTGTGATACGCATTAAAATGTAGGTAAGAATAATTTCAAATGGAAAATATTCATCTCTTTTGAACAGACTACACCGTAGACAAATGTATGCCTGAAAGTCATAGACAATACAGACAACCGGAAATAATATATTTTATTTTTATTTTCAAATACAGGTTCGACAATCTTTATATCCTGGCAGCATTCAAACTGGAGTGTTACCGTTCGACAATTCAGAAAAACTAGTGGAGCTGAAAGCGAATACTTGTTCAAGATTATTTCGTGGAAAGCTGGTGGCGTCGATCTTAAGTAGTATATGCAGCCGAGCAAATTTAGTTAAGCTTTGTTTATGTTGCGGTCAGAATTTACGGAGGGGGGGGGAATGGTTGTGGCTGAGAGAAATGATTGTTGTCAGAATTGTTTGCGCCGTCGTCCCACCCCTCCCCTTCGCGCTCTGACGAAATTTCATGACCCACCGTAATGAACCCAAGAATTTTTTTGTGGCCCCTCCCCTGGCTATACCTTTTAGTATGTGTAATTGTCAAGTTGTTGGGATATGTCATCCTTAGCTGCAAGGATTTCGATTTCACTGCTGTGTTGTAGAGCGTTATCTGTGAACTACCACGTGCTGTCAGTAACGGTCAAGTGGGTCTGATAGTCTTCTTTTTCCTGTAACAATGTCTGTTGAACTGCGTCTGGACCTGCGATAATAATTTCTTTCTTCGATTTTCGAGGTCTTTTCAGTAATTTCCTCGAGATCAACCAATTCTTTATATTGACCCTCAATTATCGAAGTTATTTTGTTGTGTCTTGTTTTCACATTTACCAACCTCCCCTGTACTTTATCTCTGTATTTTTCCACGGCTTTCTCGATTTCCACAGGCTCGTGACCATCCACTTTTGCATGGTCAAGGAAAAGCACACTGCAAGCAGATCGGTACGCAGCTGGCATCGGTTGTTGTCACAGAACAGAGTCAGTTCCTGATTTCTATGGTTCCTTCCTTTGTTGCAATAATCTTTCCGACCAAAGATTGATTCTTCCATGGCTTCTGGAGCTTTGGATAACTATGCAATGTTCTTCACTTTGTGTGTAGAAAGGCCACTTGTGTGTGAGCATCATGGCAAAACTGGCATAAGAAGGCCCTGCAATCAGAGCAGAATGACACAGCTGAAGAATTTTCCTTGCGACGACAACTCTGGCATGGAATCGAAAGACCGTGTCTGACTTTCTTCTGGGTTTTGAACAAGCCCTTCTGGTTCAAGACAATGAAGTTACTTGGGAAACCATCAGCTTTTGATTTAGGGGTTTTCGTCTTCTGCCTACATTCTGGGCAATCGAAATCTGGTTGTTCTTTTATGTAGTCGCCAAGGCAAGGTTTACAATATGTGTTAAGACACGGCAGATATTTAGGTAACCTGTGACTATCATCGTATTGCTTTTCACATATCTTACAAGTCAAGAATCTTTCATCAAAATCTTCCTAAGTTATTTATCTGCACTGAACTGATACCGGCCATGACGCTTGTACCTGAACCTGAAGATAACAACGAAGCAAGTCTTGCTGAAGTCTCAAATTGATATTTAATGAGTAGCCTGGACTAACTACATTTGTAGTACTCATGGACTCCATTTGACGTGTGTTTCAAATTGAAAAGAAGTACTGTTACGATCCAAAATATCGTATTTCGGAATTATGGGAATAAATTCTACATTTCGGCATTGTAGGTCATAGGTCAGAAGTAGCCTGGGGATTACGAATCTGGGCAAACATGGTGTAACTGAAATTCACATGTTTGGTTAAAGAAAAGTACATAATAACTTTTATGATTCCATGATCTTATGGTGTGATTTTCTATATTTAGTCGTTGTGTAAATTCCATTGTATTGGAAGTATACTTAAAGTGAGAATTAAACATCCAGAAGCACTCGGGTAGGTGATTCTGGCAAGCCGAAATCTATTCTCGGTCGTGACTAATTCCCGACTTGGACCTGAACGATCCCCTACGAGAGTATGAGTGTGTGAGTGCTAGAGTGCAACGTTAGAACTATCCATACTTATACCGTTCAACTCCATGACTCGCAACAGTACCATTTGTATGTAGTAAATAAAACCTGTATCAAGGAATGCTTTCAGATTACATCAATTTAGCATCTACATCTTCATGTCATAGAAAATGGAGCATCCCACTATCGATAAGGGGGAATTGTTTGCTACCTTGAATATTTTCTGTCGCCAATCCAGGCCCTTAAGGCAAAGCAATATGTATTACAATCAGATCATAACATATTCAATAACTACGTTTTTATTGTGATGGGGATAGTCAATATTTGTTAAATACAAGGTCTGGCAGAAGTGCTGACATTTTATGATTATCCTTTTGATAACGTAATATTCTGCAGCGTTTTCAGACACTTCCCCGTAAATATTGAAGCCAAATTTAATAAGTTCCTTCTTACCATTTTTTGTGTTTGGACTGAGGACATTTAATCTGAAAATAATTATTTCTTGACTCATATAATCATACATATAAATATTGGAAGTTGATGCATGTTTTTGGTAAATGTTGTCATGTTAAATATTTGATGCACCTGTAGGCCTAGGACACTGGGCACAACTGTATTATATGTGCTAAGTAAGGCAGAGTCGTGATCACCTTGAAAAGGAAACAAAATCAAACCAATTCTGTTCTGGAAAGACCTTCTCTACATTAACGAGGACGATGTTCGTAAAGTATCTTTTATATATATATATAACTCGGTGAGTATCCAATCTGCTAAGTCAGTGCTCTATACCGCAGTGGCAGAGCGTAACTATTACGCTACCAGACCCAGAATGGAACAGCCACGAAAGGTAAACCCGAACTACTCTCTAAAGAACATTCCCCTCCCACCTTCGAACACTTACACAAAAAAACTCATCGAAAAAACTGAAAGCGTCATCCGGAGAATGCGAAGGAAGGCATTCTTTTTCCTCAAAAACTATATATGTATGCATATATATACACTAGTAGAAAAAATAGTACAGTTTACGACACTTTCCGTACTATAGTTCAGATTGAGTTCAATTCTGTACTTTTATGCTGATGAGGTGGACGTTTCTGTACTTTCCCATTAGCGCCTGTCTAATCGGATTATACTCGATCTGAAAAATAGTTCAGATTGCGAGTCGGAAGTGATTTGAATACATTTGCATTTAGTTCAGAATATATTCATGAGTTCACCCCCATAACCGGGCAGTAAACAAATGAATATTCAAATCTACCGTGCTTGCAATCAATACGTACATAAACGCTATACGTGTAGCTAGTGTATTCGATACATATGTATGTATATAAGCAGGCTTATGATATGAACTACATGGTTAGGACGTACGTAGATTGTAATATCACAGGGCTCATTTTGAAATAAATGTTCGTAGTACGCCTTTTCATTATGCACTACATACCGCCACCACTAAACGTGTTTCACATTTCTACGCGTTTGATGCATAGTAATACAGATTTAGATGACATGACAATCGTTTCCAATAATAGTTTAAAATTGGGCCACAAATATTGCTAGTGTATGGAGCTTCTTAACAAACCTGACCGGCCAATAGCGTCAACAAACTCACAGTAGAGACGTGCTGACAGATTTGAGTCTGTGGACATTATTTCTAGCTAAGTAAAATTGAGTGACTATTGGGAATATTATATGGCATCCATGTCGTCCATGTCGTCTATAGTTTCTGACTGACCGTGTTATGTACAACGTAACGCTGAACGAAATACGGTCCATCAGGAATTAACTAGACTAACCTCTATGGGAATAGTATTCTTGTCCATGTGTCGTTTATAGAACAATTAAGTGTTAGGGTGTGATCTTCACAGTAATAAACAAGCCTTTAGAAGAACAACAGGTATTCACGCCTCAAATATCTTGGGCATCATCCAAATTACGATCATGAGCACCAAAGTAAAGGAAATACTTAATGACGTTCGGCATGCAGAACCCCCCCCCCCCGGGCCCGTACCTATGGGTACATGCCCGGCATCCATGTAACTGTTATATCACTCTACGTGACGATTCTGAGGGCCCTCATCTCTTATTCTCTTGTTTTATTTCAATTATACTCATAACTCCTGTTTTTATAGTATAACTGTACAATTGGCTTCGATCAGTGCATTCCAGATTTTCATGAGTCATGAGTGCACATTGCACAGATATCTGCAGAATACTTAAAAGGATTATGGGTAATGTATGCATATGCGGGAAAAACAAACTGCTGTAAGGAGCATAGTCTCGCTGCCAGACTCGAGACTATCGTCCCTAATCTGTTTACCGAGCGGCGCAGCCGCGAGAATAGAGGGGGACTGGTCCCGCTCTTCTCGCGGCTGCGCCGCTCGGTAAACAGATTAGGGACGATAGTCTCGAGTCTGGCAGCGAGACTATAAGGAGCACTGACTTTGCCCTCATATCTTCATCCCATTTTGCACTGAAGAAGTTTCACATGGCTCTCATATTTCATATATACTCTTTCTAAATATATGGTGATGCAACATGAGTAAAAATAACTGGGGTTAACTAAGTTTGGTAGTCAATATAGCAGGTTTACCATCAAACTGACGCAAAATTTGTTTCAAATTTGTCTAGTAAAAACCGTTGGCCCAGTTGTCGATTAGGCTTACAAGTTACACAAAGCATGATAAGACACTGTGAATGGTGCAAATAAACAACGTGCGAAATGCCAAATACCAAATGCAAACAATACAAGCGAACAAAAGGGCCTGTATGCACTCTAATAGCCCGATATTTTGCCTAAAATCAGGCTCACATGTGCGAACGGTGTGTTTTTGACGTACCTAGTAGGCAGTGATGTAGATAATAGCCGGTTACCGGTCACAACGCCCAGCTATAACTTATAAGTATAACAGTTGTGGGACCGGCTTAGGAAAGTACTCAAACCTGACGATCATTGAACAAATTCTAAGGTTGGAAAATTAAATATGAGTTGCCCGGGAGTTCTAATAGCAAGTAAAATACCCAAAGTGTAAACAAAAAGATAAATTAATTCATAATTATTTGGAAAACATTAGACGATTACGCAGTAAAACAAGACTGGCCACGCTATCGCTAGCGAAAGCCTTCGAACTAGTTTCATAACGACCGGACGTTGAAGGAAGCGCGAAGCGAAGTGTGAGGTCAATGTGACGTCTCATGATGATGTATGATGCATCAACATGACGTTTACGTAGAGTTGCACTAAATGTTTTCTAAACTTCAGTGGAAAGAATTTTTGTCGATCAGACACTGACTATGTTTAAATTCTTAAAACATCTGAGAAAACTGAAGAGGGGAAGCAAAATGTGACACTGACAGACAAGCCAGACGTACGGCACATGTACAGAAGGCGAGGCACACCCTCTGATGCAAACTGGACAATTATCGTGCGTGTCACGTATAAGGCATCAGATGTAATACATGTAGCTAACCAAATATTCTTGTACTGCAGTCTTTCTTGTAACAGGTATTGGAAATTGTCAGAAACCTGATGATTTTATGACTGAATAAGTTTCGATACGGAGACGAGAGAGAGAGAGAGAGAGAGAGAGAGAGAGAGAGAGAGAGAGAGAGAGAGAGAGAGAGAGAGAGAGAGAGAGAGAGAGAGAGAGAGAGAGAGAGAGAGAGAGAGAGAGAGAGAGAGAGAGAGAGAGAGAGAGAGAGAGAGCGGAGACCAAACTAGAGTCGGTACTCACCCCACCACGACATATGCATTTTTGTGATTTTGAAACGATAAAGAATGTTAATATGGATATTGGGACGATTGGAAATCGGACGATGTGAATCGTAATCGAATATCTCAGACCATCCACAATATATGTCGTGTTGACTTAGGCGATCCCAGAAACCATTCTTAGTTTACCCCTTTCACATATATTATCAACCATGCTAATGTTTTGAAACAAATCTCGATTAACAGGTAATTTAGCGCTTGAAAGATGGCGACGTCCATACCCCCCCCCCCCGGCTGCACATATTTTAATATGCAATTATACATTACCCCCTCCCCATACACGTCAGAGAAGTACAGTATGGTACACTATATGACACACTGTAAGCTAACAGTGGAAATCAACTTCAGTGTCCATACATATCAGACATAGAGATTTCTTTACAAATGGATGTGGGCTCATTGGGCTGTAACCTGTACTTGGAAAAAACTTAACCAGCAGAGTTTTCTTTTTGAATCCTATGTCTTGACAGAAACGGCACCCCCCTTCGATAACTAGTGGGGAGGGTGTGTCCCCCTCCCACAGTAGGCAATTGTTTGAAAAATAAGGACATGTAGGAGGCCATTTAGCGGCATAATATTTCAAACCATACACATTATTGGAAGCCATAAAGTACTTGAAAATTGTCTTCAATACCCAAATTGTACTCTCATTAAATTATTTTACAACTGTATTACCTACGCTTTAACTAATACATAGATATTTTGGCAGACACACACATTCGTTTGGCCATTGGCTGCCTAATAATTAAATGTGTGGTAGGTAAATGAAGTGAACAATTTTGCAAAGTACAAGGTAAACGATTGCTCCTGTGGTTTGAATGTTCAACAAAGTCTCCACACAGAGAGATAGAGCAAGAGAGAAGGAGACATACGGCGACGAGAGAGAGAGAGAGAGAGAGAGAGAGAGAGAGAGAGAGAGAGAGAGAGAGAGAGAGAGAGAGAGAGAGAGAGAGAGAGGCATACACTTATACAAATGTAAATTTACTTGGTAAACAACTGCTCCTGAGGTTTAATTTTGGTTCAAATCATGAGCAGAATATTCGGGGGCCCTTTCAGACCATCACAATTGTCATGCCCCCCTCCCTTTGAACCTCAATTTTGTTCATGCCCCCCCCGTAAATTCTGACTCCAGCATAATTTCAAGTTTATTCCGAGCTCGGTATTACAGGCATTCGACTAGAGTCTTTATACCTCAAAGATATACAACAGTCCATTTCTGTACAAGGCATATCAGAAACCAAACATTTGCAGTGTGGAGTGTCACAAAACCCTGTGCTTGGTCCACTCTTACACGCGTATGCTGTCTATACACATCACCACTTGGAAAGCTAATCCGACATCAAAATCTCAATATGCAACAACATGCAGACGACAACCAGATTTACCAATATATTTCCCCAATCACATACGTCAACTACAGTAACTAAGATGGAAACTGTTGCACATGATATTAAACGACCCAAAATAAGCTAGTTTAATGATGGCAAAACCGAGGTCCTCCTTATCACGTCTCAGTTCAACAGGCTTCCTCGTCTCATGAACCACATCAACATGGGATCGTCTTCTGTGCAGTTAGTGGATTCAGCATGTACCATTTGTGTAACAATTGATGACCGTTATAACCTCAAGAAGCACATCTCGTTGACATGTAGATCAGTTCTTTTTCACCCCCGAACAATAGGTCGCATCATTGACAGTGGAGGGGGCCCCTCCACTGTCTATGGTCGCATACGCCAGTATCTTACAAACGGAGTTTGTCAGAACCTTGGTCATGCACTTATATCATCGATACCTGACTACTGAATGGCCCTTCTGTATGGGCTGCCAGCTAAAAACATTGTCCCTCTTGAACATGCCCAAAATACAGCAGCTAGGATTGTGTCAGGTACAAAGAAAACAGATGACGTCACATCGGTTCTTTCAATAACACAGTTTAGTTAGAAATCACACTGGCGTCAAGTGCAGTTACATAATATACCAGTAGGTAGGGCCTACATGTACATGTAGTCTCAGGTCACTACATTGTGGTCTGAGATGTAGTTTACACCACTATGACCTAAGAACTTGAACCAGGGCTGAGGAGAAGTGGTCTGAGGTTAAAGTTTTGCAGCTCTCGTTCAGCAATCTCAAAACATTTCAGCCTACTTCCCGTAATGAACACTTGTCAAGCATTTTTGTAGCTCCCATACTCAAAGACTACATATATATTTATATACGACTCAAAATATAACACTGAAATTTACTTTGAACACGTTCAGTTTCAGTAGACCTATTAAAACCCAAAATCTCCACTGTATAATTTAATATCGGTAATAGTTTACAGTCAAAAACTTTTAAATTTAGTTTTGACTAGGAGGTCCCCAAGTTTTGCAAGTTGACTCATGACCGCAATCATTGCTTTACTCGCTTGAGCTGCAAGCGCTAAATACCATAGACCACTGCTTGATATAATCACGCCTAGATATTCATAAAAAGCGAACAACGTCGAGTTTATGACCACCAATAACCACTTTTCAATTTTCTTAAGAATTTCATCTCTTAGTAAATACAATAATTTTAGTTTTGACATACATGTAATTTACTTTCAAAAGACAATGTTAGAAACCCCTACCCCATTGATTCCTGTGGGAACATGCCTTTCGTGAAGAAAAAATGGTTACATAACATGTCTACAAGAATTGTTGGAGAATGTCTATGTAGAATGCCACACTGATCCCATATCCATATCCACACCTTGAGTTTTATTTTTATTGTTCTTCAATGATCTCCTTCAAAGTAATAGTCTGGATGCCAATATGGTTTCTAACTAAACCACGTCTAGCCAAAAGCCCCTCAAATAGCACAAAAAGTTGTTCACCCAATCAGTGAAACCTAAATGTTTTGGTGATGTAAACAGTATATAAGTAGCATCATGGGCTGACAAATATACCACATTTGAACATTACTGTCCCAATAAACACTAACTTTATGAGGGACTGTGTTATTGGTTAGAGTTTTGTGATTTATTAACAAAGACATGATGTTAATGACTGTGTGGGTGGCTGTAAATGAATTTTAAATTGCATCTCATGCATTTCAAGACTTCTAGAGTGACGACTCTGACTATACTTTGAGTGGAGGTATAAATGGTAATGATACAGTATAGGAACTAGACTATCAAAGTAATTACCTTGTCCAAAAGACTACAGTCGGATATTAATCTCACCATTAATGCCTGAATTTATGTCTATCAAGGTGGATCTGATAAGATCATGGAAATCGAGAAACTTTCATCACTTTGGACTTGAGCATTGAATACATTTGTGAAGTACTCAGACCATGATTCATGTTTTTTTTTAGAGATTAATTCCACTAGATCGTCCACTAAATCGTCCACGAAAACAAATACATTCTATCATTCCACCATGTCACTCAACAACGCGCATCGAATTCTATCACTTGAATTTCCGTTATTTAGTCGTCTGAAGATCGTAACGGCCTCCGTACCATAACTTGTGTACTTTGTGTAAATACAGCTCTACTTCTCAGTATTGAGCACTTTTCCTTCAGTTTATGACTTACCTCTTATATATATATATATATATATATATATATATATATATATATATATATATATATATATATATATATATATATATATATATATATATATATATATTACCATTGCTCGGTTGACGGCAACGCGGTCAAAGATATCGGGTTCTTTGCACAATACACGTGTATATAGAAATGATGTCCCTTAAATTTCCCCTCTTTTCATTCTTGCTCTTTTCAACTACAATATAGATTTTGATAATTTCCATAGGTCTCATGAGATATACTCTTCAAGGAAAAACAAGTTCGTGTCGGAGTTTGACACGAGAATAGTCTGTGCTTGGAGTAATTATACTGTCAGTATAATTTCTCAAAGGTATGTGTTATCGTGGAAGTTTAAACATTATTTATACTTTAATGGTGTTATAGATTTTGACCCAAGCTATGCATGCCACGGTCACAAGCTATATTGCGTCAGATCGATTTGCCAAACAAGTTTGCCAGAATTAACGCATCCCATCAAACCATGGACCCTCCACAAAGGTGGAGTGTCTATGGTCAAACAAATGACAGGTCGCAGAAACTATGGTCATGGAAGTATGAACGTCGTTTATACTTGTACGCCGTGACATACAATGAGCGCAGTGCCATGATTGACCGGATTATTCAGTGTCGACAATCCCAGTTAATATAATCCCAAAGGCAAACTTGTTTTATTTACCACCTTGCCAAGCAACACAGGGTGGTGGCGAGGCGAAGTTGTAATGTACTGTCGCTTTGATATTCACGATTTTGGAAAGGAAATAGATAACATCGGGTTAGATCTTGAGAGTAAATAAGAAGAAAAGAAGAGTTAATTTGAAATCAGTGATAAACGAGTTGTCTATTTTTAAGAAACTAAATATAAGGAAAGCTATGGGTCCTGATAACATATGTGGTAGGTTACTGAATGTCTATGCATCGCAGTTAGCTAGTGTTTCCAGTAGATTGTTCAATTGGTCGTACAATGATCATACGATATCAACCATTTGGAAAACATCTACCATCTGTCCGGTCCCTAAAAACTTCCAAGGCATCGTCCTGTAGCACTGACTTCCATTGTGATGAAATGCTTCGAGCGTATTTTACTTTGTCAAAACCCACAAAAACATTCACACCTTGACCCATACCAATTTACATATTAAAGTAATAGAGGTACTGATAATGCAACTCTCACATTACTTCACGATGCGTATACACATCTTGAAAAACCAAGTTCATTTGTAAGACTATTGGTTATTGATTTTTCATCAGTCGTTAACAGAAGTCAACCAAACATGATGGCTCATAAACTTAGTTATTTAAACGTTAACCCCAAACTCATCCTCTGGATAATGGATTTTCTTGTCAACCTTTCCCAGTTTGTTCGCTACCAAAAATTAAGTTCAGCCTTCCATTCAACATTTAGGGGTGCCTCACAGAGCACGATACTCTCACACAAACTATTTACACTTTACACAAATGACTGCTCATCAGGTACCGATACAAATCCACTTATCAAATATTCTGATAACTCTGCATTAGTTGACCTGTCAAATTCTGACCGTACTTATTTCGATGAAGTTGATAGGTTTGTTACTTGGTGTAAAGAAAACTACTTGGACGAAAGGTCGACTTTAGGAAGAACCCTAAAGTAGTGCCCGACCTTTTTATTGACAATGTTAAAGTTGAACAGGTGACTAAATATATATATATATATATATATATATATATATATATATATATATATATATATATATATATATATATATATATATATATATATATATATATATATATATATATATATATATATAGGAACAGTCTTGGATAATAAATCAAATGTTAAGGCCAACACAGATTTCATTAACAAGAAATGTCAATCTAGAGTTTACTGTCTACAACAATTGAGGGGCCTAAAATTTTGTAAATGCCAAGGTATTACAGACATTCTATCGGAGTTTTGAGTCGGTTTAACATTTTCTTTTTTGTGCTGGTTTGGTAGTCTAGGGACTAGCTACAAGAGTGTCTTGAACAAAATTGTAAATGTGTTTAGTAAAGTATTGAGTGAAAAGTAGACTAATTTGAATGAAATGTTTACATCTCGTGTACAAAACAAAGCTGGGAAAATGGTAAATGACAAAGGCCACATTATGTCCCAACACTTTGAACTCCTGCCATCAGGGAGACGATTTCGTGTCCCTAAATTCAGAACAGTCAGAACCAAATCAAGTTTTGTGCCCACTTCAACTAAATTTTAAACCAAACTAAATAATTCTATTTCAAAGACATCTGCTCTGCATTCCAGATTGGAAGAACCGCGTTTTTTTATTGTCTTTTTTAAGTTGATGACCATTTCTGGCAAGACTTCACTCACAATTTTCTCGATTTTACTGATTTTTCTTCTTTATTAAAAAGGTTTAGGGTCGGCACCGGATTTCTAGAATGGAAGCGTTTGGGGAGTTATGTGTGATTTATTTGTTGAGAAAGGTTCAAAGACAATAAATATCGCCATAAGGTGGCACTTGCCGTTCCAGTGAGGAACGACTAGTGCCACCACGGTAGTACTCGACAATTCGATGGACCACGGCCAAGTCCGCCATTCACAATTTTCAAATCACTTGAAATAAAGCAATCTGGCAAAACTCGCCCATGTGCATTTACAATCTTGTCGCAACTAATTCTAGTAGGTAAAACCATAGACCCTCCACCCTGTCTATGGTAAAACCTAGTCGCATTCATAACTTTCATCGAGGGTAAGGTAATTTTAGTCATCAACTTCTATAAAGTCCAAAATGAAACGATAAAACATGTACATTTTGGAAATTATCCCATGTATAATGCCAGATTATAAAGTGACAAAGAGTGGTTCATCTGAGTGGATAGCTTAACCTCTTGACGATTTATAAACAATGGGAAATAGGCAGCTATCTTGATGTTCATTTTAACCTATTTTCCCGGAGAATATTTTCAGAACTGGTATCCAAATTACCAAGATCACGTTTTTCATATTTACTGATATGCCGCTTTAGTTATGGCCGGTTTTGTGGGATGTTTTGCGTGCACAATGTAAACCACAGACAAGGCATGTAAACTTCTACTTGCAAACCCGTCTATTTCAGGCTTGGCCTCTTACCACTCTTGGAGGAATTGTACTGACTCCTCCAAGACCACGTCTGACACAGTGGCCTGAAACCCATAGTCTATCGCGAGTATATTGTCTACCCTTCAAGAGACACACATTCTCTGCCAGTCACCCTTTTAAAAATACGCTTGTTAAACGTCTGCTCCTGGAGTTAAATTTGGTTCAACTCATGAGCAAAATATTTGTACGTGACTCCGGGCCCCTTTCAGACAATCCGAATTTTCACGCACGTCCCAATTCGTTTTTTTCCCGTGACAACAATTTTTCTCCTGAGCCTCCCCCTACCCTAATCTAGTTCCTGACGACCGTATTCCAATTTTACACTACATCTTTACATATTACGTATAGTCAATGTCATTACTCTCGTTGCCGATGTGTTGGCAATTATATACATGTATATATATAATATCCATAATCACAACATATTTCCTGCTCAAAGAAGAACTGTTTCAGCTTATTCCATTTCGATATAAACAGACAGAGAGTCCAGGGATAAAATACCCATGTACTACTCCTTATATTACTGGCTAGGTAATGTCAACCGTAAAATAATCCAAGCACCAGCGTCCCTAAAATCCGTGAAACAGTGTCGATATTACAGTATTTTGCTGACACTTATTACTTTCTGTAACTGGTCTATATTTGTGATATCATGGTAAATATGCTTGGAATTTATGGCCTAACAAACCAGACATTACGTAGATTTGAATATTGAAGAAAATCAAAAACAAAAACAAGGCCATGGCCATGGCCGGTCAGGTACTGATATTAGTACTTTAGACATCAGTGGGGGTCACACTTGGTCATTGAAACTATATTGACCGACCAAAATTCTAAACATCACGGATAAATAATTTCATATCGAAATGTATGTACGGAGATTCAGGTTTTTAGACCACGTGGCTTTGACATGACATCATCAGCTAAATTTGCAATACGAAAGTAACGTAAAACATGGATGTATCTAGTAGGGAGCAAAGTCCGCATGTCTGTATGGATGTTTGAAGATTTACTATCGGTATATGGGAGGCATAGAGGGAAATATTTGAATAGCGTTATTTAACGTTACATAATTCATAACTGACTACTAAACTACCGTCAAGAGGATTGTTTTTGCTTCCATTTATCTGTATTAATTTTTTTTAAAGGCAGTGATGGTGACTGCCAATGCCGGTAGTGAAAATATGGCCCGCACATTCTGAAGATTTTTGTATCATACAAGTTCAATGTTGTAGCTGAGAATGTGATTTATATTTATAACTCAGTAGAATGGGTACCGGTACTGATGCGAGGGATGTGAACCAACCTTTGTGTTGCGTGCTTTTTAATATCACCGTGTGTGTGTGTGTGTTGTTTGTTTGTTTGTTTGTTTGTTTGTAATGTAGATTCGTCGTTGATATACTGCTACTAGATCAGACCGTGGGTTATACTTCCATGATCAGAACATGACCAGACACAACTCTCCACGGCACCATTTTGGTTTTACAACTTTGATTACTTTGTTTTGAATAGCTTTTGTCAAGTTCTTGACTTTCCTGATATGACAATAAAGCAAGGGCGGTGAAATATTATTATAGTAGTCCTTCAAAAAACAAGACAATTTTGAAACTTTTAGTGGAAAATGTTAGTGAAGACACAGTTTACCCGCATAAATTAACTAACAAAAGACAAAAGAAATGTACACATGGTTCATTTTCTAGGTGTCGACCTCATGAATATGCACCAAGATTTAGAACCGAGTCAGCTTTAAATGCGTTCACACCTCCAAATCTGGTCTGGACAATATTGTCTGGGCTTAGTCACCCTTTTATGCGGACTACAGAGCGGCCCTGGTGCGGACTATTTCTGCCACCTATTAATGCCTGAAAGTCAAGTGGCATATGCTGAGGTTGTGTACAACCAGCAACCCATAACATTTTAGCAAACTACAGTTCTACCTCAGTATGGCTATTAGCCATGCTAGGTAGTTACTATAATGATTAATATAATGGTTGTCTTGGTAAAAGTTGTCGACCCCCCCCCCCAAAAAAAAAAAAGAAGAAAAAAAAAGAAAAAAAGAAAAAAAAAGATCAACAAAACATTCTATGATATTGAAAGCGCTCCTGGCATGTAATTCCATAGAACAGTTTCCTGTAGGGAATGGCAGCGATTTCATTCAAACTCAAAGACAGAGATGTTGCTAACCAACGTGAACAGCCATAAAAAATTGTATGTGAATGAGTATGACTCTGAGATCCCGCTAACGGTTTCATTGTTGTCGGTCTAACCAGAGACACTGGAGAACTTCACTGTCTATGATCTAATCGTATTGCTCAGTGTGAAAACCGTGCAAAGCGTTACTATTTTGGCGTTGTATTTTCGCACATTTTTGGTTCACAAGGGTCCAATAATTTAAGCTTGAGTTAGGAAATAGGCCTATTAAAAAAATTGTGTTGTTCCGATTAGGCAAAATAAATAAATAGGTGGGGTAGGTAGATTTATTTTTATTCATGTGCGAGTGTCTAATTCTGGTTTTCCATTTTTTCCAAATGATCTCTGTGTTATTGGCTTCTTTCCATTAGATGTACAACCATTACAGATTGGAGGAACAGTTTTATATTGTCTTTTTAAGTTGATGTCAGTTTCTGCATCCACTATGTCTCGTGAGACTTCACAATTGTTGCGATTTTGTTAGTTTTTCAAGAACACGTAAAAAAAGAGTTAAGGGTCGGCAGTGAAAAACTAGGTGGGTAGGGTAACAGAAACCAAACAGTTATTTTTTAGGCCTAAGGCATAACGTAGCATATAAATCTACCCAACCTGCGCGAGCAAGATCTGCATCGGTCAATGTAATATTTACATGGTCTATTACAATTTGGTAAAGTGTACCATTGTATATGCTTGTGCGAGACGTAAAAAACATCATGCCGTCTAATTGTACGAAACGATTTAGTCACTATGGTTTTGAAGTCAGTGAGATAATGTTTGTGAAGTACCCGGTATCGTGATGTTATCGCTTGTATAGAAAAACCATCACTGAGGCAAAATCTCACTTTTATCATCATTCATTTTTTAAAGTCTTCAATCATGCCAATTAAAAATATGGATACTGCAGTCATTTATGTGACTTTTTTTTCCAAAAATGTTTATCGTGCATCTCGATTATATTTTTTTTCGTCTTCGTAACATCTTTTTTTTTATTGTGCCAAAAGTAGTAGCTACCACATATAGAACAGTGGAAAAATACCGAATGAGACTCAGAAATGTAAAATCATTTACTTCAATGTCCAAATCAAATGCGGACATCAGAAAATGATGCATGCACGTTGTGATGGACTCGTGATTAGCTCTAGTCCAGATGCCAATTGGTATCTAACTAAACCATAGACAATAGAGAGGGTCCTCTCTATTTTCTATGACTAAACCAAGTTTAGTGAGTGGAGGTGTAAATGGTAACGATACTGTTTAGGAACACGGTGATAGGAACTAGACGAGATTAGCACTGACAACACACGCTCCGCGAACTCCAGCAAAGAGGCCTGGTGGGGTATATAGAGACTTGTCAGAGTTGTCGGAGCTACTGTTCATGTACATATAAGTTCCACGTATTCTCAATTTATTTCGTGCTGGATAGAAAACAGTCAGTATAGTCCTTGTGTTCTCCAGTGTATAGCCGATGGATTGGATAGTGAGAGTCATGATATGTGTGATACATTGTAGTTTATACACCAGAACTGAATTTTAGACTGATCCCGTCGGCATCTTCAGAGAAAGCATCAAGCGGGTACCACAATAAACTGAAAACGTAACGACTATAAGCATAACTATAAGTTTTAATTTACATGGAACTACGGTCATATTTGATAAGCTTATCCCCCACTTCCACATATGGTCTCATACCCCTTGGTCAGCGAAAAGCCAATCATGTTCATGTCCGGACATACGAGTTATAAATGGGGCGGTCATATGGGTTAAGTTAGGGTGGAATATAATATATGGAAAAAGTCTGATTGATACTGGCTGTGATGGGTAGTAGAGCATTTTTTAATTGTCAAAAACAGGGTTGGGGGCCGAATGATATGATTCAAAACGTCATGACTTTCTGGTATATCTTTGTTGTCATGGTGTGTTTCCAGTTGAGGATGGCTGTCTTTGACTGGCTACAACAGTAAGTGACTGATTTTGAAAGCAAAGAAAGTGGAAGAACATTGGTGTTAGTTAAAAAACTATTGTTATTAAAGATATACAAGTAAACGCAGCAAAACAATTGAGAGTCGGTACGGAAAGGAACAGATGACCACAGGAAGGTGTTCAGCTGTTCTTCATTGTTCTTTGCAATTTGACGACCGGGCGATCACATACTAGTAGTTGTCAGTGTTTTCGCTAAAGCAAAATACACGGAGATGGTTCAAAATCACTTGACTATCATTTCACTCTTATTTAAATCTACAAATATCTCATTAATATTTTCTCCCAGCTTACTTCAAACTATATGACATTTTCCATGAAAAAAAGGTGCGTATCTGGAGCAAAGAAGTGTTTCAGATATCAGAGTGTTCACGTTTGCGTGACCAAGACATAGACATAGACTGGCAAGCGACGCCATGAATTGTGATCGAATCCCAGGGTCGGATCGGTTGTAGATCAGTGTTCATGATAATTCATTTGCGTGTTCAATTACTAAGTCATCGATGTAGGGTTATAAATTCAGTGACTACACCATCAACAAAGTTACTTCTTACTATAAATCATGTTGAAAAAGACCCTAGGAAAATGTCTAAGCAACAATGACGGGTGTTACTTTTTTGCAGTGTTTATCCAAATAGTAATCGTCGAATAACGTGACCCTGGCTGAAAACTGCGACAGTGAGTGTACCATAAATTCCCAAAACAGACTGACCAGAACAGACATATTGACACACAAAAAGTGTGCAAGTTTACATCTTGTGACAGGTTTGGTTGGGGTCACCTCCATCGGCTAATGGTCGAAATCGTCATTGTAAAATATTTTTAATTACCCTCAACTACAAATCAGCGTATCGTTGACGATCATTTCAATCGTAAGTGTTTAGAACTGATTCAGGAGTAAAACGTAGAATTATTAATGACAATGGTATGCAAAGTTTTGTTGTTTAACAATCATCAGCGATTTGGCATGTTTGCACAAACCACAGATACTTGTTAGTGCATACACTTTTGATACTTCTATTCTATAAGGTAAAGGCTAAATTTAAAAAGACATGATCCCAGTATTAACTTTTTTGTTGCGGCTATATTTCCTAAGTGAGGTGTGCCAAAGAAAGTTTTCCCATGATACTTTGCGCCAGTGCGACTTTTTGACATTGTACGTTCGATGTTCCCAATGAGTAAATGGAATTTTATCGAGAAGTCTATTCATATTTGTTTATGACAGCAAGATATTTTCAATTTTCTGTTTTTGGTCATTTTTGGGGTCAAAAACTGTCATTTGTTTTGTAAATAAAAGAATTCAAAGTAAAAATGAATGACAGCCGCAAAACTAATCGATTGAATGGGCTGACATTTGGTGTGCAGGTATGTTAGAGTATCTGGATGAAGAATTCTTCAAGAAAATTTGAAGATGACATTGATATGCAAATACGTCTAAAACGTGCTGTGTAGTATCATATTATAGCCATGTTATTTTACAATACTCGTGAGAAAGTAGAATTTATTGGTGAAGTAAAGTTGCTCATACACCTAAGAAAATTTGACTACACTTGAATACATAATGAGCAAATGAAATGATCACAACAATCACATATCTTTGTAATGTTATGACTATACAAGATCTAATACAGGGACGAATGGGGTACTTATCAAATAATGCCCTCCGGAACTCAGAAATAAATGTAGATGCGCTGTACCATGCAGTTACGATCAGCGGTTTTGAACTATGGAGGTAGGAAGGAAGGAGGTAGGAAGGATTATAGTCCTACCACCATTTCTGAACAAAATCGTTGTCCTTGAATTGGAATGGTATGCTTTTAATACAAAAGTTGCACAAACATATGTTCTTGCTTTCAAAAGTTTTAGAATTAACACCATGATTTCACCGTCGCCCATACTGAGGTTTTCCTGCATCTATTGCTATGGATTTTGTTGGTGGGACTTTGCTGTACTGTATGAACACTTGTTCAGACTCAGGCCACTAAAACACAATTGCAAAAAAAACCCGTAAAGACACGAAGTATCGTTTTGCACAACGTTCGGCTTGAAGCAGGTTTGAAGGGTAACCATGCACGACAGAGAAGATGGGTTTAGAGCCCCATTTACACCTAAAACAAAAAGCGATTCTAGTCTGTTCCTATTATAGTGGTCTGAGGTTCAGATCAAAGTGCCGCATTCATCCACAACATAAAAAATCATAGACCCTACACGACTGGCGTTTGTAAAAGTCAGTTTTAAACCATAATTACTACACCTCTTTATCTTCTCGGCAAGAACATGCAGTGCTGCAATCCAACGTGAGGACCTCTCACCAACTTTCAGATCACTTCACATTGGGAACGTTGGTGAGAGTTCTACTAATATAATTCAGACTGAGGCAAAAAATATAGCCTTTCTGAGTTGAAATCCGAGGTTTAAATCCTGATATCTGAAAATTCCCAATCAACCCAGATTACATTGAATAAAAAATAAGTCTAACAAACAATTTATGATTTTTCAGTCCCGAAACTTGCTATTATCCATACACTGTATACAAAGCTAAATACACGGTGATTGGTGTATCGCACTCCTTGACTGAGTGGGTCGGAAAAAAAATAGGTAGACTCACTTGTCATAAATCGATTTATAAATCCACAAAGGCACTGTGACAACTAAAGCAGTCCCTTTACAGACCATTTTTCTTTAGAAATAAATAGGCTAAAACAATACTGAATGACAGGCAGTCCAAGGTATGCGAAACCATAAGCGAGCGCGTACTCACGATGCTAGATTAACACACTATTTTACCTGCGCATTGAAGACGCACAGTAAAAAGACCAGTTTTCAACATTAATGCAGGAAATACAAAGCTAACAATTCAAAATTGTATAAAATGTAAGAAAACAAAAAACAGGCGACAGTCAGAGCATGCATGAACTTCGATTTACAATACCATTATTAAGTTCTTGCATTTTGGGGCTAATGAAGTCATAGAGACTAGAGTGGGCGAGTTTCCTCACAGTTAGTATAATCAATGGCACCGTGATAATTCTGACTTTCACTTGAAACTGGACCAGAACAGTCTAGGTCGGACGAGTCGTCATCATCAATTCAAAGGCGACGTAACCAAATATACACCGTGAATTCATCTTAGATCGCACCGAGTTGAACAATCATGTCTGTCATTGTAGAATGTAGACCTTTACGCTGTTTGACCGACTATTGAAGTATAACCCACATAGGTGATATTTCATTGACCTACATGGAAATGCTTGTAAATACTTTTTGCAAGTAGTAGTAGCTCAGACCACTCTAGTATTTTAGTGGTCTGAGGTAGTAGTAAGAGTTTTTGCTAACGTTTACATGCTAGCGTAGTTGTACATGTACGTATACATGTCAGTTCGTATGTACATGTACATTAAATGTAGCTCTCATCATATCATACACTGTACATGTGTGTAACCCTTTTCTTTTGCACCCTCCCCCTCCGCCTTCATGTGGTCAAACACAGACAACTAACTAACTAAATAGTGTTACTGTTAGTTTTCTGTGGGTCAAACAATTAGTGTACACGCCTTGAATCACATGCAGGCGAGATAGATTTGAATATTCATTTGTTTACTGCCCGGTTATGGGGGTGAACTCATGAATATATTCTGAACTAAATGCAAATGTATTCAAATCACTTCCGACTCGCAATCTGAACTATTTTTCAGATCGAGTATAATCCGATTAGACAGGCGCTAATGGGAAAGTACAGAAACGTCCACCTCATCAGCATAAAAGTACAGAATTGAACTCAATCTGAACTATAGTACGGAAAGTGTCGTAAACTGTACTATTTTTTCTACTAGTGATATATATATATATATATATATATATATATATATATATATATATATATACATACATACATACATACATACATACATACATATATATATATAAATATATATATATATATATATATATATATATATATATATATATATATATATATATATATATAAATTATATATATAGGAAGTCAGTGGTAAGATTTGTCCGTAGTACAGTGCTCGATACGTCTGCACGCAGAGCGGAGTATATGTTGAGGGTAGAAGAAAATCAAGTCGGGTTTTTCGTCTCTACAAGCCTGTAGAGACGACAGGCTTGTAGAGACGAAAAACCCGACTTGATTTTCTTCTACCCTCAACATATATATATATATATATATAGGAAGTCAGTGGTAAGATTTGTCCGTAGTACAGTGCTCGATACGTCTGCACGCAGAGCGGAGTATATGTTGAGGGTAGAAGAAAATCAAGTCGGATTTTTCGTCTCTACAAGCCTGTTTCGTGAGTAAATCACTCGTCAGGTACATCAACATCTCCTGACGAGTGATTTACTCACGAAACAGGCTTGTAGAGACGAAAAACCCGACTTGATTTTCTTCTACCCTCAACATATATATATATATATATATATAGTTTTGGTAGTACTGGAACTCTTTCTTGGGTGTAACTCGGAGTTTCACGCATATTGCGATCATCAGACACTCTGAGGCCTACTCTCTGGGTGTGCTGTATATATAGAGTGTGGACAATAGAAATACCATCACTATTGTCTGTGTCGGTGGGTAGGTGTTGTATGTGTGGAGGTGTTGGTTGTTATTGTGTGGGTTATTGGGTGCGGACAAGTAAGTGTTGGCGGGTTGTATATATATATATATATATATATATATATATATATATATATATCGAGCGCTCTATCTGGATCTGTTATACCAATAGGTTGAGATATGGTAAGCTGGTATTATGTACGTACCTTAATACAGGTTAACGCGATGACTGACGATTCTGTATACACCTTTGATACAAAAATATTCACCTATAAACAACTACTGTACTTCTTTGTACTTTGAAAAACAGTATGGCATAGTATACGATTTAGTCGAGCGAGCTGTATCGTCATATCAGGTGAGTCGACTCATTGGTTTCTACAAATTGGTACTTTTATAGGTTGGTGACATGCGCATAAATTTCGAACATCTACGAGTTTTGACCCAAGCACATAAGCCTTAACAAAGTAAGCGAGAACTTCATATAATGTCAGTGTAAAGTTTCCGAATTTTTACAAACTTTTTCCGTAATTAACCAATTCGTGGTATTTACAAGCTGTGGTATTTTATTGACAAATAAAATCCGTGGAAACGATATTGTATCAACCACCGTCAAAACGGTCTAACCATGTCAGAGTGTACAAAACAACGTAGGTGATTTGATAAACAAGTCATTTAGATCACTGAGTTAAAGTTGTAATTTGATAATTTCAGATTATATATAAGCGGGAAAATACAGTGAACCAATTGCAAGAAGATATGATATAATATTGATTGAAGAGTTTTAATAACAATCGATTCTTCTGTTATATGCAGCTAAATATAATACGATGAGTACATACTTTCACATCTTTCAAATTACTCAGTTTTCTCAATATTACCCAAGTGCAACTTGGTTATTCAGTTTAAGTCCATATTTTCAGACTTCATCAGTTTACTTTTTGGTCAACGAACGAGGAATAGTATTATGTTACATGATATTAAGGGAAACGGCTAACACTTTAGTACTAAATCTGCAACAAAGACTAATTTTTACCAATCAACTAAATATATATTCGCTTAAAATGGCTATTCGCTTAAAATGGCTAAATTAGTAATCACAAACAGACATAGCACCGGTACCTGTTAATATCAGGTCACATATACGTATTATATACTAAGAGCCTTCAAAAAAATGTAATCTGACTCCAAATATATGTTGGTTTTGTTTTGTTTTGCTATGATACCTTTCTGGTCGATGGAGGACTGATGTTAGCGTCTGTCCGGCTAACATCTTCAAACGCGAAAGATTGGTGACCCTGACGAAAGGTAGTTTAGTTTAATTTACAATACCTTTTTACACGTCTCTCCACGATTAAAGATATGTGTTTTTAATAACATGTGTATATTATTACAATACATAGAAAAGGTGCTGAAATGGCAGCCTGTTACACTATATCAACAAATGAATTGTTACGGCCCCTATGTATCAGATGATGGGTCGTATCTGTAATAAAGGAATAAGGGAACTCGAAATGGTGCTTCACTATGACGTCTCGTTTGAAGCAAATACTCACTGCTCTATTTGTTGCAGTTCAATTCTCGATTATTGTTTTAATGGAAGACTGGAAGCAGTAGCATGAGTAGAGCTGAGTCATTATTGACACCACCTACTAATCTAGTGATGATCGCATAGAAGAACTAGTACTGTTGGTGCAACACAATACGACAGGCATCTCAGAGGAGGAAAGCAATATTGCTGCTGGACAGAAACCTGGAAAATCAACGGGTGAGGTATCAGAACTGAGAAATATAACTGACTCTGTAGAAGGTGCAAAGGTTTGTTTTTGTGTTTATAAAGCAACTCAATTTAATGTGTAGACAAATATGTTTTAATTTGGCTGTAAAGAAGGAACGTATTTTATAACGTGCATCGTGTATTACTTAATTCAAAAAAATATTAATACTATTTCTCAACCATACTACATAGATTGTATTACACAAGAAAAATGATACATCTTCTATAATATATTTCGCAAACATGTAGGTATAGTTTTATATTCATTAAAAATTAGTCAATAAATTATAAAAAGACATTGTATTTGTTAATCAGTGGTCAATATTATCCGTAGGTGGTGTAGTTTCAAGTTTAAATCTTTGAGTGAAAGCTTGGTTTTGATCAAACAACAGCAATCTATTCAATGAAAAGTGTTAAAATACTGATAATTAGACATTGCGCATTTTAATCACTGGTTGACCTTAGCATTCCAATAACAGGTTTAAATCGTGATCGCCGTTGAGAGCGCTGATTTTTGGGTACGACGACCCCCCAAAATCAAATGATTTGATTTTAATCATGTGCGTATGCAGTTAAAAAAATACATTCACCCATAGGGTGATTCATTACTGTTCAGGGTGTAATATATTACGAGTGAGTTATTGTATCTAACAAAACATTTAAAAAAATATGTTCAGTTGCAAATAGTGCAGCTTTAAAAGAAGAATGACCCGTATGGGGAAATGTAAATAACATTATCAAATGAGGTTTAATAACAGAATGAGATTCTATCGTCTAACATTCTTGCAATATCGGAATACAATTTGTCATTAGCTTTGCATGGGTATATACGTGTCTCTAGATCTCGTGCCGATTGTGAGCACTTGTCAGTAATCATACAATATAAAACATGTGCAAATTTTTGACGTTATTCCATGTAAAACACATATCTGTACATGGATGAGACAAGATAGGATATTTCTAATTTACGTTCAATGGTCCATTTTCTTTCCTTAAAGCTACATGTACACTGGCTGCATCTGAATTTTTTTGCTAGATACAATAACTTATTCGTAATAGATATCCTACACCCTGAACTGGTATTGAATCACCTGTAGATGAATGTATTTCTTTGTACCTGTATACATGATATGATACAAGAAATCAAATCAAATTTATTTGAACGAACGCCCTCAACGGTAATACCGTTTTCAACCTGTTTCTGAACTTCTTATGGATAAGATTGACAACGTATTAACATATACAATGTCATGTTAAAGTATATGTATTTTAACCATTTCCATTTTTATAGATTATGGTTTTCATAACAAAACAGGATAATTATGCTTTATACAAACCAGTGCAGTATTGTCATATAGCGACAGATTTAAACCATGCTTTTGCTCGAAATATAAAATTACACCACACTGCCTACGGATAACTTTGACCACTTATTAATATACACAATGTCTCTTTTATAAATAATGACCACATTTTAGTGAATATATCATTGGTTACTTGATGAAGAAAAAATGTCCCAGTTGCAGCCAGTGCAGGTCTAAATAAACCACCAAAGTCTCAAAGCAACAAGTAATAATTGAAATGAATTAAATTGAATTGAAATGTATTCCCCCCACCCCCAGAAAATGAAAACAAAGTATACACTCTTTGGAACTAATACAAAACAAAATTCTGCTGAGGGCCATGGAAATAGTTCCCAAGGAACTAATCAAAGTCCACTGACCAAACATACATAAAAGTAAATAAAATAAAGTACGAGTTATAACAACAAAAATTCATCTCTTGTGAATAGTGATGGAGATTATGTCAATGGCAAAATTATATAAATATAAAGAGATTCTCACGGTGTAGCAAATTATATGAATATATATAAATAAAAAGCATAAAGCAAAAAACATTTCAGTTGATACCTTAGAACATTCATATACTCATTGAAATTTTGCCATTTTAATATATGTTATGCAAGGTTTTAAAAAAAAATACAAAAGGGATGCTCGATCTACTTACCAAAGCTACGCCATGCATGAGTATATGGTTATAGATAATGATTGCTTGACATACCAATTACAGTAACATTAGCCTAGATGGCGTTACCAGGCTGATTTAAACAAGACTGGTGATGTGGCTACAAAAGATGTAGGGAAGTTCATGATGGGAAGAAATTACACGGCTAAAGATGAGGTAAGATATCATAGTCGTGCAAAAACCTTCAAGAGAAACGAAAATAAATGCATATGGTTTGATATTGGTGTCAACATACATATATTGGTGTGAATGCGTAGCTAACCACTAATTAATAAAACAAGAAAAGATATACAGGCAATTTTAACAAACGCGCGCACAAATCTCACATTCACACAGACATATATATGGACGAGTACTTACAATGTGAAAAGTACCTGTAACCATTCTCAAACTACATATCAGACTAGCCAGATGATTAGATTTTTAATTAGTTAGACAAATACATTACATATGCTCTGGAATAGGCTGTTTATATTTTTTTTAAATATAGTTTCTTATATATATTATAAATACATACGGGTAAAGAAGTGTTTGCAAAAGCCTTTCTACAATGATGCGCTGTTGTTCAGTGGCTATAAGTAAAACTTAATACCTACGAAGACCTGGCTTTTAGGGAAGAAGGAAAACGACAGACAAAGAAACATCCTTGTTACAGCAAGAGTGTTGTGAGGCATATTTCTAAAGACACCAAACTACATAAGATCTTCAACTAAGGAAATGTGAAAATCAGTTACAATGTTATCCAGAAAATGGCAAGCATTATTAAGACCCACAATAAAGCCGTCTGATAAAGACCGTACACAAGAAGCTAATAAATCCTACAGCTTTAGAGATCATAACCAGTGTCTGCTGAATGACAATTGCCTATCAACCAATGTAATATACAACACACAAGTTACAACAAATAATAACGGCACAGAACTATATTTTGGACTAACAGAACACATTCATATTCACATTCGTATAAACATTCTTCCTTTCTTCACAGTCTGGCCTTGAACTTTTGAAAGATGCTGGCATACCGAATGTCGTGAGCACTGCCACCAAAATATCCAAATTTTGCGGAAATTTACTTCTGGTCCTTGGTAGAACAAGAAATTTGCATTCGTAAGTCAATAACCCTTCAAAACTAAAATGACTTGTGTAATGTGGTGTTTAATTGGGCTCTCTCCTGCTTCAGACAAATATTGTGTTCGAGTTGGCATATATGTTATCCCTAAACGTAAGGAAAAAACAATATAATACAAAATTGAAAATATTCATGTATTTTGAACAGACCATTTCGTCAACTGTTTACATACGAATGCCTGGAAGTTTTGCATAGGACAGAAATCGGGAGATAACATGTTTTATTTTTATGTCGAAATATAGGTTGGACATTCTTTATATTGTGGCAGCATTCAGGCTGGAGTGGTACTGTTTTAGGATTTCGAAAGACTATTGGAGCAGAAAGCGAGTATTTGTTCAAGATGATTTCGTGGAAAGCTGACGGCATCGTTCTAAAGTAGTACAAATGCAACAAATTCAGCCAAGCTTTGTTTAATCATTCACAATTGGATATCTAAAAGAAAAGAATTGCAACCGTTCTTTTATACCCATTCTGTGCTCAACTCAGTCGGCTGAAAGGTGATAATGATGTGTTCATTTGTTTTCTGTTTAAGTAACTTTATAGAAGCATATCGGCTTTCTGTATCTGCTATCAGTGTTTGTACACAATATAACACTTTTCGAATAAGTATTAATATTTTCACTTTATATTATATTATATTATATTATATTATATTATATTATATTATATTATATTATATTATATTATATTATATCATATCATATTATATTATATTATATTATATCATATTATATTATATTATATCATATCATATTATATTATATCATATCATATTATATTATATTATATCATATTATATTATATCATATCATATTATATTATATTATATTATATTATATTATATTATATTATATTATATTATATTATATTATAACAAAACAAAACAATATATAGCATGGCATCGAGGATAAAGGAATTATATATGAAATTTCTTGGTATTAGTAAGACGCTAACTATTTTCGTCAATGTTATAAATATTTAATGTATCAGTCAGCCAGCCTATTTGGAGAACTGCCAGGGTTGTTGGTATTAGAGTGGAAGGTTTCACAATTCATAATGTAATCGGAAAACACAACATGTGAACAGGGGATTAATTCTAATCATAACTAGAGAGTGTGCAACATACGGCATTTATGAAACTGAATTGAAATATTCATCTAGCCTCCATTCACAAATGGTGGCTCGGAGGGTGAGCGACAGTTCACTCAACTACTTTTCAAATGTTTTTTTTTTGATTGTACAAAATTTTGAAGTCTCCCTCCATCGCCAACTTTGGCTCCGCACCATATACACCAAGTGTTAACATATAACACGAAATTATAATGTTTATTTTATGTATTTGTTTCGGAACTACCAACACTAACTTCCATTATCAAATTCAAATATAAATTACTAAAAGTCTTAAAAAATTAAATGGAATAGTGTAAGACTTTCTAACATCATTTTGTCAAAAAAAAAAACATTTATCAGTTCTCTTAACGTGAAATATTTATATTGTTTGAAAATCATATTATCAGGGAAAGGGGTTTCTCCGGAGCTGATGTACGGAACCTTTTACTCCGCTTACGCCCTCTAGCGCCAATGTCTGCGGAATGCTTGCGGGAATGTTAGACTACTTTCTTTCCCTTTAACGTTGCTATGCGTTTTGCTATGCGTGTTACAAAACTTGTTGGCATCATGCATGTCCTGTGCGTGTACGCTATCATGGCGGAATTCGGGAGCCGACGATATTCAACAGCGGCTCCAGGAAATTCATCCTAAAATCTTAAACATAATTCTATTTCTTGGCGATTGTGGCGAAATTACATCAAATATTGACTAGGAAACTTTGGATTCGATCAACGATATACAATCGCGCTGGCTCCGTACGATTAGGAACAGCTGTAACTAGTAAGCTATAACTGTAATTTCAAACGCCTAGAGCAAGAAAGGTTATTAGAATCGGACATAGTCAGCGACTGATAATAGTGTTTCCAATTTGTGAATTTTGACGATTTTAGTGTTACAAAGAACTGTTTCACGCCTGGTTTCACTATGTTTTTGATTTTATTTTTGCTGTTGTTCGATATGCCGTTCATCATGGCAGGTACTCAATCGTCTACAACGTCGCTTTTCCAAAAGCATCTGTTGCATAGTCATATTATCAATTTTTTAAAATTAAATACCAAACCTTGTTAACAGTAATGTTGTGTTGCATGTTTTCCGGTTTCTGTGCATTAATGCCACTCGAATGATACGCATGTGCGTTCTTACATTCAAGAAGCTCGAGATATATACGAACATACCAAAATCAATCCGCCATGTGTTGATGCCTTGGCATATATCAAGATCTAAATTTACAATGCACGGCAATTTATTTTCAGTATAATGTCCCTCACTGTCTCTTAAAATGTCAAAATTATTGATTGCAAACGTATTTTAGCACTTCAAGAGGTGTATGATAAAACCTTAAGTCGGGCCCTTCCGCCATATCCGGGCCGTAAAGATTATTATCGGGTTGTTTTTCTGCACTGATATGTTTGCTATTCAGATGTACCAAGTGATATTTCGTGTCCAAATCTCTAGCATTTATCACTAGCCAAAATCACTAGCATTTTCATTACTGTTGCCATATTGTAGGACACGACACCCACATAAAAAGTCAAATCAATCTATCGAACATGGTGTAGTCATCATTGAAAGAAGATTCATCACTCTCAGATATATTTTCATGAGTGTCAAAGTCAGAATTACTACTGCCTACAATTGTTTACTATACTAACTGACATGAAACGGTCCCATCTATGATGTCATAATCCCCAAAAGAGAGAACAATAGGCAGTATGACTATCAATTCACAGCTGCTCGGGTCGGCCGCTGATCGCCTGTTTTAACTCTCTTTTTTCTCACTTGTCATGCAATTTTGAATAGTTAGCTTGGCATTTACTGGTTAAGAGACATATAAAGAACATTTCTCAAGGTTTTGGTATTGGGTATTTTGAATCACTTTTAAAGGAAGAAGGAACTGGATAAGGTGTTCGACAATGGTGTCTCGTTTGCGGAAAATAGTCATTACTCTATTTGTTGCATTTCTTTTCTGTATCATTTTAAAATTGAAGAATGGAAACAATACCATGAATACGGTTACGACATTGATGACACCATTTACTACTGGTCGAGTAATGACCGAGGGTAAACATGAAGATCGCAAAGAAGAACTGTTAGTGTCACACAGTACTCCGAGTACTTCAGAGGAGGAAAGCAACATTGATGATAAACAAAAACATGAAAATCGCAAAGAAGAACTGTTTGTGACACACAGTACGTCGGGTACCTCAGAGGAGGAAAACAACATTGATGGTGGACAAAAACATGACGATCGCAAAGAAGAACTGTTAGTGACACACAATACGACAGGTACCTCAGAGGAGGAAAGCAACATTGATGGTGGACAAAAACATGAAGATCGCAAAGAAGAACTGTTAGTGACACACAATACGACGGGTACCTCAGAGGAGGAAAACAACATTGATTATAAACAAAAACATGAAGATCGCAAAGAAGAACTGTTAGTGACACACAATACGACGGGTACCTCAGAGGAGGAAAGCAACATTGATGGTGGACAAAACCCTGATAAATCAACGGAGGAGGTATCAGAACTGGGAAAAATAAATGAAGAGTTAGGACGTGCAAAGGTTTGTTTCTTTGTTTTTTCTGTAGGCATGAGTTCAGGCTTATTATGTCCAGACGCTAACTTTCCTTTTAACTTGATTGTAAAGAGAAAAGCATCGTATTTTGAAGGGCTTTAGTAAATTAACCAATATTATGTTAACAAGGACACAAAAATAATGGCATCTTTAATTTTTCTATATATATTTGGAAAACATGTATCATTGTATGTATAATTTTTTCCATTCACCAAATACTAATGAAAGTATCAAACATACAGATAAAATCACATTGCAAAGAAGCTAGAGTCAACAAAAACCCGGCAGTGCATACAAATGATGAAATGATTTTAATATTTGATTGACGTCAACAGAGTAACATACGTTTATATATATACAAACTGATGTAAAAGAATATATCTACAGTAATACAAATGGTGAAAAGGCGCTGTAAACAGACTTTAAAAGAAGAATATTCCATGGGGTATATTAAGATTATTGATCTTCAGTAATTAAGCTATGTCATTGGTATGCACACTTCAAATTCCATATAATTTGGTACACTCATCAACCATAACAAGTGTAGTTTGGTGTAGTTGTGCATGTACTTTTTAATTGTGATCTGTAATTTGCATAAATGATCAGTTAGATTATTAGGTAATATCTTTAGAACGCTTGATGATGTAACTTAATTATAAGCTAAATGGTTAATTTGCACAATTAATGTAGGTGGTTTTTTTAATTACTCACTGTTAACTGTGCATGCTTCAAAATTCATACAGTTTCATATACTTAATTTTCCAATTAAGTGGTGGTACATAATGTAATATAATATAGCTATAGTTTAGAATTTTGCATTCCAACAATGTGTGTAGGCCCAACAAATCTACGGTTTTGCCTTTACGGTTGGCATTCAGTTTAAACATGGTATCACAGGTGATACCTGCATCCTGCAGGCATTCTATATCATCTATTTTGAGTTTATATGAGCGGTCTCCTGACCTGACTATACCAAAAAACCTGAAAATTATCAACTAAACCAAATAAACTGATTTGAAACCACCGATCGATTTCACTCACTAATGGAAAGAAATATAGTGTGTATCAAGGCAATACGCAGAGATAAACATCCACAATAATTATTTATCACCACAAATAGTTGTATGCAAAACACAAAATGATCTGATCTGGAAGACAAACTTAGCAGTGCTGTCCTCAATACAAGCAACAAATAACAAGGATAACACACAAGGCAATAACTTAATTGAGATCAGTGAATCATTATTTAATGAACAATTATAATTATAAATGAAAGCATTGTTATGAGAATACCTTATAAGACTGATAATGAACCACGTACTTTCGAAATGGCAGTAACAGGCTATGTGAATGGCCCAAATATGATTGACTAGTCCAGATATGATTGACTACCTTCCGTATCGTGAGAGCTTTACAATAATACATAATAACCTATCTCAAAACTCTACCATATACAATTAGCGGGATCCACTACCACCCCCCCCCCCCCATGCCGTGATAGCAGGCCATAATAACATACACACAAAGACCAGATTTAATAGCGCTACGCATTAGCATTACTGTCATATATTTTAACCTTTTAATCTCAATACTTCGCTATATAGTGAGAGGAATCTTTACATTTTTATAACTACCTGTCACTGATTCAGCCGAAATAACTATAACGCTTTCGTATAAACTTAATATGCCATCAACCAAGTATATCCAGAAATGAAACAATTGCGACCATGTACTATAGTCACAAAATGAATGTTCACTTCAATCATCGTCTAAGTGTAAACTATACTTTAATTGCACTACCACAAACTGATTCATAATTTGTGCAAAGTGATATAAAACGGGATCCCAGGTATACCAAATGTAGCACTATACTTGAAACCCGACAAAATAAATTGAGTACACAATGTACCGGAACTAGCATAATTTATGTTTATTTGAGCGTTCGACATTACATATTGAAGACGGGCGCAAAGAGTGCTGAAAATCATACCGACTCGGCAACACATATAGAAAGCAGTAACATGTCTTCACCAGCCTTAACGCCTGACAAGAATCGACGACCTAGATCTGCTCCCTGACTAGGATAGAGACTAACGAGTTTATCATGAGGAAAAACCAGAATCATATAAATAACTTACTAAATAACAAAAGGGATAATCAATCAACAACAAAAATACATTCAAAACATCCTTGAAAAAGGGATTATACTAAAAGGTCTGAAAGTCACAAACTAATAGAAATTGCCATGTTTGAAACCACCGAACTATTTCATCAAGGCAATACGCGGAGATAAAAAACATACTGCAACATTTATTTCCGTCACCACCAATAGTGGTATGCAAAACACACAATAATCTGAAAGACAGACGTACCAGTGATGTCCTAAAACAAAGCCAGAAATATCAAGGATAACACATAAAAGTAGCAACTAAATTGAGATCACTGTATTACTACGAACAATTATTATTATAAATGAACACTAACTTGATAATACCTCATATGACTGATGAGGAAACACAGTGGTAGTTTCGAAATGACAGTAACATGTAATGTGAATAGTCTAGATATGATTAACTACCTGCCATATCGTGAGAGCTTTTCATAATTTCATATAATACACGTAAACACCAGATTTAACAGTGCTACTGATGCGCATTACTGACATATTTTAAACTATCTACAAAACTCTGCTGTATTGCGTCAGCCTGACTAACAGACATGCCCCAGCAGAGACTCACCAGTTAATCTCGAGGTAAACCTCCAAAGAGGTGATCATCAATCAGCAACGAAATACTCAAAAGTTACTTGGAAAGGGAATAATTCTAAAAGGCCTCAAAATCACAAACCAAACTACTACAACGAAATCGAGCGCCAAGCCACACTCGAATTCTAAAAAGCACGCCAGAGTAACATATTTTTCAATGTAAGCACAAACCAAACGGCCATTTTCAGGGCCATCACATGCTCCAAAAGGGGACATACCATACCAACAAATAATGTATTACAAAACAAACTATAACCACACAACAAACAAACAAACAAACAAACAAACAAACAAACAAACAAAACAAACAAACAAACATTAAGTCATCCTCTTCGACTGAAAAATAAGCGGACACCAATTAATTCGTTCAACAGAAACCTGGCGAATTGTCTAGATGGCACGAAAGTAGAATTGGGTAACATAACACTTTAAAGGCCAAAACAAAATACTGTCAAATCTGAAAGGATATAGCAATAAATCTTTCGGGAAACGACCCAGAAATCGTAATGAAGGGCTTCGACAAAGGTCGTGGTATTTCGATATTGAACAGAAGTGACTATATACAAGAAAACAAACGTCAAATCAATACCGGTATAAGTACATTAACCCGACATGCCATACAACACGAACACCAAAACGGTAATTATACGTGGGAGCTCTGGACCAACTGAAAAGATATCAGTCTGAGAATTCAATGATTATTTTCTGTTCAAACTTGACGAGAAACAGCCGACATATCTTAAAGATATAACTGAATTTCTAGGCCAAATCGAGAAAAAACAAACTTCCTCCAAACTGTTTTCGAGTCACTATTGGTATTGAAGTGAATCCATGTATATGAATATGACCCATGATGAAGCTATACAATACGTATGCTCTGCAATAACTACGGTTCTAGTAAACACAAACAATGACTTCGATATGAAACCTCCACCACCACCCCCACCACCACCACCACCACCACCACCAGCAACCAGTTTCCTACTTAAAATAACGACTACAAATAGTATTAAAATATATAACACTTTGGAGTTCAGCAACGAATTCTACTGTAACACACAGATATACGTGGATAGTATAATGGGCCTCAGCAGAAATTGTCGACATCACATTCCATGCACTAGAACTGAGTCTAATAGAAATAGTGAACGAATGGATACAGACTTGGTTCCGTTATCATAATGACAGGTTCATGATATTTACAGGAACTGATTAGAAGGAATTGAAAGTATTTACAGAAATATGCAACAAGTTTACAAAACATACATATTCACTTACAACCACTCTACAATTGAAATAACAAAGAAGGATGTCTACAAAGGCTAAAGATTCCCGTTCTTGATGTGAAAATTCAACTCACACCAAACAAACCACCACATGTCAATTCTTGGATAGAAAATCACGTCACACTAAATCAGTCTCCAAAGTTGTTATCAAGGGTGAAACAATACGATACACAAGAACCTGCAATAACAAATCCGATTTTATTGCAAAACGTAACATGTTCGCACAGAAATTAAATTAAATAGAAATTGAATATAACCAGTCAGAAATTAACCGATTATCACCCATATATATGACAATAGAGCTGAATATCATTCTAAAAACAAAGACACCAAATAATATTCACTATAACCTGTCACCCTTTCTTTCAAGGAAATAAAATTTAAAAAACACTGAAAATACACGGGAATTCGTGTGACGTGAAGATAAACAACAACGACAACTATATCTAACACCACCAATACTGGTATATATATATAAAATTATCTGAAAGGCACACTTCTATGGAAAGCCGTTCAGGCCAAAAGTATTTTTATTTTTTTTTTAGCTATAGTATTTTATATTTTTCGTTTTTTTCGATGAAACACAACGGTGGTTTCGAAATGGCAGTTACACTACATGTGAACAGTTCAGTTATGATTGATTACCTGCCGTATCGTGATAGCTTTCTCTAATGTACATATGTACACACAAAGACCAATGGAATTCATTAAACTTTATTACAGAGGGTAGCCCTGTTGGCCGAAGCGAATCTTCCGTTTAGCCTTCTGAGATGAACACCACCGCGCGAGCGCATTACTGACATATCTTTAACCTATCTCAAACTTCGCTACATTAACGTTTAGTGGAATTTTAACCTCACGTCTATTACAAATCATGCCCATAACGGAATATATTTCAAACCAATGCCATGTTTCTGTACATGGATGAGAAGAGATAAGATATTTCTAATTGTAGACTATTGATTCATCTTTCATTTATGTAAACCATCAGAGTGTATGCCCTATTAAGTAATAACTTATTAACAGCATAAATATTTACATATGGATTGTTTTACTGTTTTCAATTAGAATGTTCATACGATTGGTAAGAAAGACAATACTCATTCTGAACGTCGTTATCTGATGTCAGTAAATGGATTCGTAGGACCTAATCAACAGTACAGTCATTTTCGGAAAACAGCGGCTGCTGCTTTATATTCAAATAGAACACTTGTTATGCCATACTTCTTTGCACAGATAGTATATCAAGAAAACGCAAGCAGCTGGCGAATGAAATTGGAGGATACATTTGATATAGACAAACTAAAGGAAATCCTTGATCTTGCTACTGTAGATGAATATAATCGTGACTGTGACCATAAACTTGAACTACTCTTAACTTCTGGAACTGAATATCAACCGAAATGGAGCAGTATGCTGGAAGAGCATCGCAGGGAATATTCAATTTCTTTCCCAACTAATCCAACGGACTACCAACCACTTGCTAATTTTACATCTGTACGCTGTCTTGGACTGTTCACTGCAGGGTTTTGGCATTCACCGCCTTACCCGAGTAAACTGCAAGGTGAAATGCTGGCAAAAGTTGACGACTATATTATCATGGCTTCGAAAATAAGGAAGACAGCTGATCAAATTGTACCGAAAATATGCAAGGGAAAACCATATGTCGCGATGCACTGGAGGAACAGAGTCAAAGAAGTGTAGGTAGATATAATCATCTGTATATTAGAATTATATAATATAGTTAGATTTCATGTACAATTTCCTCGGGTGTAATGATAAAATATGAGTAAAAACGTTTTAAATTACATTTACAGTGCCTTCATATACAAAATCAACTTCAAATTCACGTAGTGAAACTAACTGTAGATGTAATCATAATATTTACATTTATTCTTTCTGTATAATTTGTCCTGATAATTAAAACAAAATCAAATATACACTATTCTTCAATACATCGAACAAATGTGTATTTAGTTATAATCCAATGAGTCGTTTCTCTGAAAGGTTATATTTCCCATCTCATCAATAATGATTGATTAAAAGATGAGAAGAAAACTTTCATTTCGTTTTCATTGTTTTTGACAATGAAGCTTTCGACCACAGACAATATGAAAATCATTTCCTTTAAATAAACATAATTTGTTGTTTGAAATGTCGTCAAAAAGGTTTGAGGTCGTCACATTGTGTTCTTGCTTGACTGTTTACATATACATTTGTGTTTTAATATGTTTTGTGACGATTTTATGTTTTTTGTTACTCTTTTTGTTGGATACATTTGACATTCTTTGATATTCCAGTAATTACTTAATGAGGTTCGCCTCTTACGGCTTGAGCGCATACCATGTAAAGGACAATATTCCGTTTTGTATGAGATTATTCAACATCACGCATGGCATATTGTTACTGGCTTGAACTTGGTATTCTTGGTATTGATCATAACTCAAGAGTAAACGTCCCTTTCTAAGCTGTCATGTCACACCACGCTTTACCACGATCTTATTAGGAGGCAATCTGGGGAGAAAGACTCAAATAGAGACTCGGGAATTACTTTTTGCTTGAATGACATATGCTATTTTCCAGCTAAAGGAGTGATTCAATCGAACTCTCTAATTTACTTGTAGCCGAAAACCAATGTTCAGAAGGGTAAATTTGAATTTGATTGTCCAAACCAGTGTCTCTTATCCTAAGCCCCGTTCCAATCTGAATGTTTTGCTGATTAGAAATCCACTGGCTCCAACCCGTATATGTCATCAACATTGTATTTGAATTAATGTCCACTCCGTAATACAAACATGGTTAACAAACAATCCCTTCACAACACACTCATTTCTTTATTCTGAGAAATGCTTATGGATACAGTTAATCAGATTCAGCGTCATTCAAGAATATTCTTACTTAAAACAGCAGCTGAAATCACTAGAGTCGACGTATCACTTGTTGCGACACTCGTGACCTCTACTTAATAACATAAAAAAACATGACCCGGCTTGTTGCTCTGTCTCATTAATCAATATGACCTCACACGTGTCTTTTCGTTTGACTAGATACATGTTTGTTTACTTGAAACAAGACGTTTACAACTTTGATCCGTAACAATATATAACGAAGGTGATTTCACCCATTTGACGCATTAAGTTGATATCTTAAAATGTTATGTAATCCTTCCACTTGGCCACTGTAATCCATGTTAAAAATCCCAACATATAAAATGTTGATTGGGGGCTTTACTTACAACTTGCTAGGGTGTCCAGCTCCTAGATACTGATTGTTTGACTGACACAAGTTATTTGCCTAGAAGTCGTTATTAGGTTGAAATACTGCATCTCGTGATGTGTCACAGTAAGCAGAATAACCAGTGGCACCTATGTGTCGATCGAATTCTTACAAAGAAAGCTTTTAATTCATATTTCACATGGATCAGTTCTAAACATAATTAAGCTAACTATGTCAGTTTAAAGCTTGTTATTCACAATATTCAATGTATATTAGACACAGTTCAATATTGGTCTATTCTCTGTATCCATTTACAGTTGCACGAACCGTACTTGTTCGGAGGAGAGGCAAGCATACATGGGTGATTTAGGCAAGACTGGTATCGTGGCTGCAAAAGATATAGGAAAGTATATGATGGAAAGAAATGTCACATGCATCTATTTGGCGACTAAAGATGAGGTAAGATTGTAACATAACCTTCAAAAGAAACGAAAATATATGTGTCATATATTAGCGCGAATGCTTAGCTGAACACTATATATTTATAACCATATTAATAAAATAAAACGCAATTTAAGATATATGTAATTGAAACACATGCGCACAACCCATGTGTATACAGACAGAATATTTCGACTGTTGCAGGACTTGGCACTTGTCCTTGATAATTACACATATCAGAGGTAATCTCAAACTGGACATCCAACTGACCATGATCAGATCCATTCATTAATTAATTAATTAGACAAACATATTTCATACTTATACGCTTCCTTTATCCATAGTCATTCCTTGAACTTTTGAAAGATGTTGGCATACCAACTGTCGTGGGCACCGAAGATATCATACCACCAAAATATCCAGATGTTGAGGAAATTAAGCATGACAACTACTTCTGGTCATTGGTAGAACAAGAAATTTGCATTCGTAAGTCAGTGGGCACTTCAAATCTAAAATGAAGGGGAGAATGTGGTGTTTCGACACTTTCCTACTTGCAAAGAATCCCATTGTCGATTTTATTTATCTGTGCTACATATTGAAACGGAGGTAAGAATATTTTCAAATGGAAAATATTCACCTCTTTTGAACAGACTACACCGTAGACAATTGTATGCTTGGAAGTCATATACAAGACAGACTTCCGGAAATAATATATTTCATTTTTATTTTCAAATACAGGTTCGGCAATCTTTATATCCTGGCAACATTCAAACTGGAGTGGTACCGTTCGACGATTCAGACAAACTAGTGGAACTGAAAGCGAATACTTGTACAAGATTATTTCATGGAAAGCTGGTGGCGTCACTCTTAAGTAGCGGGGGGGGGGGACTAGGGAGAAATTACTTTGGTCACATTCTCTCATTTCTACATGCTCTCAACAAATTTCATGGCCCACCGAAATGAACCCAAGAATTTTTGTAGCCTCTCCCAAATTTATACATTTAGTATGTGTAATTATACAGTCTCTCCCCCAACCCACTTCCCGTATTCCGGAGGTGTACAGTATGATACACTAGATTTGGTTCAAATTATGATCAAAATATTTCGTGTTCTCCTTTCAGATTATCAGAATTTTCATAACCCTTCCTCTTCAAACCCCCAATTTTTGTCATGTCCCCCATCTCTCCCAAGGCCCCCTACCATAAATTCTGTATGTTGCCTTAACTATTTAAATTTGACATGTAATAAAGTATTATAGAAACAGCTGTGTTTAGTGTGTCTGTGACCAATTTCCTGTTATCCAGCTAGATATGCAAACATGTATCGACTTGCATATATATAATAACTTATTTGTGGCCTGGGGTATTGGCACTGGCTTCGTTTGGATACAAGAGCAAGTGCACATTTTGGAAGAGAGGTGGCGATGTTGGCTTAATTCGTTTGGATACAAGTTTTGAGTGAAAAGTTTAGAAGAAACGACGACCACACAAATTCGCAGCGTTGTCAATGCTCGCGTCTATAATTACACCAAAAACATGAATACAGAGAGAAAAATACTCGATAGACAATTATAATTACGGAATATCAATGGCAAGCCGAGTAGGCCAAAATGAACATTTTGAATTTGAATTTTATTTTCCAAATGAAATGTTTTTTATTACTTTTCATATTAATTCTACGAAAGTTTTGTATTTCTGGCTCTTTTATATATTTTTCCATTTTTAAATTATATTTTTGTTTCATATTTACTATTTACTTCCCGTATAACCCTCATTTGTTGTCCAGAGTGCTTTCCGCTTGCTTGAAGGCCTCAATTGTATGGGTTTGGACATTTAACGTTTTGACTACCTTCGAAAATGAGTCAGCCATTATATCGAATGCATGAAACTGTTGAAATGTGTAGGCTAGCACAGTGGATAATGTGTGCATTTTCCCAACCGTAAATGGCCGTAAGTGTGGTTCAAGCGGGGCGGGGGCTGGGAATAATCGTAGCAATCACATACGAAAGGACAGCAAATACCATATAATAATTTGCAATCATAGACGTTCACAAACTAACGATTGACGTAGAACAAGGATACAAGCACGCAGCAGTTCCAGGCAAAAGTTCCACAAGCAGTTTATAATTCACGAAGTCTGCAAAATTCAACATTGAAAGTGCTCTAATCAGTTCAGCAACATTCAGTCTGGATTCAGGTTATGTACGCTATACACAAGTAACACTAGTAACACAGGACTGTTCACTCAAAGTTCACAATCAGAACGGAAAATCCACAAAGTTACAGAAATACACAACCTTAAAGTTCTCCAGAGGTTTCATTCATCATATTCCGGCATTTCCACCACTCTATCACCATTCTGCAGGCTGGTTCATCACATTTCTATCTTCTCACTAAACTCGGCAGCCATTTTGAGTTACTATACTGTCCACATGTTTCACCAAAATTCTCACTAATTCTTAGTCAGTGTTCACTCTAGGCTGAAGCTATACATTTAATGCCAACATTTTCATAGAGGCACTCAGAAGACAACTTGGATATATTCCTGTAAACAGAAAAAGTATGGCGAACATGAATAATACATGTATTTTCTTCAAGTTCACTCTAGCTTCAGATACAACAGAGTTCAAGATGTTACCAGGCTCCATCTGCTTACAGTCTCATAAATACCTTGAACAGTTAACGTTGTTGCAAACTTGAAATACTAGAAAATGTTCAGGATAGTATTTAGAGAGAAACCTAATTTCTTCATTCTTCCTTCCATTTTCCCGATGACTCTCTGCTCCTGTCCACATCCACCTCGTGTGATCAATTGTAAGCATTATTTGTAGACCTTAAAAGCCTAATTTTAAATCCTGGGCCACTGCTCGACACTTCCCAATGTCTATCAAGCCAACATTTTCACATATATTGCCTGACACGCAACTGTTTTCGAAAATACAGTGACAAACCTTTCAAGGGTGTTCATAGTACCGTAGTCCAACATTAGGAAAGAGGCAATCTGTAATACACTCTAAAACGGCATGCAGTTTCATAGGCGCTTCATAAGCTCTGCGAGCGTGTTACACCGTCATCAAAGTCATCTACCGTACTGACCGTTATCGGAATCAGACTCGTATTTATATGCAGGTTAGGCCTTAAAGGGATAATTTTCAATCCCAGATCAGTGTCTCGACACTTCTCAAAGTGTATCAAGCCAATAAATTCTCAAATATAGTCCCCAGAATGCAGCTATTTTCAAAAATACAGTGACCGATTTCTTTCCTGTATATTCATAATACCATGCATTAGAGATAAAGAATCTCTAATGCTTTCTTAAATGGCAGTTTCAAATAGGCATTGCATGAGCTATGTAAATTTTGGTTACCCAGACTCTCGCCACTGGGGGCTCTGCCTATGACACCACCCCAAACGTGAGTCTGGGGAAACCAACTATCCCGCGCAGGAAGTAGCCTCTGGAGCAGTGCATCATGGGGATTACTTCACCTCTAACATTGGAGACTGAACGATTTGGGTACCGTCGCTACAGATTATCACTTCTGATATATATTAATTACAACAAACAGGCCTCGTAATCCCATTTTTATGCTTGGAAGAAATGTATTGTGTGACTTCGGTCGTGGGATAGTTGGAACGTGGTTTCCCCAGACTTTCGTCTGGGTGGTCTGAAAGAAGATCCCCCAGCGGTAGGAGTCTGGGTAACCGAGATTATACTAGAGCACTGTGAGCGTGTTACATGGTCAAAGTCATTTTGCATAATGAGAAGACTCCTATTTACATATATGCAGATTGCTAAGTGTTGACGTTTACATTCATATTCTAGCCTTGTAGAATACCTTTACCACACACCAAACCAGTTAAGGGATATGTCTTCTGACTTTTTCTAAAAGCAAATCCAGCATACAATCTGATTAAAATCCGATGTAGTGTACGTACTTGACAGTTGACACGATCTTTTTTTTTCGATCTTACGTTTATTGTCGTTTCAGTTCTTTTTTGAGCGAGCGCCCATTGTAGGTAATGGATGCTTACAACAGAACAAACGACAGTAAACGTAAGAGCTAAATAGAAATCAGACTTTAATCAGTTTGATCAGCTTATTTACATCGGTGACCTCTTTAAGTACATGCGTTGAATTATTAATATTTCTGTTATTACCCAAAACATGAGAAGGAAAATCAAAAAGAGTATGTAATATGGCGTCGGGGCGGCGTCATTATGTATGAAACAATCAACATATTGTGTGGCATCTAGGATAAAGAAATTACATATCAAACTTCTTGGTTCTAGTAAGGCACAGTGTTCAACCTATCAGTCAGACAGCTTATTTAGAGAACAGCCCTGAGTGACAGAGTGACACTATTCACAGTCCATAACGAAATCGGAAAAGAAAACATGTGACCAGGGGATTAATTTTAATCATAACTATACAGAGTGTGCAGCATATGGCATTTATGAAACTGAATTGAATTATTCATCTAGCCTCCATTCAAAAATAGTGGCCCCACGAGTTTGTGTGGGTCGGAGGTTTGATATTGCTACCCTTTATCTTTGGAATGTTTAGTCTATGCATATGTCTCAGATATCTTCTCTTTTCCCCCAAGTTCTAGAACTTACATGTTGAAGTCGTCGCATCACCACCCGCATCAAGTGCTAACAGCTAGATCCAATGATATCATAATTTGCATTTTATTTTAATGTTTGCGCTACAGCACTGACTACCCTATTGGAGTCACATACTTCCCCAAAGATTAACAACTGATTATGGCAACGCTAAGAAATAATATTAGAAATCTGGAAAATCACGAGTACAAAATTGATTATTTGGCCTTAACCCTGTGTTTTGTGTAGAATTCCTTGTCTGAGTTGCTGCTGAAGTCTTATCAGTATTGGATAGTGTAAGACAAAGGGGGATTTAGAAGGTGTGCATTGGGTTGACCTTTGAGTTTAAGTAATACCAGTCCAGCAAAGTCAGAAACCATATGCCTGAACATTGAAGTATAGAAGGGTAGCCTCCATGGTACGGCCCGGACCAAAATAGTTTGCCAACATTACGAAGAGAACTCAATTACGGAGAAAAAGTGTTGTGGAGAGTAGTATTAAAAATAAGTCATACTAGTACTACTGCACCATGAATGGAGTAGTGATTGCACAGTAAGGAGGACACAACTGATATCATTCAAAAGAAACGGTAAACATTTAAAACAGAATTTTACACAGGTATTCATATGAGCATGGAGGTATAAGGGGAGAATGTTGTATGGCTTATTTGTTGTGAACACAAAGAAAGCAAACTCGACATTGGAGTTTCTGAGAAGAAACCTTCGTCATTTCACACAATCATGTAAGAAAACAGCTTACATCTCACTAGTAAGATCCATGCTAGAATATGGTTCAGTGGTTTGGGACCCTTACTTACATAAAAACATTGACCGACTCGAACAGGTACAGCGCAGAGTAGCATGTTTCATCACAGGGAACTACAGAAGTAGGGACGAAGGGTGTGTCACCAAAATGGTAGAAAGCCTCGAACTTACATCACTCCAGAGCAGACGCACAGCAAACAGGCTAATTTTTCTATACAGGGTGGTTGAGGGCCTAGTGCCAGCAATTCAACCATTGGACTATCTTAAACTCGTAAGACCCAAAAGATCTATAAAAGCTAGGAAATTTGCGGACTATATCTCATCTAACATTGTTGAACAAAGAGTTACTAACAACTCAAAGTGCTTTGAAATTGACAATTGTAAAACTGCTCAATACAAACAGTCATTCTTTGTAAAAAACACTAGTAGACTGGAACCAAAAACCATTCTGACTAAATACTCTCCCCCGATGTGTTATTCCTTACCCAGGACCCACACCGTAACTATACAGATACAGAACACTGCATGCCGTGTGTGTCCCCATCCGAATGTGTACACTTTTATCTCAGTATTATCATCACCTAGCCTGGTAAGGGGTGAGACAGTGTGTTCATTATATTAATATCGATTGCGTTGACCCGTCCCGTTTGAGGGAACCAGATACATTGTGATAACTGTTGATCTTCACAACATTATTTTGCGTAAATTTCACCAGTGGGATCTGTAAGTGGGGTTTCAATGATATCGGCACTGCGGGAAATCAAAACACTTCTCTGTACAAAGCGTCATTGATACTGTTTCAACTTCCATGTTTTGACTGTCGCACTACGACAGTTTTGTCATGTCCCCCATTTCTCCCAAGGCCCCCCACCATAAATTCTGTCTGTTGCCTTAACTATTTAAATTTGACATGTAATGAAATATAATAGAAACAGCTGTGTTTGTTGTGTCTGTGACCAATTTCCTGTCATCCAGATATGCAAACATGTATCGACTTGCATATATATAATAACTTATTTGTGGCCTGAGGTATTGGCACTGGCTTCGTTTGGATACAAGTGCAAGTGCACATTTTGGAAGGGAGGTGTCGATGTTGGCTTAATTCGTTTGGATACAAGTTTTGAGTGAATAGTTTGGAAGAAACGACAACAACACAAATTCGCAGCGTTGTCAATGCTCGCGTCTATAATTACACCAGAAAGAATACATAGAGAAAAATACTCGTTAGATAATTACAATTACGTTCGTCAAACAAACTAGATACATAAATGTGCATATGTCAATTGATTCTAGTCATAGACGAATATCAATGGCAAGCCGAGTAGGCCAAAAAGAACATCTTGAATTTGAATTTTATTTTCCAAATGTTTTTTTTTATTACTTTTCATATCAATTCTACGATAGTTTTGTATATCTGGCTCTTTTATATATTTTTCCACTTTTAAAATATATTTTTTTGTTTCACATTTACTATTAATTTCCCGTATAACCCTCATTTGTTGTCCAGAGTGCTTTCCGCTCTCTGCATTGTATCCATTGTGCTGCTGAAATGCCAGGCTCGCTTGCTTGAAGGCCTCAATTGTATGGTTTTTATTGGACATTTAACGTTTTGACTACCTTCGAAAATGAGTCAGCCATTATATCGAATGCATGAAACTGTTGAAATGTGTAGGCTAGCACAGTGGATAATGTGTGCATTTTACCAACCGTAAATGGCCGTAAGTGTGGTTCAAGCTGGACGGGGGGGGGGGGGGGGGTAATCGTAGCAATCACATACGAAAGGACAGCAAATACCATATAATAAATTGCAATCATAGACGTTCACAAACTAACGATTGACGTAGAACAAGGGTACAATCACGCAACAGTTCCAGGCAATCGTCAATAAAAAGTTCCACAAGCAGTTTATAATTCTCGAAGTCCGCGAAATTTGACATTGAAAGTGCTCTGCAATCAGTTCAGCAACATTCAGTCCGGATTCAGGATATGTACGCTATACACATACGGAAGGTAACAGTCACTGTATTCAGCACAAGTAACACTAGTAACACAGGACTGTTCACTCGAAGTTCACAATCAGAACGGAAAATCCACAAAGTTACAGAAATACACAACCTTAAAGTTCTCCAGAGGTTTCATTCATCATATTCCGGCATTTCCACCACTCTATCACCATTCTGCAGGCTGGTTCATCACATTTCTATCTTCTCACTAAACTCGGCAGCCATTTTGAGTTACTATACTGTCCACATGTTTCACCAAACTTCTCACTAATTCTTAGTCAGTGTTCACTCTACGCTTAATGCCAACATTTTCATAGAGGCACTCAGAAGACAATTTGGATATATTCCTGTAAACAGAAAAAGTATGGCGAACATGAATAATACATGTATTTTCTTCAAGTTCACTCTAGCTTCAGATACAACAGAGTTCAAGATGTTACCAGGCTCCATCTGCTTACAGTCTCATAAATACCTTGAACAGTTACCGTTGTTGCAAACTTGAAATACTAGAAAATGTTCAGGATAGAATTTAGAGAGCAACCTAATTTCTTCATTCTTCCTTCCATTTTCCCGATGACTCTCTGCTCCTGTCCACCTCCACCTCGTGTGATCAATTGTAAGCATTATTTGTAGACCTTAAACGCCTAATTTTAAATCCTGGGTCAGTGCTCGACACTTCCCAATGTCTATCAAGCCAACATTTTCACATATATTCCCTGACACGCAACTGTTTTCGAAAATACAGTGACAAACCTTTCAAGACCGTAGTCCAACATTAGGAAAGAGGAAATTTGTAATACACTCTAAAACGGCATGCAGTTTCATAGGCGCTTCATAAGCTCTGAGAGCGTGTTACACGGTCATCAAAGTCATCTAGATCTAGCGTACTGACCGTTATCGGAATCAGACCCGTATTTATATGCAGGTTAGGCCTTTAGAGGGCCAATTATCAATCCCAGATCAGTGTCTCGACACTTCTCAAAGTGTATCAAGCCAATAAATTCTCAAATATAGTCCCCAGAATGCAGCTATTTTCAAAAATACAGTGACCGATTTCTTTCCTGTATATTCATAATACCATGCATTAGGAATAACGAATCTCTAATGCTTTCTTAAATGGCAGTTTCAAATAGGCATTGCATGAGCTCTGTTAATTTGGGTTACCCAGACTCTCGCCACTGGGGGCTCTGCCTATGACATCACCCCAAACGTGAGTCTGGGAAAACCAACTATCCCGCGCAGGATGTAGCCTCTGGAGCAGTGCATCATGGGGATTACTTCACCTCTAACATTGCAGACTGAACGATTTGGGTACCGTCGCTACAGATTATCACTTCTGATATATATTAATTACAACAAACAAGTCTCGTAATCCCATTTTTATGCTTGGAAGAAATGTATTGTGTGACTTCGGTCGTGGGGTAGTTGAAACGTGGTTTCTCCAGACTTTCGTCTGGGTGGTCTGATAGAAGATCCCCCAACGGTAAGAGTCTGGGTAACCGAGACTAGAGCTCTGTGAGCGTGTTACATGGTTAAAGTCACTTTGCATAATGAGAATACTCCTATTTATTATGCAGATTGTTAAGTGTTGACTTTTACATTCTAGCCTTGCAGAATACCTTTGCCACACACCAAATAAACCAGTTGAGAGATATGTCTTCTGATATTTTCTAAAAGCATATCAGCATACAATCTGATTAAAATCCGATGTAGTGTACATAGTCGACGCGATTTTTATTATTTTTTAAAATTTATTTCTTTGCTCTTACGTTTGCTGTCTTTTCAGTTCTTTTGTGAGAGCGCCCATTGTAGGTAATGGATGCTCACAACAGAACAAACGACAATAAACGTAAGAGCTAAATAGAAATCAGTTTGATCAGCTTACTACATCGGTGACCTCTTTAAGTACATGCATTGACTCATTAATATTTCTGTTATTCCCCAAAACATGAGAAGGAAAATCAAAAAGAGTATGTAATATGGCGTTGGGGCGGCGTCATTAACACACAGATAGGATATTTCTAATTTACGTTCATTGATCCATTTTCTTTCCATAAACCTGCACTGGCTACATCTGAATTTTTCTAAAATTGTTTTGTTAGATATCAATACTATAACTTATTCGTAATAGCCTACACCCTGGACGGGTATTGAATCACTTGTGGATGAATGTATTTCTTTGTACCTGTATACATGATATGATACAATAAATGAAATCAAATTTATTTGAACGAATGCCCTCAACAGTAATATCGTTTTGAACCTGTTTCTGCACTACTTATGGATAAGATTGACAACGTATTAACATATACAATGTCATGTCAAAGTATATGTATTTTAACCATTTCCATTTTTATAGATTATGGTTTTCATAACAAAACAGGATAATTATAGTTTATACAAACCAGTGCAGTGTTAACATATAGCGACAGATTTAAACCAAGCTTTTGCTCGAAATATAAACTTACGCCACACTGCCTACTGATAACTTTGACCACTAATTAATATACACAACGTCTCTTTTATAAATAATGACCACATTTTAGTGAATATATCATTGTTACGTGATGAAGAAAAAATGTCCCAGTTGCAGCCAGTGCAGGTCTAATTAAACCACCAAAGTCTCAAGTAATAATTGAATTGAAATGTATTCCCCTAGAAAATGAAAACAAAACATTCACTCTCTGGAATTAATACAAAACAGAATTCTGGTGAGGGCCATGGAAATAGTTTCCAAGGATCAAAGTCCATGGACCAAACATACATGAAAATAAATAAAACAAATTAAGGGTACTAGTTATAACAACAAAAAATTCATCTCTTGTGAATAGTGATGGAGATTATGTCAATGGCAAAATTATATAGTATAGTATAGTATAGTATAGTATAGTATAGTATAGTATAGTATAGTATAGTATAGTCTTTCTTTATTCCAATAACAGAACATACCTCCGTTTATCCCCGGAGGAGGGTTACATAAATACATAAGAACGAATAAAGGAGGTCATGTGGGCCAAAAGCACAAAACAGCTGAGAAATAAATATGATTTATATAAAAGATTACAATGCAAACAAAAAGGAGATCAAATACTGTCCCTGATCCTGAAACAATCTATTATGAATTTTGCAGTCGTCACTACAATAGTTTTATCTATACACTTGACATGATTACGATGAACTTAGTCTCGTCATCCTTATCCATAAAATCAAAGTAAATGGTGGATATCGTTTGAAAGAAACTCTGCTTTTCTTGACTGTACCTAGAGCAACTTATCAGAAAATTAATTTCAGACTCCACTTCATTGGAGTCACACACACACAGCATAATCTGTCTTCTACTGGTATATTTATATATCTACCCATTTCGATCATTAACTTATGACAGGAGCATCTAAACTTTGTATAAAAATGTCGGAGTTGAAAACTTTTCAAAATAACAAGATATGGTTCAAAATATGTTGGGTTTAAATGTTCTCTTCGTCCTAAGTTTATTTCGTTGCGTTGGATTTCTACGGTTATCATCAAACACTTGTTTTTTCCATTCACAAAAATATTCACCTTTCAGAGATTGTACCCTTTCACTTATACATTTTCCAATGTGATGCTCAAAGGATTACTCCACTATGTTCCCTGGTCACAGGCATTGAAAATCACCCCCTTGATAGACCTTGCCCATTTTGATTTTCCACTTTCGCCGTGGGTTATGACGTCGTTCTGTGCCTTATGAGAAAGTCTATCAAATGGTAACTTCGATGTTCTGTGCCAAAAACGTATGATATCTAATTGTCGACCAAGCTCTACTGGGTATCTTCCAAGTTCTGCTAGAATAGCTGCATTTGCTGTGTGTTGTGGAAAACCAAGAATAAACTTTGCCCATTTGATTTGGGTATTTTCGACCAAATTAACATGTAAATTACCAAGTACAGCAGCTGCGTAATTTAATATTGGAAGTATTTTGGTGTCAAAAATCTTCATGTACAGTTTAGGTGATAATTCACTTCCCAGCGCCGCTCGGACCGAGAAAATAGTTTAATTTTTGACGCTTTATCGGCCAACTGTTTAAAAGCAGCTTTAAAAGACCAGTTCTCTGTAAAAACTATACCTAAATATGTATATCTCGTTACTGTCTTTATACCTTGACCATTGAAGACAAAGTCTGTCTGGTCGTTTTCATTTGAGAACAAATCTCTGTTATATAAATATACAGAGGTTCTCTCGGCGAAGAAAATGAAATGAATATAAATAAATAAAAGGCATACATACTGTCATACACAATTGAAATTACATAGGCAAGTTAAATGGTCAGGAAGATGTCTTCATCCCCCAAAAAATACTGCTCTAGGTTCGCCTTTAAATATTTGTCTATTGTGAGTCTTTTTCTTATTGTTGTGGGTACAGAATTCCAAGTTCGGACAGGTGCCTATTTAAAATGTGTTGGCTAATTGACGAGATTACTTTTGGAATAGACAGGTTATCATTGATTTTAACTCTGGTCAGATAGCTATGGGATAACTGTTTAGTAAATGTAACGGTAGAGAGTGTGTATATAGCGATCGTGTGTTAGGTCATAGATGAGTTTTTATATTTGTGGACGTTCATGGATATTGAGTTGATTAAAAGAAATTAGCAGACTGGGCTTGGTATTCAATGAAAGGTATAGGCCGAACAATTAGTGAATCCAGAGCAATTGGATAAGTATTTCCCCAGATTTCAATGCAGTAAGAAAGGTGGGGGAGTGAATATTGTAGAGAGGGCTATGGTATTAAAGGAAGTACAGGTTTTAGAACGCACACGTAGTGACGAATGCGCGAAATGGTGCCAACCTTTGGAGTAATAGTATTACTTACTTTCTCAATATAGGACTTCACGTTTAGGGAAGGGTATATTGTGACGCCTAGATAAGTGGCAGATGACAATCCAAAGGCGTCATTCCAAGTGGGTGAATTTGTGGGGCGTTTTAATAATAATATAATTTGTTTGTTAATCATATAGCTAACATTAATTGATAGTATATTACTTTAATAATTCAAATCTAACCTATGCCTTGTTTTAATCTTCTCCAATAGACCATATTCCATAACGCGGGATCGTACGAAATCACGCGTGACGCTCCATAGCAACCATATAAGATAACGTGAGGCAGGTCAAGCTAAACTGTCAGAGTGTTAGCAACGCCATCGTTCCCGTACGTACGAAACGTTCACTGTACACCGTCATCAGAAGTAGTATCGATCGAAAAAAAGTTTTGAACGCTCGATATGGGAGTGAAACGATGTGCTTATGGCACATGTAGAAGTGATTCCAGATTTGCAGCTACATATTATATGGAAGGGGTCTTTTTCGTACGTTTTCCGAAACCAAAAACGCAACCTGAAAAGTGTGAGCGATGGGTTCGAGCATGTTCGCGGGGCGACAACTTTGGGGTACACCGAGTAAAACAAGACACCTATATATGTTCTCATCATTTCGTCGACGGCAACGGACCAACCCTAGCACACCCTGATCCCATACCAGCCACAGCAAGAGGAATAGAAATAAGAATATTTGAAGAAAAGAAATTGAGACCACCTCCAAAGTGTAGGCCACCTCTGACATTGGAAGGCAACGCGAGTAAACGAAGAAAGCCATTAATACCCTATGAGGTTTGTAACATCTGTTTATTTTCCGGGCGGATGTTTACCATCCAAATCAAATGTAACATTTTATTAGATACCGATGCATTCCTACTTTACCTTCAATTATTCATTTTTTTCTTCTGAAATTTGCGTTTTATTCAGTAGTTGATTTCAAGTAACGTCCCTTTCTCTTTCGTTTCAGTGCACGACAAAACCAAACGAGTGCATTTCAAGTTCATCAACTCCCCCGTCTAACTCAAGTACAATCACCGGTACTGCACAACAACGGAAACGTTCCCGACTGAAAAAGAAAACACTCGATGTGTTCAACTTGGTGCGTAGTTTCGGAGTGGAAAGGGAATATTTGAACTTTTTCTCATACTGTATCGTATTATTTATAGCAGTAAATGTCGCACGCCTCATACTTTGATTCATGTGTAGCACATTGTAGCCAAAAAACAAACCCGTCTATTTTTAGCGAAGTTGCCCAGCGGATTTAAAATGACTTCGTATAGCATCCTATGTGTGGGCATTTATATGGTAATCTTTCACGTAATATTTTCAACTTTATTTCGCTATATTCTTAAACCTAACTAAAGTTGATGTTTCAGGTGTTTCAAGTTTTTAATATACAGTATTATCACTCCATGATAAAGAAAAAAATATGTGATATATTTAACTTCACAATATTACATCCGTATATGTTTATCCATTTTATTTTCTCCACTGTAGATGAAATCGACAAAGCTTCAAAACAGAACCGAGTTATGATTGAGACTGCCACTCAGACTGATGTTTGCATGGAACACATCAGGAAATACACAGACAAGGCATTAATAGATAAAAACTATTTAAAGAGATAGTTATTTATGGAAGATGTTTTAGAGAATGACGAGTCCTGCAAGTTTTATACAGGTAAATATAGCACAGAATAACACTGTTGTCAATAATATCCACACAAACAAAATTACTTGAAATCAAATATAAAGGGACATCCTCAATGATTGAAATATTTACTTTATTATATTTTTTTTGCCACCCACAGGTTTGGTGTCCATTCAAGTATTGATGTATGTCTTTGATTGGATCAAAGTGAAGGCAGAGAAGCTGAGGTTAAGGAAAGGAGAATTCAACGAGGTTAATGATTTTGACAGTGGTAACGATACTTGACAAATATTTTAGTCCCATTGCTAGCATGATAGTATCTTTAGTTTTACTACACTCTTCAGATTTTTTCTTTTGTTGGAAATGCTCGTAACTTGTGTGATATTTATATTTTTGTGTTGTGGTTTCATATACCTTCACACATCCCTTCATTCCTTGAATATCTCACACTGTAGTACTACTGCATTGCTTTGTTTCATTTCAGAATAATCAAATCACTAATTATGCAAAAAGAGCACTGTCAACTTTTGAAGCCTTTGTCCTGGTCCTTGTTAGACTAAGAAAAGGCATGGACATGGCCCACCTAGCAGATGTGTTTGGTATATCACAGAGTACTGTCAGCAGGTATTGCAGTACCTGGCTTGAATTGTGTAAAGAGCTGTCGTTCTTGATTAAGTGGGCAACACGTGAACAGATGATGCCTAACCTACCTCGGACATTTTCACATTTCAAAAGAACAACTGCAATCATTGATTGTACAGAATTTTTTGTGCAAAAACCATCTATCCCATCATCTCAAAGAATTACCTGGTCATCATACAAACACCACAGCACTTTTAAGTCACTCATTGCCATAGCACCAACAGGTGCATTCACTTTTGTATCAGAACTCTGGTCTGGGTTTGTGTCAGACCGTAAGATTGTACAAGAAAGTGGGTTTTTGGACAAAGTACAGCCTGGTGATGACATCATGGCTGATCGAGGTTTTGTCATTCGTGACCTATTAGCCCTTCGAGGAGCCACCTTGAACATTCCGCCATTTGCACATGGCAAGCAACTAAGTACTGCAGCTGTAACCAAGACCAGGAGAATAGCAAGTGCCAGGATACATGTGGAGAGGGCAATTGGCAGACTGAAGAACTTTAAAATTCTGCAGGGTATTTTTCCTTTGAAATAAAAAAATACCATGACTCAGACTGTACTTTGTAATTTGGACAAAGTCCTTGTAAAATAATCTGTTTGCTTTTAAAATTAATGTTGATTTACATTTAGATTTTTGTCATTTTCAGCACAACTGAACTGTTAAGTTAATGCAGTTGTGCTACAGTGGCATTAGTGATATCATTAAATGAGATACCATGACACCAAATATGTAGTTTGTGCTATAGTTATTACTAACACACCTGACGCAAGTTACTGCCAGTTTGTGTTGTAAGAGAAAGCTAAGTACACATCTTCTTGGCAAAGACAAAAAAATAATATCCCTTATTTACACTGTTAAAAACAGAAAAATCTGAATTGTATTCTTTACTAGAGGTAACTCAATTTCATCTTTTACAACTGCATTTATGCTACAGCATACTATATAGTATTTTCCACTCACATAATGTGCAAATTGTAAAATGGAGAACAATCTCCAAATATTACAAAACAAATTATTATAAAAAAAAAACTTTTTTTATGTTGTAGTGGTCAATATGGATAGACTGGCATTCATTTGCTGAACACAACAGAAATATGCACAAAATGTGGTATAGTCTATATAATTTATGAATAATACTTAATAAATTTGTAACAAAGAAGCTATATGAAAGACAATGTGTGACATCATCTGGTGACCTCAACTGACCCTAACATTCAATCCCCTACACATTTATCTTTGGACAGTCTTGCACAGACATGTCACCAGAACTTGACAGCTAATGTGAAAAGAGATGTGGTATCACAAATTGCCTATAAAAATACTCAAGTTTGTGTACCATATCACGATAATATTGTTCATTGAATGGCACATTTATTATTTGAATCCCTTGCTTGGTGTAAATAACAAGATCACATTCTAGGAGTCCATAGACCCCAAGCTGACCCTGTATCTGAGCATAGTAATCCGAATTCTCCATAAGCAACCACTTTCCTTCTTCCTCTTTACATCCCTTCTCCTTTGCCTTTTGGAGACCTAAATCGACCACAATATGGACACTTGATCTCCAATAGTTTTGCTTTATGGACAGTCTTCTTACACTTACAGGTCACAACACCATCAACAGAACAACCTATAAATGGTTTACACTTATCGACTCTAAGTCCTGGCACTTTGACATGTAGGTGTTCATGTTTCTTCTTCTCAACAACCACATACATTTCTCTCGCCTTTGCTTCTCTCTTTCTTCCCCATTGTAGCGCTGGCAAGTCTTCAGGAGGGGCTGTTCCACGTCCTAAAACTTTATCAACAGTTTTTGTTGGGTCTGCAGATGGATTGCTTATGAGTGTTTTAGCTCTGCTAGCAACAGACTTGAATATGGAAGCAGTTACAACGCCTTTCCTCATAGCAACCCATGTTGGGTTGTCACTCTGACCAACTGTTTGTGACTCAATAAATTCAACTTCATCTTTAGTGTAATATCAACAAACATAGCTGCCAATTCTTGTGATGATGATAAAACATTTTCAGGCAGTTTGTCCTTCAGAAATTGACTTGATTTTGTCATCATTGATAGTTTCAAGCACTCTTCATAAGGTACTTTCGTTGTAGCAGTTTTCACATTGGATGATGGTGGTAATAACAAAGAGATAACTGCTGCATTTGGTGATATCTGCCAAGAAAATGTCAGATGTTAAAAACAAAGATGAAACATTTGTTTTTTTACTTTTTCCCTTTTACCTTAGTGAGCTTCACATAAACAACTGAAAATGCTGTTGCACATTCATTACCTATACAATAAATGGACAGTTACATCAGTATTTTACAAGTAACAGTTTCTAATGGGTACTCATTGTATTACTGTATTCCTTGGATACAAATATTATTCTATTTCATACCATCTGTGCAAATTTATATCAATGACTTTATTCACATCACATTTCAGTGTTGTTTTTAATAACTTGAACTCGATATAAACATAAAACACAACTCTAGGTATTACTGCATTCCTATTTCTTAACACTTAATAAAACTAAATCAGTACACCATTGTGTTACATCTATATTCAACTGGCAAAGTACATGTACAGTTACCAGTAGGTAATTGTATATAGTTCCTACCTTTGCAAGTTCTGCAGCAAACTCTTGCTCTTGAAGCTGGGATAAAGGTCTTTGGTCATCGAGATGTCTTGGATCAAACTCTTGGCTTACTTCATTACTCTCTTTCCTACCATATCACTGGTGAGTTTATTCACATATAACATTCCCCTCGCCATCAATCACATGATAGTATACAATATATGATATAATTATATATTTCAAATGTGAATGAATATAGATGTAGTAAGCTAACATACCGTGCTGCTTTGATTGTAAGTTTTTTCACTGGAACTGGATGATCATGTCCCATGGGACGTTTCTTCCATTGACAAGGGCCATCTGTGACTGAGGTTTTCTCAAATGCTTCTAGCTCATAGAGAGCAGCTGCTACATGACGACATGCCCCATCAGCACTGCAAAAAAGATATTGTTGAAATAGTAATCATTATTGACCAACTCGACAATGTTTTTACTCTAGTCAATGAAAAAAACAAATACATAAATTCTAAATTACACCCAGGATTGGGAATACTATATGATGGCATAACAACAAAATAAATGAATGTCGCAGTTAGTAAAAAGTTAATCTTTACTTAATGTTCTTATGCTCTTTTTTGTGATGGTAGAGAACGTGCAAAGTTACACAGAAATGAATGTGTACGTGACCCATAACAAAAACAAAGTGCGTTGATATTTATATTGTGAACGTCAAATGTGTATGTTGCCAGAAATTCTGCTTACAAATGATTCTTTTTGTACAGTGTGAAGGCAATCGTCGCCGTTTCTAAATAACTATTAACAATAACACGTTTCTGGACATGAAAATGAAAAAAAAAATGACAGTACATCAGTCAGCGCGATATCGCTTGTGAACTTACCCGCCAGGACACTCACAGTATGCCGCCATTATTTCTGAATGCTCTTTATCGATGAGAAACCATAAATTGTACGTGGACTTATTCAGATACGTCTTGTCCTTTTGAATTGGCTTCACATTGGCCTTGAAAGCCCCAAGAGAACTATCATCTGAAATATATGAGTATTGAAGATCTAGAACGTGGCAATCCGAACACAGTCGGTAATCATCGAACGACTTGAATGCTCTCACTTTCTTCCGGTCATAATCTGACCGATGACACATTAGGTAGTTGAAGACATCGCACAGTCCGAAGTCAGGAGTGTTACTGAAGTCAGCAGAATAACCACGAATACTCAAAGGGTCCGTAAAATCACAGTTTAGCGTCTCAAGCCGATTTTTGACATCTTCCTTTGGATCGTGACGGAAGAAATCTGGGTCTTCTTCTAAATGTAGTTGACGTACTGCCTTCGCGAGGGAAATCAAAGCGTTCTTCCTATAACTCGTTGTAGTCACGCCAAATTTACGTAGGAAGTCCTTCAGCTCTGGTACCTTAAAGTTTTCGAAGTTTTCCATGGTGAATACAGCGGAAAACGGGAAAAGGACGTTCCTGACATGTGGACCTGCAAATTCTGTACATGTGTTAAATGGCGTATGTGGGGCAAAGCTTGACCTTTGTCACGCGGGTAGCAACCGTTGCTAGGCGATCTCGCGAGGCAATACGAATTCTGAACGACGTTATCTCATCTCAATAAATCGATTCATAGGACCTAATCAACAGTACAGTCATTTTCGGAAGACAGCGGCTGCTGCATTGTATTCAAATAGAACACTTGTTATTCCATACTTCTTTGCACTTAAAGCATTTCAAGAAAGTCAAACCATCTGGCGAAAGAATTTTGAGGATACATTTGATATAGACAAACTAAAGGAAATCCTTGATGTTGCTACTGTAGATGAATATAATCGTGACTGTAACCATAAACTTGAACTTCTCTTAACGTATGATGGTTCAGAAGGACGTCCACCTAAGTGGAGCATGATGCAGGAAGAACATCGTAAGGAATATTCAATTAATATTTCCTTTCCAACCTACCACTAGACTACCAATCACTTGATGACTTCACATCTGGAATACTCATTCCAGGGTTTTGGCCATCGCCACCTTACCCGAGACAACTGCAATTTAACATGTTAGCAAATGGCTGCGAAAATACTGAAAACAGCTAACCAAATTGTACGGACATTATGCAATGGGTCGAAACCATATGTTGTGATGCACTGGAGGAATAGAGTCCAAGAAGTGTAGGTTGGAAAAAAATCATCAGTATATTAACTTATAATTATATAGATGCCCTGTTTCTAAATTATCATTGTCCACTGGCATAAATGGGTTTTTAAAACTTAGATTGTGGAATGTTTCATTTCAGCATTATGTTTAAATCTTGTATCTTGCTTGATATGATGTTATATAATATGTAAAATGTCTATGCTGGAGTAAACAGTGCTCAATACATATGCATGTAGAGCGATGCAAATAACGACTGATGATCGCAATAGCGTGAAACACAGTGTAACGGCTCCTGTGTATCTTGTTTGATACTGCGTTATATATAAGTATGATGTAAGTATACAGTATCCTTGTTGGAGATATAGTCACGTGTTTTGCTATAGTAATTTTCCTGATAATTAAAACAAAACAAAATGAAAGAGATTGTTAGAAAAGAACAATTTAGTTGGTTCAAGGAGTCCTTTTTTTCTAAAAAGTTTGAAGTGTGCAAATCAGGATATGCTTAACATGATGTTAAGTTATGGTTATCATGTTTAGACTAAGGACCCATTGCATCATTATCATTAACATACTAAGACCATTCATTTGATACCCACCTGCGTCATTATGGTTACACTGGTATTGTTAAATACATTAGGGATTTAAGTAGTTGATTGTAATAATAATGTTATTATATTAAGTTTGTCTGCTACAGCTAAATCATGAATTTTTTGCCGCACAGAAGACAATATTGTGGGAGATCGTACAGGATAAGCGTAACAATATGACCCAACCATTTTCACCCATTGATGCTTTCAGTCGATACCTTAGAACACTCATATACTCCTAGAAATGTTGCCATTTTTCATATATGTTATTCAAGATTTAAAAAAAAGATACAAAAGGGATGCTCGATCTACTTACCAAAGCTACGCCATGCATGAGTATATGGTTTTAGATAATGATTGCTTGACATACCCATTACTGTAACATTAGCCTAGATGGTGTTACCAGGTTGAATTACCACGTTTCGTGAATGCTCTCACAGTGAGCAACATATACAGTATTCTTCTTTATTCATTTTCAGTTGCATGAATCGTAATTGAGTGGATGGGAGCAAAGCTTACATGAATGATTTAAACAAGACTGGTGATGTGGCTGCAAAAGATGTAGGGAAGTTTATGATGGAAAGAAATTTCACATGTAGCTATCTGGCGACTAAAGATGAGGTAAGATATCATAGTCGTGCAAAAACCTTCAAAAGAAACGAAAATAAATGCATATGGTTTGATATTGGTGTCAACATACATATATTGGTGTGAATGCGTAGCTAACCACAAATTAATAAAACAAGAAAAGATATACATGCAATTTTAAGAAACGCACAAATCTCACATTCACACAGACATATATATACACGAGTACTTACAATGTGGAAAGTACCTGTAACCATTCTCAAACTATATATCAGACTAGCCATATGGTTAGATTTTTAATTAATTAGACAAATACATTACATATGCTCTGGAAAAGGCTGTTTATATTTTGTTAAAATATAGTTTCTTATATATATTATAAATACATACGGGTAAAGAAGTGTTTGCGCTGTTGTTCAGTGGCTATAAGTAAAACTTAATACCTACAAAGACCCCGCTTTTAGGGAAGAAGGAAAACGACAGACAAAGAAACTTCCTCCTTACAGCAAGAGTGTTGTGAGGCATTTTCACAAAGACACCAAACTACAAAAGATCTTCAACGAAGGAAATGTGAAAATCAGTTACAATGTTATCCAGAAAATGGCAAGCAATATTAAGACCCACAATAAAGCCGTCTGATAAAGACCGTACACCAAAACTATTATATCCTGCAGCTGTAGAGATCATAACCAGTGTCTGCTGAATGAACATTGCCTATCAACCAATGTAATATACAACACACAAGTTACAACAAATAATAACGGCACAGAACTATATTTTGGACTAACAGAACACATTCATATTCGCATTCGTATAAACACTCTTCCTTTCTTCCCAGTTTTCCTTGTACATTTGAAAGATGCTGGCATACCGAATGTCGTGAGCACTGCAGATATCATACCACAAAAATATCCAGATGTTGAGGAAATTAAGCATGACAACTACTTCTGGTCCTTGGTAGAACAAAAAATTTGCATTCGTAAGTCAATAACCCTTCAAAACTAAGATGACTGGTGTAATGTGGTGTTTTGGACTCTCTCCTGCTTCAGACAAATACTGTGTTCGAGTTGACATTTATGTTATCCCTAAATGTATGAAAATATTCATATATTTTGAACAGACCATTTCGTCAACACACGAATGCCTGAAAGTTTTACACAGGACAGAAATCAGGAAATAATATATTTTATTTTTATTTTCACATATAGGTTCGATATTCTTTATATCGTGGCAACATTCAGGCTTGAGCGGTACTGTAACAGAATTCAGAAAAGCTATTGGAGCAGAAAGCGAGTATTAGTTCAAAATGATTTCGTGGAAAGCTGACGGCGTTAGTCTCAAGTAGTACGAATGCAACACATTCAGTAAAGCTTCGTTTAACCATTCATAACTGCTTATCTAAGAGAAAAGAATTGCAGCCGTTCTTTTATACTTATTTTCTGCTCTACTCACTCGGCTGGATGAGATCCTATGATGTGTTTATTTGTTTTCTGTTTATCTTTTTAAAAGCATATCGGCTTGCTGTATCTGCTATCAGTTGTTGTACACGACATAACGCTCTGCAAATTATTAGTATTTCCACTATATATTATCAAATATGTGAAGGTAGTAAGAGCAACGAATATATAACATGGTCATGGCGTCGAGGATAAAGGATTTTTTCTTGGTGTAAATAAAATACTAACTATGTTCGCAAACTTCAAAAAGGTTCAATGTATCAGTCAGCCAGCCTATTTCATATTCATAATGTAATCGGAAAAGACAACATGTGAACAGGGGATTAATTCTAATCATAACTAGAGAGTGTGCAACATACGGCATTCATACAGTGGTGACTCGGAGGGTGGGCGATAGATTTGATATCAACTCTTTTATCTTTTCCATTCAATCAACTACTTTCAAATTTTCTTTTTGATTGTACAAAATGTTGAAGTCTTCCTCCATCGCCATCTGTAGCTCCGCACGAATTATCGAATTACGAATTATCCAAACGTTTTAATCAGTCTTTTACTAATCGCAAAAAGAATATTTGAATTTGATAATGGGAGTTAGTGTTGGTAGTTTCGATAAGTCTTCTAAAAATGGAAATAATTTAATTGGAATACTGTAAGACTTTCTAACATTATGTGCAAAAACATTCATTAATTCTCATAAGGTGAAACACATAACTAGAACGTTTATCATTAACAAGGCATTTGCATAATTAATTATTTTCGCTAATTAGCCAAAATCTTTTTGAAAATGTAAGCTGCTAATTTCAGATAATTTATTTCTTACATTGTTGATAACATTTGCCCGTGGCTTACACAGCTTGTTTATGATGTAGCTTGTAAACCCAACGAATCATTTGATATATTAATTATTTTAATTAGGCCTCAATGAAGCATATAAATATATGGTTTATTCGGTACTTTGGCCACTGTCCTTAGATACAAATGTATAAAGATACAACAAATGGACACTGGAGGAGTTGCAGAAAATAAATAAGTAGATAAATAAATAAAGAACATATCAAGAAGAAAATAAGGAAACAAATCAATGTGGGAGTAACAGCTGTCTCTAACATGGTATTCTATTCATTGTAGACTTGGAGTTTAAAGGCCGAGTGTAAAGAAATCTTGCAATATTTCTCAAAGGCTGAATGTTGGTGGTTTTAGTAAGCCTTGTAAACTTCTTAAAGCGTGGCTGGTTACGGTACAAACAGTGGAGTGAATTGTTGTCTAATGTCTGAATAAAGTGGGCAACAGAGTAAAAATGAAATTCATCTTCAACTCATGTTTTACAGTACTTACAAAATCTTATCTATCTTTTGTGTGTTATTGTGTCTACCTGATTCAATCTGCAAGTTTTATGCTGAGAGACGGCATCTGAAGGTGTGGTTCATCTAAATTTATCAGATAACTCTCTGTCGTAAATACTGACTTAAAAGTACAAGATGATCGGAGTACTTATTAAGTACAATATGATCCGAGTTTTGTGCTTTTATTTATGCCATCAATATCTTTACAGTATTAAACTATCAGGTCATTACATAAAAATATTGATAGTTTGAAACTTATGTATGAAGACATTATTAAGTCCAAATATACTATTATTGGTATATCCGAGGTTTGGAATATTTGTAATATACATGATTATACATTTGAATGTAAAGCACATGATGTGGGTAAGGGTGGTGGGGTAGGTGTATATATACACTCATATCTCACACACAACTTACAAAATTTTGTCATTACTCACGCTGAAACCCTCTGATTGGAAGTAAACATCAGTAACTCCAAAACAATATTTGGCATCATATACAGGAAGCCAAACACTTATATTATTGAATTTCATAATAGTTTACTAAGTGTACTGAATGATTGTAGGCTTGATAAAATCCATTGTATTTTAATGGGTGATTTTAACATTGATATAAACATTATAAATAATTCACTTCAGGTTGAATCACTACATACATCTTTAGAATGTTTAGGATTATATCGGTTGATATCTACACTAACCAGAGTGACAAGTACTTCTCAAACACTTATAGATCATATCTACATTAATATTTGTTCATGCAAAATTCATGCAGGTACTCTGTTAAGTGATATTTCAGATCACTAGCTTATTTTTGTTCTTTTTGAAGGTTTTCCAATCAAATTATCATACAAACGTAAAATTACGTTTAGAAATGATAATCATTATGATTATTCTCTGTAAATATTGATCTGTAAATCCCCGCCAATAAAGACGACAGTCGGTAGAATGTGACTTTTAATTAACACCTACATAATGATGTCGGATGCCCTTTTCAGCTTTTGAATATTCATATTACAGGTCTTCAAAATTTTGAAGTCTTTGTTCTGTTAACATCAATAGATTCATACCCAGGCAGTATTTCTTCATTTCCATGTTCTAGCCAAGTTTCTACTTAGCAAGCAACTTCAAATTCCTTAATAAAGTTTAACAATTCACAGTCACCAGACTTTGAAAGTAAACCATTGATATTCCAAAGTAGAAAATTAGTCTGTACATGTGTGTCTAGCTTGGATTGATTGTTATTACGCTGTCTCGATGTGTTACTTGTGGATGTCCGATTTTGCTTACTTTTCGGACTTCGGCCTCCCTCCTATGTTTGGTTTATCGATCTGATACAGTAGTTTTCTAAAATATTATATACGTACATGACATTATCTATTTTCAACTTATCATATTTCAGCTGTGCAGTCTTGCCGTCCGTTGCGACTTGCCATCATCAGGAACGGGTCAAGTTTTCTACGTTTCTCTCTGTCCATAGGTGAAAGGTCCTCAGATGTCTTGTTTTAGGTATTTTGTCAGTTTCGCCCTAGCTTTGAGAACTTGTGCACAGTGCTTATACTTTGAAAGTTTGGCAATAATAGGTCTGGGGGTGTGCTCTCTCAAATTCAATGCCGTCACCATTCAGGTCAAGATTGTCTGAAATAAAGGATTTTAGTTTATTTTCAGCATCGTCCCATGTCTCGTCGTTATCGTGTAATCCACGGTATATTAAATTATCTCTTCTCATTTGGCCTTGCTGTTTGCAATTGTCCATTTCCCGTTCCATGTTGATCAATTTATTTTGCATGAGTTTGTTTTCTTCAGACATCTCTGCTATAGTTTCATTTGCGTTTTCAAGCTCTTAACGTAAACCAACCACATCTTCAGAAAGTTGTTTTACTTTTCAATTGTGGTCCTTTGAAAGTTTATCAAATTATATTGTCTCCTTAAGTCTAGTTCTTGTTCTTTTCAATTCATTCAGCAAGTCTAGATCTCCCATTGTAATTAACTTCACTTTGTGCGAGTTCATACTCGTAGTCCGACTCCTCGTGCGATTTTGTGACGTTTCGAGTGAACGATTTTTATAATATGGAGGATTTTCTTGTCAAAATATCTCTGATCAAGTTATTTTGCTTTTCAGCTTGCTTGCCTTTGAGATGATCTAGCTAGGTCCAGGATTTTGCCCAACATCTCCAGAGCGAATCGGCAAGCAGAGTATGTTTTTGATTATATTTTTGTTGTTGTTGTTCGATAGTGGTATGTTATGCGTGCCTTTCATCATGGCAGATTCTCAACCATCTACATTGTCACTTATCCAAAAACATATATTCCATAGTCACATTATCATTAATTTTATTAAAGGCCAAACGTTGTTGCCTATGTTCTGGTGTTTTTGTTCGAAAATTTAATCTGGCTCCATATATATGTTGGTTTGGTTTGGTTTTGCCTCGATACCTTTATAATTGGTAATGCTAATTAAATATTCATATTGAGGCACAAGCTAGGTGATACACTGTCAGCCAAAGCGATTGCCATGGATTATTTCACGGCTATCTCATGAATTATTATGAATAATGTGCACTTCAAAGTGTTCTGGTCGATGGAGGACTGATGTTAGGGTCTGTCCGGCTAAGTTTTCAAACACAGAAGATTATTCACTCTCACGAAAGGCATTTTAGTTTAATTTACAAAACCTCTTTACAAGTCGTGTTTTTGAAAACATGTGTATATTATTATAATACAGTGAAAAGGTGCTGAAATGGCAGCCTGTTACATATTATCAACAAATGGATTGTTTTTCTACATACGGCCCCGATGTATCAGATGATGGGTCGTGTCTGTATTAAAGGAGTAAGGTAAAACGCGATAAGGTGCTTCACTATGACGTCTCGTTTGAAGCAAATACTCACTGCTCTATTTGTTGTAGTTCTTTTTTCGATTATTGTTCTAGAATAGAAGACTGGAAGCAATACCATGAGTAGATTTGAGTCATTATTGACACCACTTACTGATCGAGTATTGACCGAGGGTGGACATGATGACCGCAAAGAAGAACTGTTGATGCAACACAATACGACGGTCACCTCAGAGGAGGAAAGTAATATTGATGGACAGAAACCTGGTAAATCAACGGGTGGGGTATCAGAACTGAGAAATATAACTGATGCTGTAGGACGTGCAAAGGTTTGTATTTTCTGTTTATCTAGCAACCCAATTCAATGTGTAGACAATGTGTCTTAATTTGAATCAGTGCTAGTGGTCAATATTATCCGTAGGGGTGGTGTAGTGACAAGTTTAAATCATTGAGCGGAAGCTTGGTTTTGAATTTGTCGCTATGTTAACACTGCACTAATTTGTATATGTTCGAACAACAACAATCTATTCACTGAAAAGTGTTAAAATACCAATAATTAGACATTGCGCATGTTAATCACTGGTTGATCTTATCCATTAGCAGTGCAATAACAGGTTTAAATCGTGATCATCATTGAGAGCGCTGATTGTTGGGTACGACAACCCCCCCCCCCCCCAAAAAAAAAAAAAAAAAAATCAATTTGATTTGAGTTATCATTTAATATCTTTTTCAACCTGTTTCTGCAATACTTATGGATAAGATTGACAGCGGATTAACATATACAATGTCACGTCAAAGTATATGTATTTTAACCATTTCCAATGAATAGATTATTGTATTCAGTTCAAAACAGGATAATTATAGTTACTTTATAGAAACAAGTGCAGTATTAATATAGTGACATATTTAAACCAGATTTGCAGTATATATAAACTTATACCACACCGCCCACAGATAAATTTGAGCACTGATTAACATACTAGATGAACAGACACAATGTCTTTTCATAAGTAATGACCAATTTCTTTTAGTGTCAGAATATATCTTTAGTTACTTGATGAAGAGAAAATGTCTCAGTTGTAGCTAGTGCAGGTTCAGGTAAACCACCAAAGTCTCAAAGCTTTATGATTGAAATTTATTCGCTCAGGAAATGGAAACAATACACTCTTTGGAAGAAATACAAAACAGAATTCTGGTGAGAGCCATGACATAGTTCCCAAGGAACTAATCAAACTCCATGGATCAAACATACATGAAAATAAATTATGGGTACGAGTTATAACAACAAAAAATCATCTCCTGTGAATAGTGATGGGGATTATGGCGGTAGCAAAATTATATAAATATACACAAGCTCTCAGTGTAGCAAATGAAATGAATAGAAATAAATAAAAACAATAATACATACACAAATGAAATTATAGAGGCTGGTTAAATAGGAAGGAATTCGAAGATATAGTCACCCTCTCAAAAAAACTGCTTCATGTTTGCATTAAATATTTGTCTATTGTAGGTCTTTCTTATTGTTGTGGGCACATATTTCTTAGTTTGGATAGCTGCATATTTAAAATTATGTTGGCTAATTGATTAGTTTACAATTGGAATCGACAGGCTATTATTGACTTAGTTCTGGTCAGATAGCTATGGGATAACTGTTTAGTAAATGTAACGGTAGAGAGTGTGTATATAGCGATTGTGTTTTAGGTCATAGATGAGTTTATATATTTGTGGATATCACGGATATTGAGTTGATTAAAGTGCTGAGTACAATGGGCTTGGTAATCAGTAAAAGGTATAGTTATAATCTTTTGATCAAGAGCAGTTGGATGTTTCCCAAAATTTCCAATGCAGTAAAAAATATGGGGAGAATTAGAATGTTGTAGGGAAGGCTAGGGTAAGGACGCACAAATTTTGGAATATATACGTAGTAAAGAATCCTCAAAATGATGACAACCGTTGGACTCATAGCATTTCTTAGGTTCTCAAGATGGGACTTCTAGGTTAGGGAAGGGTATAAGTGGGTGAATTTTTGGGGCGTTTTATTAATCATATAATGTGTTTATTAATCTTATAACTGACATTGATTCATAGAATATTACTTTATTAATTCAACTCTAACCCATGACTTGTTTTGCTCTTTTCCAATCAGAATATTGACACGGTTGGTGCAAAAAGCAATACGAATTCTGAACGACGTTATCTCATCTCAATAAATGGATTCATAGGACCTAATCAACAGTACAGTCATTTTCGGAAGACAGCGGCTGCTGCATTGTATTCAAATAGAACACTTGTTATTCCATACTTCTTTGCACTTAAAGCATTTCAAGAAAGTCAAACCATCTGGCGAAAGAATTTTGAGGATACATTTGATATAGACAAACTAAAGGAAATCATTGATGTTGCTACTGTAGATGAATATAATCGTGACTGTAACCATAAACTTGAACTTCTCTTAACGTATGATGGTTCAGAAGGACGTCCACCTAAGTGGAGCATGATGCAGGAAGAACATCGTAGGGAATATTCAATTAATATTTCCTCTCCAACCAATCAAGTGGGCCACCAAACACTTGATAATCTCACATCTGTACGCTGTCTTGGAATACTCATTCCAGGGTTTTGGCCATCGCCACCTTATCCGAGACAACTGCGATTTGAAATGTTATCAAGAGTTAACAAATATATTCGCATGGCTGCAAAAATAAGGAAGACAGCTGATCAAATTGTACCGAAAATATGTAATGGGAAACCATATGTTGCGATGCACTGGAGGAACAGAGTACAGGAAGTGTAAGTTAAAAAAAGTTTTTAAAAAATCGTCAGCATATTAACTTATAATGTACTTGTATTATGTATTAGATGCCATGTTTATAGATTATCATTGTTCATAGAATGGTCAACCTTATACAAATGAGAGTATAGATTATGATCTAAAAGTGAAATTAAATTTGAGGAGCAAGAGTTATGAACTCGGGTGTTGATTATCGAACTCTATTAAAAACACAAGGTACACTGAATTATGATAAAATAGGAATTGTGAAGTGATGAGTTTGTCTATTAAAAGATGCTAATTTCATGAACTGTGCATACCTGTCGGTAAACATAAATGTCGCTTTGCTTTTCTTCACCACACGGTGAAACACTGCAACGGCTTCTGAGTATATTGCTTGATATATTGTGTAACCATATATATATATAATTATATAACACAACACATACACACACGCGCGCGCGCGTGTGTGTGTGTAAAATGCCTATGCTGGAGTAAACAGTACCCAATACATATGTATGCAGAGTCGTGTAAATAACACATTTTATCAAGCAAGATGTACAGGATCCGATACACAGTGTTTCACGCTAAATATTGGCATCATCGGTCTGATGATGTCGCAACAGTTGAAACGTGTGTAACGGCTACTGTTTATCTTGCATCTTGCTTGATACTGTATTATATATATATATATATATATATATATATATGTATATATATATATATATATATATATATATATATATATATATATATAACTAAAACTATTACGCTCTGCCACTACGGTATAGAGCACTGTCTTAGCAGCACCAAGTTATATATATATATATATATATATATATATATATATATATATATATATATATATATATGTATATATATATATATATATATATATATATATATATATATATATATATATATATATATATATATATATATATATATATATATGTATTTATATATATCACCATCATCAGAAAGATCATACAATATTTCGTACCTATTTAAATGCACCCAATGCCCTTTAACCCGGCCACATATTTCAATACATTAATTACAGCCTATTGGCACTGGTAGTATTTTAAAGATACATTGGGTATTTAAATATTTTCTTGTAATAGTAATAATGTTACTGTATTAAGTTTGTCTGCTACAGTTAGTATTTGCCATGTAGAAGACCTTTAATGCTTTAGTTGAAACCTCCAAGCATTCATATATTCCTTGAAATGTGTCATTTTTAAAAAACCGTTAGTCATGAATAAACAAAATACAAAAGGGATGCTTGATCTACTTACCAAAGCTACACCATGCATGATTTTATGGTTTATAGATAATGATTATTTGATATACGTATACACATTACTGTAACATTGGCCTACAAGGTGTAGCCAGGTTAAAAAAAAACAACGAAGAGAGTTCTATCACATTGAGCAGCATATCCGGAAATACTCACAAAGAGTAAATATAAATATAGAGATATAAACACAAAACTAATCACACCAGTGTTTATCTTAATAACAGTCTATATATACAAGACACACAAGTACAGTACAATATTCTTCTTTATTCATCTTCAGTTGCATGAATCGTAATTGCGTGGGTAAGAGCCAAGCTTACATGGATGATTTAAACAAGACTGGTGTTGTGGCTGCAAAAGATGTAGGAAAGTATATGATGGTGCGAAATTACACATGTATATATCTGGCGACTAAAGATGAGGTAAGAAAGAACAGTCGTGCAAAAACCTTCAAAGAAAGAAAATAAAATAAATGCCTTATGATTTGACTGTGGTATAAACGTGCATATATTAGTGTGAATGCTAAATACTAATTCATGAAAAAGAAAAGATACAGGCAATTAACACGCACACACACATACATACACACATACATACATACATACATACATACATACATACATACATACATATATACATACATACATACATACATACATACACACATATTATACACGAATAAATAGATTGAGGAAGATATTCAATTAATTCGACAAACACGTTTCATATGCTGAGTAAAAGACTGTTTATATTTTCATATATATATATATATATATATATATATATATATATATATATATATATATATATATATATATACATATATATATATACACACACACATATATATATATATATATATATATATATATATATATATATATATATATATATATATATATATATATATATATATATATATATATATATATATATGGTACAGACCGTTCACCAGAAGATAGTAAATCCTGCAGCTGCAGCTTTAGAGATCATAACCAGTGTCCAGTGAGAATTGCCTATCAAGCAATGTAATATTCAACACACAAATTACAACAAATAATAACGGCACAGAACTATACTTTGGACTAACACAGAACAGAAATCATATTCACATTCGTATAAACGCTCTTACTTTCTTCACAGTCTTTCCTTGAACTTTTGAAAGATGCTGGCATACCAAATGTCGTGAGCACTTCAGATATCATACCACCAAAATATCCAAATGTCGAGGAAATCAAGCATGACAACTACTTCTGGTCATTGGTAGAACAAGAAATTTGCATTCGTAAGTCAATAACCCTTCAAAACTATAATGACTTGTATGTAATGTGGTGTTTTGGACACTCTCCCGCTTCAGACAAATACTGTGTTCGAGTTGGCATATATGTTATCCCTAAACGCAGGGAAAAGCTAATATAATACAAAATTGAAAATATTCATGTGTTTTGAACAGACCATTTCGTCAACACACGAATGCCTGAAAGTGTTACACAGGACAGAAATCAGGAAATAATATATTTTATTTTTATGTTCACATATAGGTTCGATATTCTTTATATCGTGGCAGCATTCAGGCTGGAGCGGTACTGTAACAGAATTAAGAAAAGCTATTGGAGCAGAAACCGAGTATTTGTTCAAGATGATTTCGTGGAAAGCTGAAGGCGTCAGTCTGAAGTAGTACGAATGCAACACATTCAGTCAAGCTTCGTTTAACTATTCATAACTGGTTATCTAAGAGAAAAGAATTGCAACCGTTCTTTTATACTCATTCTCTCCTCTACTCAGTCGGCTCGATGAGATCCGATGATGTGTTTATTTGTTTTTACCTCCCGTAAGGGTACGGGAGGTATTAAAAGGGGAATGTGTGTCTGTCTGTCTGTCTGTCTGTCTGTCTGTCTGTCTGTCTGTCTGTCTGTGTCATCATTTTCTAAAAATCGGCTGGCTCAATTGTAATGACATTTGGGATATATAATCGTTCGGGTAATAGCTAGACCTGATTAGGTTTTGAGCCAGATCTGTTAATGTTTAATTAGACAAATTTGCATATTAATGAAATCAACTAATTACGCAATATCTTAAGACTGCATACTTCAATTTCAATACAATTTAGTACATACGTTAACCATAACAAAGCGGGTATGTCCTATAAAATCTTTTATATAGCTTAGTTTTAATGAAAATTTTGCATAATTAATGATTTTAGGTAACTAGGTTGTATCTTAAAAATGCAAGATGATACGTACATCAACCATAATAATACGCACCTATGACGTTTGTTGCTGCAACTTTTTCCTTTAATGATTATTTTGAATAATGAACGATATTCAGTAATTAAGCAGTATCATACACTCTTGCATACATTAACATAAGGAAGCACGCTTGTCCAAAAAATAAAGCCTGTTACCATAGTTTTTTTTAGTGTAATGAGTTATTTGCATAATTAGTGATTCCCTTACGGGAGGCATTCAGTTTAAATCTGATCTGTTTATCTTTTTAAAAGCATATCGGCTTGCTGTATCTGCTATCAGTTGTTGTACACGACATAACGCTCAGCAAATTATTAGTATTTCCACTATATATTATCAAATATGTGAAGGTAGTAAGAGCAACGAATATATAACATAGCGTCGAGGATAAAGGAATTTTTCTTGGTGTAAATAAAATACTAACTATGTTCGCAAACTTCAAAAAAAGTTCAATGTATCAGTCAGCCAGCCTATTTCGTATTCATAATGTAATCGGAAAAGACAACATGTGAACTGGGGATTAATTCTAATCATAACTAGAGAGTGTGCAACATACGGCATTCATACAGTGGTGACTCGGAAGGTGGGCGATAGATTTGATATCAACCCTTTTATCTTTTCCATTCAATCAACTACTTTCAAATTTTCTTTTTGATTGTACAAAATGTTGAAGTCTTCCTCCATCGCTACCTGTGGCTCCGCACGAATTAGCGAATTACGAATTATCCAAACGTTTTAATCAGTCTTTTACTAATCGCAAAAAGAATATTTGAATTTGATAATGGGAGTTAGTGTTGGTAGTTTCGATAATTCGTATGAAAATGGAAATAATTTTTAATTGGAAAACTGTAAGACTTTCTAACATTATGTGCAAAAACATTTGTTAACTCTCATAAGGTGAAATATTCATATTGTTGGAAAATCATATTATCAGGGAGAGGGGTCTTTCTAATGGCGTATGAAACATTAACAGATATTTGTGTTGTTATGTACAATCAAGAGGTGTTTGTATTAGTCATCACATATTACTAATATCTTTTTGAGATAATTTATTGAGAAAAAATAATATCTAAAATTCAAACATTCATTAGTCAAAAAATGGAATAACCTGTAGTTATGGTAACTATCTTATCTGTGGCAGGCCTGTTCTATCAGGCATGTGGTAGACCTTCCCCCTGCGTGTGCGAGGTCTATCCTTTTACTGTAATATGGATTTCTAGCTGTGTACAGAACTAGAACATTTATCGTTAACAAGGCATTTGCATAATGAATTATTTTCGTTAATTAGCCAAAATCCTTTTGAAAATGTAAGCTGCTAATTTCAGGTAATTTATTTCTTACATTGGAGATAAAAATTGCCCGTGGCTTACAAAGCTTGTTTTATGATGTAGCTTGTAAACCCAACGAGCCATTTGATATATTAATTATTTTAATTAGGCTTCAATGAAGCATATAAATATATAGTTTATTCGGTACTTTGGCCACTGTCCTTAGATACAAATGTATAAAGATACAGCAAATTGACACTAGAGGAGTTACAGAAAATAAATAAGTAAATAAATAAATAAAGAACATATCAAAAGAAAATAACGAAACAAATCAAAGTGGTAGTAATAGCTGTGTCTAACATGGTATTGTATTCGTTATAGACTTGGAGTTTGAATGCGGAGTGTAAAGAAATCGTGCAATATTTCTCAAAGGCTGAATTTTGGTGGTTTTAATAAGCCTTGTAAACTTCTTAAAGTGTGGCTGGTTACGGTAAAAACAGTGGAGTGAATTGTTGTCTAATGTCTGAATAAAGTGGGTAACAGAGTAAAAATGAAATTCATCTTCAACTGATGTTTTACAGTACTTATAAAATCTTATCTATCTTTTGTGTGTTATTGTGTCTACCTGATTCAATCTGTAAGTTATATGCTGAGAGACGGCATCTGAAGGTGTGGTTCATCTAAATGTATAAGATAACTCTCAGTATTAAATACTGACTTAAAAGTACAATATGATCGGAGTACTTATAAGTACAATATGATCCGAGTTTTGTGCTTTTGTTTATGCCACCAATATCTTTATAGTATTAAAATATCAGGTCATTACATAAAAATATTGATAGTTTGAAACTTATGTATGAAGACATTATTAAGTCCAAATTTACTATTATTGGTATATCCGAGGTTTAGGATATTTGTAATATACATGATTATACACTTGAATGTAAATCACATGATGTGGGTAGGGGTGGTGGGGTAGGTGCATATATACACTCATATCTCACACATAACTTACAAAATGTTGCCATTACTCACGCTGAAACCCTCTGGTTGGAAGTAAACATCAGTAACTCCAAAGCAATAGTTGACATCATATATAGGAAGCCAAACACTGATATTATTGAATTTCATAATAGTTTACTAAGTGTATTGAATGATTGTTTGCTTTATAAAACCCTTTGTATTTTAATGGGTGATTTTAACATTGATATAAATACTATATATAATTCACTTCAGGTTGAATCACTACTCACATCTTTAGAATGTTTGGGATTAAATCAGCTGATATCTGCACTAACCAGAGTGACATGTACTTCTCAAACACTTATAGATCATATCTACACTAATATTTGTTCATACAAAATTCATGGATGTAATTTGTTAAGTGATATTTCACATCACTACCCTATTTTTGCCCGTTTTGAAGGATATCCAATCAAATTATCATACAAACGTAAAATTACGTTTAGAAATAATAATCATTATGATTATTCTCACTATCATAATGACCTACTAAGTGCTCCATGGGATTCTATATATAACAGTACAGATGTGGATACTGCCTACGAGAGATTTCATTCTATCTTCAGTGTTATCTGTAATAGGCATGCACCTCTTACCACTAAGATAGTCAATAATAAGAAAGAAATCGATACAGACTAAGCACAAACTTTATTCCAAGATGATCAGCTAGAATTTTAATAGAAATACTGCCTCTAAGTACAAACAGTACAGAAATCCTTAGGTCTCTTTTATTAGGAAAGCAAAACAATTATATTATGCTAATGTTTTTGCAGAAAACAACAGTAACACAAACATACAGTGAAAGACTATTAACGAAGTCCTTGGAGGTCGGGGTACAAATGCCAAAAACACTCTACCTGATAGTCTTAATGGAATTAACTGTAAGGTTTAGACAACTAATGGTATTGTAACAGCTTTCAATAATAATAATAATAATAATAAGTTTATTTCACCAAGAATAAATGTACATGTACATGATTGGTGAGGACCAGAGAGGTAGTTCTAGTGGAACTAATCGAGTCTCTGGCCCTGAATACATACACTTGTTAAATGAAAGCAGTAAATTTTGCCATCTTATATACATTAGATATACATTAAATATATTTACAGTGTCAACAAAGACTGAAACTTACATTAGAAAGAAAAAAATATGATACAGGATTTTCACTATACTGTGTTCAAAAGATAATTTTTAAGCGACTTTTTAAATAAATTTCTTGAGGTTATTGATTTTATCAGATTTGGAGTTTCGTTCCAGTGTTTTGCGATAGAGTAATAAATGTTGTTTTGAGTTGTACTTAAATTTACTTTTGGAATAACGAAGTTGTCGCCAGTGGCAAGACGTGTATTATATGAATGTGATATAGAGGTAGCATAACGATCTATTGAATGAGCATAATGACCTGTCTTTAAATCAAAAGCAAATACACAAGTTTGGAATTTACAAAGCTTATAAATGTTAAGAATGCCAAGTTGTCGGAATAAAGGAGCACTAGGTGTGTTTGGATCAGAAAAGGTGATCAGTCTAACGAGTCTTTTTTGTAATTTAAAAATGTGGTCTAAGTGAGTTTTATATGCATTGCCCCAAATTTCAATACAATACATTATATGGGGAAGAATAAAGCAATTGTACAAAAGTAACATAGTTGATTTAGGGAGATAATGGCGTAAATATGAGATAAGGCCTACTTTTTGGCTGACTTTCTTAATGACTGTATCAATATGGGATTTCCAGGCTAGTGAGGGGTCAAGAGTTACCCCGAGATAAACGGCTGATGGAACATTTTGTATTGGCAGATCACCGACAGTGATACAATAGGTATTTACTAAACACAGGACCAAATGTAGCTAGTAAAATTGGTTCCACCAACCAACGTTTCAGCGAATACTTACCAGACCCCTCTAAAAATTCATTTTTTTATGAGCCCTACAATGGAACATGAAGTGAAAGCATTTATCACTAACCTAAATGCTAAAAAGACTAGTGGTCATGATGAATGTCCAGCTAGATTACTTATTGACGGAGCATCTGTTATAGCTAGACAACTGGCCTAGATTTGTAATGTATCATTTATGTCTGATGTCTTTCCCAAAGTATTTAAATTAGCCAAAGTATCCCCTATTTATATAAAGATGCTACTGATGACCCTGGTAATTATAGACCTATCTAAATTCTGCCACGTTTAAGTAAAGTCTTAGAACAAATCGTCAACACTAGACTAACTAGACTTTTTGAAAATCAGAATATTCTTTATGAACACCAGTATGCATTTAGGAAAAAACTACAGCACAAACCTCTCTCTTATCAATCTTATAGACCACATTTTACATCAAATAGATGCAGGCAAAGTCACACTTGGCATATTTCTAGACTTCTCCAAGGCCTTCGACACTATCAACCATAAAATTCTTTTGATTATTTGCAAAATAGATCCCAATTTGTCTCTGCAGATGGCAATAAGTCATAAGTCTTGATATTAAATGTGGAGCACTTCAAGGGTCTGTTCTGTGACCTACTCTTTTCCTAGTTTTTCTCAATGACATTTTTCGTTCTTCTCTTCTACTTTTCGTTTAATTTTAGATTGTTTGCAGATGATACCAATCTCTTTCTTACTTTTGATAGTAACAGTCACAATATAAATCTAAACAAAGTTGAAGTATACTTTAGTAAAGTTGTAACATGGTGTAATGCTAACAAACTCACTATTAACCATCTCAAAACAAATTATATTGTCTTTCGAACAGACAAAAGAAGACTTGCTCGTTGTGGAAGTCTCCACATCAACAACAAGGAAATTAATGAAGTTGATGAAACTTGTTTGCTGGTGTCATCTTAGACAAAAATCGGGACTGGTCCAAATATGCATACAAAGTGAACTCTATTGTGAGGGAAAAAAGTTAGCATTATCTTTCGACTGAGTCAGTTTATGCCACAAAGTATTCTCTTGTTAATTTACAAAACTTTCATACAACCACATATTACTTACGGCCTTGAGGTCTGGGGATCTACATAGCGATCACATCTGACCTATATCCTCACTTTAAAATAAATATCAGCCAGATTAGAGATGTAACTTCCAGTGATCGCGCAGTAGGCTCAACTATTTAATCATTTACACATTCTAAATATATTTAACCAACATAGACTTCAGATTTATACTTTTATGTACGACTTACTCAATGGTAACTTGCCACATCATTTCACACAATATTGTTCATTTCCCACTCACTATTATAATACACGTCACACAATTAAGGACAGTATTAAGTTGTGTGGCCAGTAATCTCAGTTTAGTTAAAATTATGATCGTTTAATCCCTCTTTGTTTAAAATTAATTGTCTGTAATCTTGTTTGCTTGATGGATTTTTTCAATGTTTTCGCATTTCTGTTCCCTCTAAAATTCGACAAACGTCTGTTCACATATAGTTTCATATTTACAAACCATTCCTCTTTACTATCAGTGCAAAAGCGCGTATAATTATTCCTATTCCCATCCCGCCTCATGCTAAGAACACAACATTTAATCACATTCAACAAAAAGATTCAATAGCTTCATCAACCCTTCCCACAGCAATAATGTTCTGTACTTCATTAATTTTCACTGACATATCATTTTGAAGGAAGGCGTTTGTGTAGTTTTTGTTTCCAGACATAACGATCAGGAAATTGATTGACACTACTATTATTGCTATGAGTATTGGGATGGTATTTACAGAAATCAGAAAGAGTAAATTTCAAGGGAGGTGGTCACATTCGGTACGATATCCAATCGTAAAATACTGTACAAGCGGAAATGTTTCTTCTTATAATTTTACAAGAATATAATCTGTCACACTGACACCATTACATGACATGTAAGTAAAGTACCAACAATAATTCTGACACCTGCAGTCTTACAAAATTCCAACACTTCTCTGCCAAATGCGTTTACTTCAGAAACAATTGAAATTCTTTGAGGTAATGTTGAATCCACCATGTAAACGTCCCTGATAGGTAAATGCGTCCCGTCATCAACAGCTATATAATCATATTCATTCCCAGTTCTACCATTGAAATCAACCACGATAATTAGCATAATATCCGGGTACGTGTCGATATATTGGGCTAATTCCTTCTCTAAACAGCCAAACACATTTTCATTTGCATTCGACGATGACCGACTCAAGGATCTGTAAAACCCCGCCAATAAAAAGGACAACAGTCAGTACAATTTGACTTAATTAACACCCACATAATGTTGTCGGATGCACTTTCCAGCTTTTGAATATTCATATTACAGGTATTTCCATAAAACAAAAACAATGTCATCATAGTATCTTCAAAAATTTTGAAGTCTTTGATCTGGTAATTAACATGAATAGATTCATACCCAGCAAGTATTTTTTCATTTCCATATTCTAGGCAAGTTGCTACTAAGCAACAAAATTCAAATTCCTTAATGAAGTTCAAAAAGTCACTTTGAAAGTAAACCATTCATATTCCAAAATAGAACATTAGTCTGTATATGTGTGTCTAGCTTGGGTTGATTTTTATTACGCTGATGTATCACTTGTCGATGTCCGATTTTGTTCACGTTTCGGGCTTCGGCTTACGTCCTTTGTTTGGTTTATCGGTCAGATACAGTAGTTGTTCTAAAATATTATCATATACGTACATGACATTAGATATTTTCAACTTATCAAATTTCAGCTGTGCAGTCTTGCCATCCGTCCTTGCCTTCACCAGGAACGTGTCAAGTTTTCTACGTTTCTCTCTGTCCATAGGTGAAATGTCCTCGATATCTTATTTTAAGTTTTTTGTCAGTTTCGCACTAGCTTTGAGAACTTGTACATGGTGCTTATATTTTGAAAGTTTGGCGATACTAGGTTTGGGGTTTGACTTTACATTACTCAATGTGTGCTCTCTCAAATTTAATTCCGTCACCATTCAGGTCAAGATTGTCTGAAATAAAGGATTTTAGTTTATTTTCAGTATCGTCCCATGTCTCTCGTCATCATCTTCTAATTAGTCCATAGATGATCTCTTCTCATTTTGCAATTTTTCATTTCCCGTTCCATGTTGATCAATTTATTTTGCATGAGTTTGTTTTCTTCAGACACCTCTGCTATAGTTTCATTTGCGTTTTCAAGCTCTTAACGTTTGTAAACCAACCACGTCTTCAGAAAGTTGTTTTACTTTCTCATTGAGATACTTCGAAAAGTTTACCAAATTGTCTGCTTAAGTCTATTCTTGTTCTTTTCAATTCATTCAGCAAGTCTAGATCTCCCATTGTAATTAACTTCACTTTGTGCGAGTTCATACTCGTAGTCCGACTCCTCGTGCGATTTTGGGATGTTAGGAGTGAACGCTCTTTGTTGCTCTGGAGGATTTTCTTGCCAAAAAGTCTCTGATCAATTTAGTTTGCTTTTCAGCTTGCTTGCCTTTGAGATGATCTTGCTAGGTCCAGGAATTTGCCCAACATCTCCGGAGCGAATCGGCAAGCAGAGTATGTTTTTGATTATATTTTTGTTGTTGTTCGATAGTGTTATGCAAATGCACGCCTTTCATCATGGCAGATACTCAATCATCTACAATGTCACTTTTTATTAAAGACCAAACGTTGTTGTCTATTTTCTGGTATTTTTGTTCGTTTGAGTGTTTCATGGGACTCGAATGATACGCATTTGCTTACTTATGTGCAAGGAGCTCGAGATATATATGAACATATCGAAATCAATCCGCCATGTGTTGATGCCTTGGCAAATATCTAGATTTAAAACGAACGGTGATTTATATTCATTATTATGTCCCTTACTGTCTCATAAAATGTCCAAATTATTGGTATATGATAAAACATAAAGATTATTATCGGATTGTTTTTCTGCACTGATATTTTACAGACCAGATGTACCAAGTGATATTTCGTGTCCAAATCTCTAGCATTTATCACTTACCAAATCACTAGCATTTTCACTACTGTTTCCATATTGTATGACACGACACCAACATAAAAGGCCAAATCAATCTATCGAACACGTCATTGAAAAAAGATTCATCACTCTTAGATAAATTGTTACGATTGTCAAAGTCAGAATTACTACTGCCTGTAATTGTTTACTATACTAACTGACTTAAAAAACGGTCCCATCTATGACGTCATAATCCCCAAAAGAGAAAACCATAGGCAGTATGACTATAAATCCACAGCTGCTCGGGTCGGCCACTGATCGCCAGTTTTAACACATTTTTCTCACTTGCTATGCAATTTTGAATCGTCAGTGTTGCATGTACTGGTTAAGAGACATATAGATAACATTTTTCAAGGTTGTGGTATTGGGTATTTTGAATCACCTTTAAAGGAAGAAGGAAACTTGATAACGTGTTCTATAATGGCGTCTCGTTTGCAGAAAAAAATCATTACTCTATTTGCTGCAGTTCTGTTATATATCGTTGTTTTAGAATGGAAGACTATGACATTGATGACACCATTTACTGGTCGAGTAATGACCGTGGGTAGACATGAAGATCGCAAAGAAGAACTGTTAGTGACACATAATACGACGAGTACTTCAGAGCTAGAGGAGGAAAGCAATACTGATGGTGGACAAAATCCTGAAGACCGCAAAGAGGAACAACTGTTGGTGACACACAATACGTCGAGTACTTCAGAGGAGGAAAGCAATATTGATGGTGGACAAAACCCTGATAAATCAACGGAGGAGGTACCAGAACTGGGAAAAATAAATGAAGAGTTAGGACATGCAAAGGTTTGTTTCTTTGTTTATCTTAAGGCATGAGTTCAGGTTAATTATGTCCAGACAATAACATTCCTTTAACTTGATTGTAAAGAGAGGAACAACGTAGTTGCGTATTTTGAAGTGCTCTACACTAGTAAATTAATCAATATTAAGTTATCAATATTAAGTTAACAAAATATTTATACTGTTTCTCAACGATGATTTACAAATCGTTTTAAAAGCACAAAAATAATGGCATCTTTTCTATATACATTTGGAATATATATTTTTTCCATTTGCCAAAAATTAAAGAAAGTATCAAACATATAGATGTGAAATATATAGATATATAGATACAATGTGAAATGACTTTAATATTTCATTGACATCAACAGAGTAACATACGTTTATATATATACAAACATATGTAAAATAATATATTAACGGTAATACAAATGGTGAAAAAGCATTGTAAATAGATTTTAAAAGAAGAATGTGGCATATAAGGTGTACCGAACGTAATCGGTATGAATTGCGCCTGGAAACAAATGGAGAAATAATCGTTGAGTGGATAACTGGCAATCTGCACATTGTTGGTTCTATCCTTTCATGGGGTATACTAAGACTATATCATTGGTATGCACACTTCAAATTCCATATAATTTGGTACATTCATCAACCATAACAAGTGTAGTTTGATGTAGTTGTTCAGGTAGTTTTTAATTGTGATATATACTTTGCATAAATAATCAGTTTGATTATTAGGTAGTATCTTTAGAACGCTTGATGATGTAACTTAAATTATAAGCTAAATGGTTAATTTGCATAATTAATGTTTTTTATTTTTAAATTAGTCAATATGTTAACTATTTAAGCTTCAAATTGCATACAGTTTCATATACTTAATTTTCCAATTAAGTGCTACTTTATGTAATATGACTATAGTTTAGAATTTTGCATTCCAACAATGTATGTAGGTCCAACAAATCCACGGTTTTGCCCTTACGGTTGACATTCATTTTAAATCTGGTATCACATGTGATTAATATAATTGAGATTTGTTGTATATTTTGCATCATAATGCATTATTTGTTGGTATGCTATATCCCCTTTTCCGAGGATGTGATGGTACTGAAAAGGACTGTTTAGTTTGTGCTTGCACTGAAATATTTTGGTATTTTGTTACTGAGCTTAACTGGTTGCAAGTTTGAGGCAGACCTTTTATGTACCGATCTTATATACGTTCCGACTGACTCGTTCATTGAGCTTTTTAAATCCGAGTTGGGCTTGCCTCTCGATTTCGTTCATTTATGTTTCCCCAAAGTCAGCGAGGTATTTGTTGAAGTTGTGAAGGTAGAACACATGATAGTTCCACTATAGTGCTCACAAACTTGTTTTTGAGCCTGCCAAATTGAGATTAAATTATTGGCTTCTTTCAATGATAGTTTTACACTTGGTGTAGCTAGGATGCCTTTTTATCACTTTTCACAAATGATGAATCAGTTTGTGATTGTGAAACTATATAATTTGGACATTGACGATAATTGAAGTGAATGCTTGTGTCTACACATATAGTCGTTATTGTTTGTTAATAGGTATACATGATATAATTATCAGACTTTTGCCCATGTTTGATTCTATATCAAAAGTATTTGTATTTACATGAAAGCATGTTAAAGATGTATAATTGAATCGACTGAATCGGTGATTGGTAGTTATAAAAGGTCTTCATACTGTGGGAATATGTGATACTTCTAACATACGGATATAGTTCATAACGAACGAATGTTGTCTAATCATATGTTTGTGAGTTCATAAGTTTCGGTATTCAGTGAAAACATAATGGATCAATGATATGTAGTTGTAATAGATCACCATATTAAGGAATATATATCTGTTACATGTCTGAACCAGAGGTGATAATCAATCAACAACAAAACATCCAAAACGTCCTTGGAAAAAGAACTATATCAAAAGACCTGAAAATTATCAACTAAACCAAATAAATTGATTTGAAACCACCGATCGATTTCACTCACCAATGGAAAGAAATATAGTGTGTATCAAGGCAATACGCAGAGATAAACATCCACAATAATTATTTATCACCACAAATAGTGGTATGCAAAACACAAAATGGTCTGATCTGGAAGACAAACTTAGCAGTGCTGTCCTCAATACAAGCAACAAATAACTAGGTTAACACACAAGGCAATAACTTAATTGAGATCAGTGAATCATTATTTAATGAACAATTATAATTATAAATGAAAGCATTGTTATGAGAATACCTTATAAGACTGATAATTAAATGGCAGTAACAGGCTATGTGAATAGTCCAGATATAATTGACTAGGCCAGATATGATTGACTACGTATACCTTCCGTATCGTGAGAGCTTTACATAATATCATACACAGAAAGACCAGATGTAACAGTGCTCATAATGGGCATTACTGATATATCGTTTAACCTATCTCAAAACTCTACCATATACAATTAGCGGGATCCACTAAACCCCCCCCCCCCCATGTCGTGATAGCAGGCCATAATAACATACACACAAAGACCAGATTTAATAGCGCTACGCATTAGCATTACTGTCATATATTTTAACCTATCTCAATACTTCGCTATATAGTGTGAGAGGAATCTGTACATTTTTTTTTATAACTACCTGTCACTGATTCAGCCGAAATAACTATAACGCCTTCGTATAAACTTAATATGCCATCAACCAAGTATATCCAGAAATGAAACAATTGCGACCATGTACTATAGTCACAAAATGAATGTTCACTTCAATCATCGTCTAAGTGCAAACTGTTCACATATACAAAGCAGTAACATGTCTTCACCAGCCTTAACGCCTGACAAGAATCGACGACCTAGATCTGCTCCCTTACTAGAATAGAGTCTAACGAGTTTATTTATTTGCCTATGTTTGATTCTATATCAAAAGTATTTGTATTTACATGAAAGCATGTTAAAGATGTATAATTGAATCGACTGAATCGGTGATTGGTAGTTATAAAAGGTCTTCATACTTTGGGAATATGTGATACTTCTAACATACGGATATAGTTCATAACTAACGAATGTTGTCTAATCATATGTTTGTGAGTTCATAAATTTCGGTATTCAGTGAAAACATAATGGATCAATGATATGTAGTTGTAATAGATCACCATATTAAGGAATATATATCTGTTACATGTCTGAACCAGAGGTGATAATCAATCAACAACAAAACATCCAAAACGTCCTTGGAAAAAGAACTATACGAAAAGACCTGAAAATTATCAACTAAACCAAATAAACTGATTTGAAACCACCGATCGATTTCACTCACCAATGGACAGAAATAGTGTATCAAGACAAATTCAGAGATAAACATCTAGAATAATTATTTATCACCACAAATAGTGGTATGAAACACAAAATGATCTGATCTGGAAGACAAACTTAGCAGTGCTGTCCTCAATACAAGCAACAAATAACTAGGATAACACACAAGGCAATAACTTAATTGAGATCAGTGAATCATTATTTAATGAACAATTATAATTATAAATGAAAGCATTGTTATGAGAATACCTTATATAAGACTGATAATTAAACACGTACTTTCGAAATGGCAGTAACAGGCTATGTGAATAGTCCAGATATAATTGACTAGTCCAGATATGATTGACTACGTATACCTTCCGTATCGTGAGAGCTTTACATAATATCATACACAGAAAGACCAGATGTAACAGTGCTCATAATGGGCATTACTGATATATCGTTTAACCTATCTCAAAACTCTACCATATACAATTAGCGGGATCCACTAACCCCCCCCCCCCCCCACATGTCGTGATAGCAGGCCATAATAACATACGCACAAAGACCAGATTTAATAGCGCTACGCATTAGCATTAGTCATATATTTTAACCTATCTCAATACTTCGCTATGTAGTGTGAGAGGAATCTGTACATTTTTTTTATAACTACCTGTCACTGATTCAGCCGAAATAACTATAACGCCTTCGTATAAACTTAATATGCCATCAACCAAGTATATCCAGAAATGAAACAATTGCGACCATGTACTATAGTCACAAAATGAATGTTCACTTCAATCATCGTCTAAGTGCAAACTGTACTTTAATTGCACTACCACAAAATGATTCATAATTTGTGCAAAGTGACATAAAAACGGGATCCCAGGTGTACCAAATGTAGCACTATACTTGAAACCCGACAAAATAAATTGAGTACACAGTGTACCGGAACTAGCATAATTAATGTTTATTTGAGCGTTCGACATTACATATTGAAGACGGGCGCAAAGAGTGCTGAAAATCATACCGACACATATAGAAAGCAGTAACATGTCTTCACCAGCCTTAACGCCTGACAAGAATCGACGACCTAGATCTGCTCCCTTACTAGAATAGAGTCTAACGAGTTTATCATGAGGAAAAACCAGAATCATAAATAACTTACTATTAAAATAACAAAAAGGGATAATCAATCAACAACAAAAATATTCAAAACATCCTTGAAAAGGGGATTATACCAAAAGGTTTGAAAGTCATAAACTAAAAGAAAATGCAAGGTTTGAAACCACCGAAGGATTTCATTCACAAATGGAAAGAAATACTATAATGCACATCGAGGCAATACGCGGAGATAAAAAAAAACATACTGCAACATTTATTTCCGTCGCCACCAGTGGTATGCAAAACACACAATAATCTGAAAGGCAAACGTACCAGTGATGTCCTAAAACAAAGCCATAAATATCAAGGATAACACATAAAAGTAGCAACTTAATTGAGATCACTGTATCACTACGAACAATTATTATTATAAATGAAAACACTAACTTGATAATACCTCATATGACTGATGAGGAAACACAGTGGTAGTTTCGAAATGACAGTAACATGTCATGTGAATAGTCTAGATATGATTAACTACCTGCCATATCGTGAGAGCTTTTCATAATTTCATATAATACACGCAGACACCAGATTTAACAGTGCTACTGATGCGCATTACTGATATATTTTAAACTATCTACAAAACTCTGCTGTATTGCGTCAGCCTGACTAACAAACATGCCCCAGCAGAGACTCACCAGTTAATCTCGAGGTAAACCTCCAAAGAGGTGATCATCAATCAGCAACGAAATATTCAAAAGTTACTTGGAAAGGGAATAATTCTAAAAGGCCTCAAAATCACAAACCAAACTACTACAACGAAATCGAGCACCAAGCCACACTCGAATTCTAAAAAGCACGCCAGAGTAACATATTTTTCAATGTAAGCACAAACCAAACGGCCATTTTCAGGGCCATCACTTCCTCCAAAAGGGGACATACCAACAAATAATGTATTACAAAACAAACTATAACCACACAACAAACAAACAAACAAACAAACAAACAAACAAACAAACAAACAAACAAACAAACAAACAAACAAACAAACAAACAAACAAACAAACATTAAGTCATCCTCTTCGACTGAAAAATAAGCGGACACCAATAAATTCGTTCAACAGAAACCTGGCGAATTGTCTAGATGGCACGAAAGTAGAATTGGGTAACATAACACTATAAAGGCCAAAACAAAATACTGTCAAATCTGAAAGGATATAGCAATAAATCTTTCGGGAAACGACCCAGAAATCGTAATGAAGGGCTTCGACAAAGGTCGTAGTATTTCGATATCGAACAGAAATGACTATATACAAGAAAACAAACGTCAAACCAATACCGGTAATAAGTACATAAACCCGACATGCCATACAACACGAACACCAAAACGGTAATTATACGTGGGAGCTCTGGACCAACTGAAAAAATATCAGTCTGAGAATTCAATGATTATTTTCTGTTCAAACTTGTCCAGAAACAGCCGACATATCTTAAAGATATAACTGAATTTCTATGCCAAATCGAGAAAAAACAAACTTCCTCCAAACTGTTTTCGAGTCACTATTGGTATTGAAGTGAATCCATGTATACGAATATGACCCATGATGAAGCTATACAATACGTATGCTCTGCAATAACTACGGAAGTAAACACAAACAATGACTTCGATATGAAACCTCCACCACCATCACCACCAGCAACCAGGTTCCTACTTAAAAATAACGACTACAAATAGTATTAAAATCTATAACACTTTGGAGTTCAGCAACGAATTCTACTGTAACAAACAGATATACGTGGATAATATAATGGGCCTCAGCAGAAATTGTCGACATCAAATTCCATGCACTAGAACTGAAACTTAGTCTAATAGAAATAGTGAACGTATGGATACAGACTTGGTTCCGTTATCATAATGACAGGTTCGTGATATTTACAGGAACTGATTAGAAGGAATTGAAAGTATTTACAGAAATATGCAACAAGTCCACAAAACATACATATTCACTTACAACTACTCTACAATTGAAATAACAAAGAAGGATGTCTACAAAGGCTAAAGATTCCCGTTCTTGATGTGAAAATTCAACTCACACCAAAGAAACCACCACATGTCAATTCTTGGATAGAAAATCATGTCACCCTAAATCAGTCTCCAAAGTTGTTATCAAGGGTGAAACAATACGATACACAAGAACCTGCAATAACAAATCCGATTTTATTGCAAAACGTAACATGTTCGCACAGAAATTAAATTAAATAGAAATTGAATATAACCAGTCAGAAATTAACCGATTATCACCCATATATGACAATAGAGCTGAATATCATTCTAAAAACAAAGACACCAAATAATATTCACTATAACCTGTCACCCTTTCTTTCAAGGAAATGAAATTTAAAAAACACTGAAAATACACGGGAATTCGTGTGACGTGAAGATAAACAACAACGACAACTATATCTAACACCGCCAATACTGGTATATATATATTATCTGAAAGGCACACTTCTATGGAAAGCCGTTCAGGCCAATAGTATTATTTTTATTTTAGCTATAGTATTTTATATTTTTCGTACTTACAAACTAATTTTAACCGTTTACGTACTTTTATTTGATGTTCACATTACTTTAATTGGAGTTAGTTTTCATTTATTTGAGAATATAATATTGTTTTATTTTTCGTCAAACCAGAATTTCTTTAAGGATTATATATAATTGAAAGTCAGAATATATTTTTTTAAAGTATTTTATTTAATTTTTAAAAAAAATTTCAACTTGTTTTTCCTCAACTTGTTTTTTGGGCCGAGTTTGCTGACAGGCAGAGCACGTCGTGCTCGTACCCGGCGCCTGTCACGAGTACGTCGTGCTCGTGACAGGCGTGTCCTTCGACATCCATTTTTATCTTCGAAATTGATCGCTCAAACATTATATCAGATCTCAAAACTGTTAATTTACGTGTGATAGTATCTGTTTTTTCCAACAACCGCGCGCGACTTCAGCCTCGAACACACGTGTACACCGGCACGTTAAGGTTATGACCGCATGTATGATGTTACATGATGTAGTACGTAGGACACGATCCATGTGCAACAGGTAAAGGTAGTTAATCTAAAACAAAGTTTGTCGCATCATGACCAAGCAATACATTGTTCTGTTATGATTTATAATGTTGCCGATAACATTCCCTGAAAACAATATTTGCAATGATTCTTACTATATTTGTAATATTATTATTCCCAAAGCGCTGACTGGTACAATTATTTTGATTATACAGTGTTGCAAAGTTTACTGAAAAGATTATCGATTTTTTTCCGACACCCTGCAGGCGCTCAGAGCTGTGCGAGTGTGATAAAATTGAGCCAGGTTTTTGAGCTATTGGTACTTATTTTATTGTTCACAATATATTTGTGTGCCGTTGTGGTGGAGTCAAATGATGTATCCTTTCTTTCGTTGCAAAACTTGGCCTCAGATTTCTGTTTGCTATGAAGACAGGTGTACTTGATATTTAAGGATGATTTACAGAAATAATAGTTACCAACGCAACGTTAGATTTATTTACGAATTACGTCGCTGTACCCATCATCAATGTCGCTTATCAGATGTCACACTAAATGATTATGTTGCTTCCCATCAGAAAATTTAACTGAAGGTAAGGGAAATTTTGATCGTAACATGTTCAGTCATGAAATCATCAGGTTTCTGGCAATTTCCATGACTTGTTTAGAAAGATTACAGTTCAATAATATTTGGAAGCAACAGCATAAAGTTAGCGCTAAATATTACGTGATAACAATCAATCCCAGTCAACCATATGCACATGGTGGTATGTTTGTGCCTCATGTGTATGGTACCGGACGGACTAGCCTGTCTGTCAGTGTCACATTTTGCTTCTTATCTTCAAGATGTTTTAAGAACATGAAAATAGACGTTGTCTGATCAACAGAATGTCTCTTCCACTGAAGTTTAGACAACATTTAGTTGTATTCTCATGTAAACGTCGTTGATCATGCATGATATGTCATACTGACCACGTTTCCTTCGACGTCTTTATGAAACTAGGTCAAGGGTTAAATTCACCGAGAACGAATACTTTCGCTAGTCTTGTTTTGCCGCGTAATCATCAAATATTTTCCAGATAATTATGAATAAATTTCTTATTTTACACTTTGGGCTTTTTAGTTTTGTCTGATAACCAGCCACCTTGAATACTATGTACTCACTTTATTTCACTTTCTCTTGATTGGGTTCATTACCATCCACACAGTGATACGAAGCAGTTTCATTGTCTTTCAAAAACGTACCCGTCCCGTTTGTACTGAAGACTTACTGTACATGTGGCGTGGTGTATCGTCTACGACTATATTTGCCTTGTATTAGTTGTAAAATGAAATAAAATTTGAACATGCTGAACAGAACTTTGGCCATGCATGTCTTATTTTTGTTTTATTTATTTATTTTTTTTGTTTTGAGGTAACTGTATTGTGTTGTGTCTAGTCCTGCTTCCATGACGGTGCACGAGTCTGTATTACTGACTTGACTCTAAACACCGTCATGCAAAGAGCAATAGAGTTTGCCTATTGCAACACCGCAAGCAAAATGTACCCGCGCCAATTGCAAAAGAATTACCTACCGACCGATCAAATATTTGCAACCGATCGAATATCTACGCCATTTCCATTCCTCTGACGGTAGTATTCCCTGCTCAGATCACAAAAAGCGTCGAAATCGGACCTTTTCAAGTGCGAACTGCAACATTCAACTAACCCTCGTAACACCGCCACATTTGATATCGTTGAGTGAGATCAATAATTACCCAGAGACACTTACGCCGACGTACGTAAGGAGAAGTGATTAAATTTACGATAGAATTTGAAAAGTTCCGATTTTGATAGTTTTGGTCATCCGCTATAGGACTTTTGCAGTCAAAATGAGGTAAACCGACTGAATAATAGATTTATTGCTAATATTTGACCACTGGGCGATTTTATTCCTTAGTTACCGGCATTTTTTGTAAGTCCGTATGTCACGGCTGGCTCTTCGCAGGACGGAGGGGGAGGGACAATTGTCAGAATCGAGTCCCGAATTCCTCCGTATGCAAGCAGGACTATATGTTGTGTCTATATGAACCTGTGTTTGCCATGATCCAGGTAGACACAACAATGGCAACTGCAACATCAGTACAGCGTTGCGTCTTTTTATGTTGATTTCGACAATGATTCATGCTATGTATCAAAATAAAAGCAATCGACTTTCCGTAGTCTGTTTGAAAGCAAGACAGACAATCGGACTACGCATTATTGTTCAAAAACAAAAACAAAAAACAAAATATTATCATGAAGCTGACTTGCCTTCTTTATATCAGTTCAAACACAATTTTCGATTTCACTTTGATCATGAGCCACAACCGGGGAACTCCTAAATCGGTCAGGGAACTCAGTTATATTTACATGCTTACTGGCTCGGTAAAGGTTATTATTGTGATGGGCAAGTATAGTGTGTATACTAGTATTTTTTTAGAGTGTTGTGTTTTTTTGGTTCATTGTGCACGATTGAAATAGAAACAGGTGAAATGCACATAAAATCGTAAGTGCTAATTCGTATTGGGGAAGGAAACGAGGTCAAGTCAAGTAATCTTTCAAAAAACTACCCGAAACAGTGTGTCATGGTGCCGTATATCGTCTACCACTATTTTTGTCTCCTAAAATAAAATATAATTTGAACATGCTGAAGAGAACTATGGCTAGGCATGTCTTACAGTGCAATTTTTTGTTTCATTTATTTATTCATTTTGTTTTGATTTTTCGTGGGAGCGTGAGGTATTCACTGCACTGTGCGTCTGTGCTATGTCCATATGAACGTGTTTTCGCCGCGATGTGTGTAATTTTCCAGGTAGACACAACATCATTGTTGCGTCTTTTTATATTGACTACGTCAGTGGTGCATGGTATTGTATCAAAACAAAAGCAATCAACTCTCGGTAGTCTGCTTGGAAGCAAGACAAACAATCCGGACTACCATGCATTACAAAATATTTGCAATGCCCCGTTCTGTTTTTAAGTCAACTTCGTGTAAATTTTAGCAACTTGTAAATTAATGATTATTCCTAGTCGTTCGGCAAAGTCATGTAAACAATAAACTAGTGAGTTGGTTGCTTTCATTGCCTATCATTTTGTGTATATGATGTGTACACCTCGTACTGCATGCTGCATACACACATAAATGCAGTGCACATAACATGAGTGATTCGCGTGATAATTATAGCTACATTGTAATACATTCTAGTGACGTCAGTCGTCTTGCACGCGCAAAATATTACAGTTGCCATCTTGATAATTCTGCACTTGTCAGCAATCTTCACGACTGAGAAATTCTGGATAATAATATTGATATTCCTGTAACAATCGATGTAGTGATACTGTGATCGATCCCAACTATATTGTGTCCTTATCGTTTGAATTTGGCATGTGTCACTGGGACCCGGAAATATGTACGTACGCATATGCACATCGTGTTGTCAGTTGAGTTGGAGAATTTAAAAGCAGACGATATTTTGTTGGATAAAATCCAAGTACAAACAATAATATACAGTATGGAGTCAACGATCATGTCAACTTGTACTCAAATGTGTGTGTACACTTACTTTGAAGATTTTGTGATAAAAGACTTAACCACGCTGCGTAAATGGAATTGTCAAGAACTGGTGGTATTTTAGGTATTTAGTTACAATTTATTCTGGTGATTTTAGAGTTTTAGAATTGCATAGGTTTGATACAGATAATTTCAAAAATCATGAAACCTTGTTACAACATATGTCACCAACCCATACATTCAAACAGCAATGATGTTTTTTCCTAAATTTGAAATTTTTAAAGTGTTTTATGTCTAATTTTTCAAAAAATCACATAATATGGTTATTTTGGTTACCATGGCAACTGATGTTCATTAAATGACCACTTTTTTTTAATTCAGCATGACAAACTACCCTTGGTAGTGGGGTCAATGTGCAAATAAAAAGATATTTATCAGATGTATAATGTTATTTGTGAGATGTATGTGTATATAATGAAAACATAATTTTCACGTCTACCATACGTTTCCATGGAAACAGCTATCCAATTTTAACAATTTATGTTACACCAGATAGCACTAACTCATACATGTCTAATACAATGGCATTTTTTCACTGTATTATCTTCTTTTTCAATGTTTTATGTCAAATTTTGGAAAAAATGGTTAACATATTATGGTGGTTTTGGTTACCATGGCAACAGATGTTCATAAAATGACCCCCTATTTTGAACTCAGCATACAAAACTACCCCAGGTAGGGTGGTTAGTATTGAAATAAACTTGATTATTATAAAAATTATTATTACTATATACTTATTATTTAATTGTTGTTGTTGTTGTTGTTGTTGTTGTTGTTGTTGTAAAGATTCGGTTTACTTCATCGTACATTGTTACAGTTGTAGTATACATTCTCTTAGTGTTCTCAGTACACATGTATCATGAAAAGTTGAGAACAACACGTCTACGTATGTAATACAGCAGGTCGACGTCAACATGTGCGCTCGTACTAGAAGTACCTGACTGACTGATTGGAAATACCTTTACCCGTTGCACATGGATCGTACGCGGCTGAAGTCGCGGTTGTTTGAAAAAACAGATATTATCACACGTAAATTAACAGTTTTGAGATCTTATATAGTGTTTGAGCGATCAATTTCGTAGGTAATAAGAACGTGTATTTGACGCCGAAACACGTCGTAATGGATGTCAAAGGTCACGCCTGTCAGCAGACTCGGCCAAAAAAAAAAAGTTGAGAAGAAAAAAAAAAGTTTTAAAAAAATAAAAAAAATAAAAAAAATAAAATAAAATGACTTTAAAAAAATATATATTTTGACTTTCAATTATATATAATCCTTAAAAATTCTGGTTTGACAAAAAATAAAACAATATTCTCAAATAAATGAAAACTTATTTCAATTTAAATAATGTGAACATGGAATAAAAGTAAATAAACGGTTAAAATTAGTTTGTAAGTACGAAAAATATAAAATACTATACAAGCTAAAATAAAAAAAATACTTTTGGCCTGAACGGCTTTCCATACACTTCACCAGTGGTATTCTCTAAAAGCTCAGAAAACTAGTAAGGATAACACACAAACTGTCAACATAACATAGATCCTCTTATCATTTCTAAATCAACCAGGTAGGAGTTACGATGAAACACAACGGTGGTTTCGAAATGGCAGTTACACTACATGTGAACAGTTCAGTTATGATTGACTACCTGCCGTATCGTGATAGCTTTCTCAAATGTACATATGTACATACAAAGACCAATGGAATTCACTTAACTTTATTACAGAGGGTAGCCCTGTTGGCCGAAGCGAATCTTCCGTTTGGCCTTCTGAGATGAACACCACCGCGCGAGCGCATTACTGACATATCTTTAACCTATCTCAAACTTCGCTACATTAACGTTAGTGGAATTTTAACCTCATGTCTATTACAAATCATGCCCATAATGGAATATATTTCATACCAATGCCATGTTTCTGTACATGAATGGGAAGAGATAAGATATTTCTAATTGTAGACTATTGATTCATCTTTCATTTCATTTTCAGAGTATATGCCCTATTAAGTAATAACTTATTAACAGCATAAATATTTACTACTATATTCAATTAGAATGTTCATACGATTGGTAAGAAAGACAATACTCATTCTGAACGTCGTTATCTGATGTCAGTAAATGGATTCATAGGACCTAATCAACAGTACAGTCATTTTCGGAAAACAGCGGCTGCTGCTTTATATTCAAATAGAACACTTGTTATGCCATACTTCTTTGCACAGATAGTATATCAAGAAAACGTAAGCAGCTGGCGAATGAAATTGGAGGATACATTTGATATAGACAAACTGAAGGAAATCCTCGATCTTGCTACTGTGGATGAATATAATCGTGACTGTGACCATAAACTTGAAGTTGTCTTAACTTCTGGAACTGAATATCAACCGAAATGGAGCGGTATGCTGGAAGAGCATCGCAGGGAATATTCAATTTCTTTCCCAACTAATCCAACGGACTACCAACCACTTGCTAATTTTACATCTGTACGCTGTCTTGGACTGTTCACTGCAGGGTTTTGGCATTCACCGCCTTACCCGAGTAAACTGCAAGAAGAAATGCTGGCAAAAGTTGACGACTATATTATCATGGCTTCGAAAATAAGGAAGACAGCTGATCAAATTGTACCGAAAATATGCAAGGGAAAACCATATGCTGCGATGCACTGGAGGAACAGAGTCAAAGAAGTGTAGGTAGACACAATCATCTGTATATTAGAATTATATAATATAGTTAGATTTCATGTACAATTTCCTCGGGTGTAATGTTAAAATATGAGTAAAAACGTTTTAAATTACATTTACAGTGCCTTGATATGCAAAATCAACTTTTAGTTAAAATTCACGTAGTGAAACTAACTGTAGATGTAATCATAATATTTACATTTATTATTTCTGTATAATTTGTCCTGATAATTAAAACAAAATCAAATATACACTATTCTTCAATACATAGAACAAATTTGTATTTAGTTATACTCCAATGAGTCGTTTCTCTGAAAGGTTATATTTCGCATCTAATAAATAATGATTGATTAAAAGATGAGAAGAAAACTTTCATTTCGTTTCGACCACAGACAATATGAAAATCATTTCCTTTAAATGAACATAATTTTTTGTTTAAAATGTCGTCAAAAAGGTTTGAGGTCGTCACATTGTGTTCTTATTTGACTGTTTACATATACATTTGTGTTTTAATACGTTTTGTGACGATTTTATGTTTTTTGTTACTGTTTTTGTTGGATACATTTGGCATTCTTTGATATTCCAGTAATTACTTAATGAGGTTCGCCTCTTACAGCTTGAGCACATGCCATGTAAAGGACAATATTCCGTTTTGTGTGAGATTATTCAACATCACGCATGGCATATTGTTACTGGCTTGAACTTGGTATTGTTGGTATTGATCATAACTCAAGAGTAAACGCCCCTTTCTAAGCTGTCATGTCACACCACGCTTTACCACGATCGTATTAGGACGCAATCTGGGGAGAAAGACTCAAATAGAGACGCGGGAATTATTGTTTGGTTGAATAACATATGCTATTTTCCAGCTAAAGAAGTGGTTCAATCGAACTCTCTAATTTACTTGTAGCCGAGAACCAATGTTCAGAAGGGATAAATTTGAAAAGTTTATTGTCCAAACCAGTGTCTCTTATCCTAAGCCCCGTTCCAATCTGCATGTTTTGCTGATTAGAAATCCACTGGCTCCAACCCGTATACGTCATCAACATTAACATTGTATTTGAATTAATGTCCACTCCGTAATACTAACATGGTTAACAAACAATTCCTTCACAACAAACACTCGTTTCTTTATTCTGAGAAATGCTTATAGATACAGTTAATCAGATTCAGCGTCATTCAAGAATATTCTTACTTAAAACAGCAACTGAAATCACTAGAGTCGACGTCGTAACGTATTACTTGTTGCAACACTCGCGACCTCTACTTAATAACATAAAAAACATGATCCGGCTTGTTTCTCATTGATCAATATGACCCCACACATGTCTTTTCGTTTGACTAGATACATGTTTGTTTACTTGAAACAAGACGTTTACAACTTTGATCCGTAACAATATATAACGACGGTGTTTTCACCCATTGACGCATTAAGTTGATATCATAAAATGTTATGTAATCCTTCGAATTCCACTGTAATCGATATTTAAAATCCCAACATATAAAATGTTGATTGGGGGCTTTACTTACAACTAGCTAGGGTGTCCAGCTGTTAGATACTGATTGTTGGACTGACACAAGTTATTTGCCTAGAAGTCGTTATGAGGTTGAAATACTGCATCTCGTGATGTGTCACAGTAAGCAGAATAACCAGTGACACCTATGTGTCGATCGAATTCTTACAAAGAAAACTTTTAATTCATATTTCACATGGATCAGTTCTCAACATGATTAAGCTAACCATGTCAGTTTAAAGCTTGTTATTCACAATATTCAATCTATATTAGACACAGTTCAATATTGGTCTGTTCTGTATCCATTTACAGTTGCACAACCCGTACTTGCTCGGAGGAGAGGCAAGCATACATGGGTGACTTAGGCAAGACTGGTATCGTGGCTGCAAAAGATATAGGAAAGTATATGATGGAAAGAAATCTCACATGCATCTATTTGGCGACTAAAGATGAGGTAAGATTGTAAAATAACCTTCAAAAGAAACGAAAATATATGTGTCATAATAAGTGTCAATGCTTAACAAAACACTAGATAGTCATGACATTATTAAGAATAAAACGCAAGTGAAAAGTTATCCATAATTGAAACACGTGCACACAACCCATGTGCATACGGCCAGAATACTGCCACTGTAGCAGGTACTTGTCCGGGGTACGTAATTACACATATCAGAGGTAATCTGAAACTGGATATCCAACTGACCACGATCAGATCCATTCGATTAATTAATTAATTAATTAATTAATTAATTAATTAATTAATTAGCTAACATATTTCTTACTTATACGCTTCCTTTATCCACAGTCATTCCTTGAACTTTTGAAAGATGTTGGCATACCAACTGTCGTGGGCACCGAAGATATCAAGGCACCAAAATTTCCAGATGTTGAGGAAATTAAGCATGACAACTACTTCTGGTCATTGGTAGAACAAGAAATTTGCATTCGTAAGTCAGTGGGCACTTCAAATCTAAAGTGAGGGGGAGAATGTGGTGTTTCGACACTTTCCCATTGTTGTTGATTTTACTTATTTGTGCTATGTATTAAAACGTAGGTAATAATAATTCCAAACCGAAAATATTCACATATTTTGAACAGACTATTGTGTAGACAAATGTGTGCCTGAAAGTCATAGACAGAAATCTGGAAATAACATATTTTATTTTTATTTTCAAATACAGGTTCGGCAATCTTTATATCCTGGCAGCATTCAAACTGGAGTGGTACCGTTCGACGATTCAGAAAAACTAGTGGAGCTGAAAGCGAATACTTGTACAAGATTATTTCATGGAAAGCTGGTGGCGTCACTCTTAAGTAGCGGGGGGGGGGGCGCTAGGGAGAAATTACTTTGGTCACATTCTCTCATTTCTTCATGCTCTCAACAAATTTCATGGCCCACCGAAATGAACCCAAGAATTTTTGTAGCCTCTCCCAAATTTACACATTTAGTATGTGTAATTATATGTCTCTCCCCCAACCCACTTCCCGTATTCCGGAGGTGTACAGTATGATACACTACATTTGGTTCAAGTTATGAGCAAAATATTTCGTGTTCTCCTTTCAGATTATCAGAATTTTCATAACCCTTCCCCTTCGAACCCCCAATTTTTGTCATGTCCCCCATCTCTCCCAAGGCCTCCTACCATAAATTCTGTCTGTTGCCTTAACTATTTAAATTTGACATGTAATAAAGTATAATAGAAACAGCTGTGTTTATTGTGTCTGTGACCAATTTCCTGTTATCCAGATATGCAAACATGTATCGACTTGCATATATATAATAACTTATTTGTGGCCTGAGGTATTGGCACTGGCTTCGTTTGGATACAATTGCAAGTGCACAGTTTGGAAGGGAGGTGTCGATGTTGCCTTAATTCGTTTGGATACAAGTTTTGAGTGAAAAGTTTAGAAGAAACGACGACCGCACAAATTCGCAGCGTTGTCAATGCTCGCGTCTATAATTACACCAAAAACATGAATACAGAGAGAAAAATACTCGATAGACAATTATAATTACGGAATATCAATGGCAAGCCGAGTAGGCCAAAAAGAACATTTTGAATTTGAATTTTATTTTCCAAATGAAATGTTTTTTATTACTTTCCATATTAATTCTACGAAAGTTTTGTATTTTGGCTCTTTTATATATTTTTCCACTTTTAAATTATATTTTTGTTTCATATTTACTATTTACTTCCCGTATAACCCTCAGTTGTTGTCCAGAGTGCTTTCCGCTTGCTTGAAGGCCTCAATTGTATGGGTTTGGACATTTAACGTTTTGACTACCTTCGAAAATGAGTCAGCCATTATATCGAATGCATGAAACTGTTGAAATGTGTAGGCTAGCACAGTGGATAATGTGTGCATTTTACCAACCGTAAATTGCCGTAAGTGTGGTTCAAGCGGGGCGGGGGCTGGGAATAATCGTAGCAATCACATACGAAAGGACAGCAAATACCATATAATAAATTGCAATCATAGACGTTCACAAACTAACGATTGACGTAGAACAAGGATACAAGCACGCAGCAGTTCCAGGCAAAAGTTCCACAAGCAGTTTATAATTCACGAAGTCTGCAAAATTCGACATTGAAAGTGCTCTAATCAGTTCAGCAACATTCAGTCTGGATTCAGGTTTTGTACGCTATACACATACGGAAGGTAACAGTCACTGTATTCAGCACAAGTAACACTAGTAACACAGGACTGTTCACTCAAAGTTCACAATCAGAACGGAAAATCCACAAAGTTACAGAAATACACAACCTTAAGTTCTCCAGAGGTTTCATTCATCATATTCCGGCATTTCCACCACTCTATCACCATTCTGCAGGCTGGTTCATCACATTTCTAACTTCTCACTTAACTCGGCAGCCATTTTGAGTTACTATACCGTCCACATGTTTCACCAAACTTCTCACTAATTCTTAGTCAGTGTTCACTCTAGGCTGAAGCTATACGCTTAATGCCAACATTTTCATAGAGGCACTCGGAAGACAATTCCTGTAAACAGAAAAAGTATGGCGAACATGAATAATACATGTATTTTCTTCAAGTTCACTCTAGCTTCAGATACAACAGAGTTCAAGATGTTACCAGGCTCCATCTGCTTACAGTCTCATAAATACCTTGAACAGTTAACGTTGTTGCAAACTTGAAATACTAGAAAGTGTTCAGGATAGAATTTAGAGAGCAACCTAATTTCTTCATTCTTCCTTCCATTTTCCCGATGACTCTCTGCTCCTGTCCACCTCCACCTCGTGTGATCAATTGTAAGCATTATTTGTAGACCTTAAACGCCTAATTTTAAATCCTGGGTCAGTGCTCGACACTTCCCAATGTCTATCAAGCCAACATTTTCACATATATTCCCTGACACGCAACTGTTTTCGAAAATACAGTGACAAACCTTTCAAGGGTGTTCATAGTACCGTAGTCCAACATTAGGAAAGAGGAAATTTGTAATACAATCTAAAACGGCATGCAGTTTCATATAGGCGTTTCATAAGCTCTGCGAGCGTGTTACACGGTCATCAACGTCATCTACCGTACTGACCGTTATCGGAATCAGACCCGTATTTATATGCAGGTTAGGCCTTTAAAGGGCGAATTTTCAATCCCAGATCAGTGTCTTGACACTTCTCAAAGTGTATCAAGCCAATAAATTCTCAAATATAGTCCCCAGAATGCAGCTATTTTCAAAAATACAGTGACCGATTTCTTTCCTGTATATTCATAATACCATGCATTAGAGATAAAGAATCTCTAATGCTTTCTTAAATGGCAGTTTCAAATAGGCATTGCATGAGCTCTGTAAATTTTGGTTACCCAGACTCTCTGGGGGCTCTGCCTATGACACCACCCCAAACGTGAGTCTGGGGAAACCAACTATCCCGCGCAGGAAGTAGCCTCTGGAGCAGTGCATCATGGGGATTACTTCACCTCTAACATTGGAGACTGAACGATTTGGGTACCGTCGCTACAGATTATCACTTCTGATATATATTAATTACAAAAAACAAGTCTCGTAATCCCATTTTTATGCTTGGAAGAAATGTATTGTGTGACTTCGGTCGTGGGATAGTTGAAACGTGGTTTCCCCAGACTTTCGTCTGGGTGGTCTGATAGAAGACCCCCCAGCGGTAAGAGTCTGGGTAACCGAGATTATACTAGAGCTCTGTGAGCGTGTTACATGGTCAAAGTCATTTTGCATAATGAGAAGACTCCTATTTACATATATGCAGATTGTTAAGTGTTGACGTTTACATTCATATTCTAGCCTTGTAGAATACCTTTATCACACACCAAACCAGTTATGGGATATGTCTTCTAACTTTTTCTAAAAGCAAATCCAGCATACAATCTGATTAAAAGCCGATGTAGTGTACATAGTCGACGCGATTTTTATTATTTTTTAACATTTATTTCTTTGCTCTTACGTTTACTGTCGTTTCAGTTCTTTTGTGAGCGAGCGCCCATTGTAGGTAATGGATGCTTACAACAGAACAAACGACAGTAAACGTAAGAGCTAAATAGAAATAAGACTTTAATCAGTTTGATCAGCTATTTACATCGGTGACCTCTTTAAGTACTTGCGTTGAATTATTAATATTTCTGTTATTACCCAAAACATGAGAAGGAAAATCAAAAAGAGTATGTAATATGGCGTCGGGGCGGCGTCATTATGTATGAAACAATCAACATATTGTGTGGCATCTAGGATAAAGAAATTACATATCAAACTTCTTGGTTCTAGGAAGGCACAGTGTTCAACCTATCAGTCAGACAGCTTATTTAGAGAACAGCCCTGGTAGGTATTAGAGTGACACTATTCACAGTCCATAACGAAATCGGAAAAGAAAACATGTGGCCAGGGGATTAATTTTAATCATAACTATACAGAGCCTGTGCAGCATGTGGCGTTTATGAAACTGAATTGAATTATTCACCTAGTCTCCATTCACAAATAGTGGCCCCACGAGTTGTGTTGGTGGGAGGTTTGATATTGCTACCCTTTATCTTTGGAATGTTTAGTCTATGCATATGTCTCAGATATCTTCTCTTCTCCCCCAAATAGTTCTAGAACTTATATGTTGAAGTACCACCACCCGTATCAAGTGCTAACAGATCCAATGAAAATCATAATTTGCATTTCATTTTAATGTTTTGCGCTACAACACTAACTACCCTATTGGAGTCACATACTTCCCCAAAGATTAACAAAAAAGACTGATTATGGCAACGCTAGACAATAATTTTATTATTTGTACCGAAATCTGAAGAATAGTTTATGTTTTTACCAAATTCATGCCAATATTATTGTCACTATACACGAGAGAGAGAGAGAGAGAGAGAGAGAGAGAGAGAGAGAGAGAGAGAGAGAGAGAGAGAGAGAGAGAGTAGAGAGAGAGAGAGAGAGAGGGAGAGAGAGGAGAGAGAGAGAGAGAGAGAGAGAGAGAGAGAGAGAGAGAGAGAGAGAGAGAGAGAGAGAGAGAGAGAGAGAGAGAGAGAGAGAGAGAGAGAGAGAGAGAGAGAGAGAGAGAGAGAGAGAGAGAGAGAGACGCCATACATAGTCCTTAACTATGTGTCAGTTTGTGACTGGAAATCCCTACACATGTCTAGGTATTTAATTGGGAATTGTACTCGGGTGGACGTTCTATGGGCAGCACATGGCACACCCCGTTTGAAAATATTGGCAGTAACCCCCCCCCCCCTCGCCCTCACATACACACGCGCGCGGGCTTGGGGTAGGGTAAATATTGATTAAAACGCCGAAAAATATTAAATATTGATCAAAAGTTTTTTTTTAACACTGATAACTGCTGTGTTTTGTTATTCTAATTTTTCTAGTATTAAAATCCGTTGTAACGAGATAGACTGTAAGATACGTCGTGATGTTTCGCCCTCACCGGCCTCCTAGCTCTGTAGGGGTTGGCCGATGTGTGAGGGCGCCCCATCACGGCGTACCTTATAATTATGTCGCAATGAGCTATAACTATTCAGAACTGCAACATAGTGCAACCATGGAAGTATAGTGGTTTATACTTCCATGGTGGAACGGACAAGCAGGTTGTGCAGTACTCTTAAATCTAATGAGAGGTTGGCCACCTGGAAGCGATCGATAGACCATCACTTGTATTGAATCGATTACAGTATAGCACAATCAATTTTCAATGAATTGTACTTCTAGACCATAACTTTGATTACTGGACGTTGGCCTATACTATTATTTAGCCTGAAATCCATGCGGATTGAGATTTGTGATTGGAAAGCAAAATTTAAAATCCCACTCCGCATGGATTCCAGGCTTGTTTTAAATAGCGTGCCGTTGAGTAATTTTTCAATTTCCGACGTTTTCACCTGTGAATTTAAATTTGTCAGTTTATTGTCAAAGTCCAAAACTGAAAATGTGGAAAAATACAAAACTGAAGATCGAAACAAAGCGAAAATGTCGGAAATTCAAAATCAATCTGATCCACCTTGGTGGAAATTATTTTCATCGTCACATGGAAATGTTTTCACCGCGGTAGAAAAGTATTCACTGCGGGGAAATGCTTTCTCTGCAGTGGAAAATTTCCACAGCGGCGAATATTATTTCGTGTTGATTTTGAATTTCCCGACATTTTTCATTTTTTCAATTCAATTTAGTTTTGTATTTTACAGGTGAAAACGTTGATCATGAGAGTGTTTCGAAAAGGTCAAAATCAAGAGAAAAGTGAGAACATTGAACACATTGAGGCAAGCCACGTTGCTTGAACTGTGGAAATATATAAAATATGTGCTTTGTATGATCAAGACGTAACGTAAACGGTCACGGTGTAACCACAAAATAGTAATGTATTATATATATCAGATAGCATAGGCCGTGCTTGGAACTTTGGCTGTATATCGCCCACTTCCATGGCTTCGTGTTTTTCGTCACTCACATTATCTTACACGTGTTTTCACTGTAGAAACGAGTTTTGCAGACCCTGAGAACCTAAGTGTGCGCAAAGCCTCTACCGTGGAGAAACTCCGTGGAGTGCATTGAGAACGGGAAGGCGTAAAACAGAGTATTTTATTGCGCCTAGGGGGTCTTTAATCGCATCATTTGCACGCTTAAGGAGTCAAACTCAGAAGAGGCATTTTGGTCCAGTAGCTAGTAGTTCAGATGGTCGCTGATATCTCAGGGAGCAGCCCACTCTTGGTGGTGTCAGTTTTTCTGATAATTTTCACATTATTTACTGGTTTAATCTATACCAGCAAGAAGAAACATTCCAAATGGCGACTATCGAGGCGAAAGAGTCGGATAATTTTGTTTACCAGATACCCGGTTCCCGGGGTCTGCAAAACTCGTTTGATAAGTGAACTTGGAGCGACTGGTGCTGCTCGACTGCAACACATCATGGTACGTCTATGTTTGGTTTCTGTGCAAAGCTTTGCAATTCATTTAGGGTTTTCACGTTTGCATTTTGGTGTCTTGGACGCCGCCGACGCAGCGACGCGACACGCGAAGAGTAGGACCATGGTCTACTGCCCTCTTGAGTTGTACCATGTACCAGTGAATCTTGTCGAGCTTGATGGATTATTATGCAGTTCTTTTGCGGGTACAAGTATTGAGCATAGAGTTGTTGGTTGAATGTGTGTGGTGTAAATGTATGTATTTAGTATATAAATCGTTTCGTTTCTACCCTCGTTTAATTCATGTCCCATATGCATACTTGACAAATAGCCAAAATCAAAGTTCAGTATAGCCTACTACTGCACTGTAGCCTTTACTTAGTGTAGCCTCACAGGCATTTGTTTCCCGAGTTATGGCTCAGAATATTTCTATCAGAATACAATAAAATGACGATAATATCGTCAATATTGACGTATTAAACCAACACTATATGAAAGGGGAAAAATTACACTTGTTTCTGTGATCGCGCAGTTTCACTCAATGCGAAGAGTGTCTTCCTTCGCATTGAGTGAAACTGCGCGATCACAGAAACAAGTGTAATTTTACCCCTTTCATATAGTGTTGGTTTAATACGTCAATATTGACGATATTATCGTCATTTTATTGTATTCTGATAGAAATAATCTGAGCCATAACTCGGGAAACAAATGCCTGTGTGTAGCCTATACTGTGGTGTAGGATAAAAAACTAAAATCTTTAGTTTAGGCTTCAGGACTCCCCCCCCCCAATAAATTGGCCAAAATTGATAACTGTTTCACACAGCACAATCAATTTCAAATCAGTTTGTAGCTGTATGTAATACTATGAATACAAAGCCAGTATGTAGGGTGAAAAATGTTCTTTTATTGACATTTTATTGTATTTTGGGTCCATGCATTTACTACAGCGAAATTTCTTCAATTTCTCAATTTGACAACTTATAAAAGAAATATCTGTTTTTAGGGGTACAAAACAGATTCTGTTAAAAGTGAAATAGTTTTTACCAGATGAGAACTATTCTGACCCCCCTCCCCATTGAAACTTAAAAGAATTTAATTTTGTATCCTTGAACTATTCGCCTCACCCCTTATTCAGGGCTTGAAATTAACAGTAGTCCTGTGTCCCCAGACTACCAATTCTTGTCATAGGGCTATAATAATTTGCAGCTAGTAGCCCACTCAGGCAAATGTACCACTGATTATGTGATGAGGATGGAAGTTTACGGACAATAAAGTATTTTAATAACACACATATTTACAATAGAGGAACTCTGTTTTCAGTTGAGGAATATAGGACTATTGGTCAACATCCGTGGGCTACCTCTTTCTGAAATGGATAACCCACCAGGACTACCAAAGAAAAAATTTAATTTTGAGTCCTGTTATTGAAAGGCTTTTTATTTACACAAGTGTTGGTACTTGTAAATAAGATGTTATTCTCAAATTTTGAATTATTTATTTTCCATTGTAAAACATCTTGTAATTAATAAAAATGTATGTACATAATATTTTGAAAGTGAATGATAATCAGACATTATGAAACTTTATACTAACTGTGTTTAATAACTTTTCATGTTTAATCTTGGCAAGATACAATGTATTTTGATTCACATTTTACAATAAATGTAATTGTGAAATGTGAAATCATATACGATCTTGCTTTAAATTAGTCATTCAGCAGACAGCTATGGATTGGAAATATAATTTTCTTGATGATGAATGAATGTTGTTAATACATTGTACCTATACACAATTCACCACAACATGGAAGGGCTATGGTTTTTCCCAAAATACCTTAATTTGAAGTGTATATCTCTTGTAATGTAAGTCAGTAAAATTGTAAAGAGAAGAATCAGTCTGGTATCATTCTTAGTGAAATACAAATGTGTGTAACTTTGTATTTAAATTATTTAAGTACACATGTAGGTCACACTTTGTTGTTTGAATAGCATTCTACTATATACTTAAAGATTACTTACACCAGGAGGTTTGTAAGTATCTGAGGGGAGTGTGTAACACATGATGATAATAGTTTTGTTCTGAATATACCACGGAGAGTGAAAGTTTTTGTAAAAAATTAATGAGTCGGGGCAATAATGACCTTAAGATAACCCGTATCTGTCATCATCCTAACACATTATGTTGTATCGGAATTTGCCTAGGCCAAGGGGAAGACTTATGGTGTCAACAAATTTGCCTGTATTAAGATTGAATATAACATATAATCAAGTCATGTGACAAAGTTTCCCGCCACATATTAAGTATGACATCACAGATAGGAATCCTATTCAGATTTCCAATATCACATTGCACTATAATTCTGTAACGTGAACTGAGTTTTTTAACATAGTCAATTTGGAGCTCCTTAGCAATTGTCCAATGTTTGTATAGGAATTAAAGTACAAAAAGAGAGTTGATATCTGCCAAATAGTTTGTGTGTGTGAGTCATTCTAAAGTAAGTCTAATTGAACCTGGCTGGGTAGTGTTGACTAAGTTCAAATCTCCAGGGGTTACATCAGAGGGTTACATGTACATTATCCAATGCATCACATATAGTACACATTGTAGTTTTTACATGTACACATCAAAAACAAATGTATAAGTTTTACAGAAGTTCAAATTTGTTTCTCCTTTGAACTTTTAATACTGAAAAAAAGATTGAAGCAATTTTAGTTCTTACCCCCCCCCCCCCCCCCCCCACAGGTCATCTTATTAGAGTTATCTTTATAAGGATTACACAGGATGTTTTTCTTTTTTTATAGTCCCAAGTTTTTCTGCAGCATTGCCAAGCAACAGCGAACCCCTTTCCACACATAGAATCTAATCTTTTAATATACACAGTCATATATTCATACTGTTATTTCAGTGGTGACTTATATTTGTTTGCAGACAGATCACATGCTGAATGTTCTGACAGAATTTCAAAATACTTCACCTGATACATGTGTAGAGGTCAAGTACTGTGGAGGAAGTAAAGAGGAAATGAGATACTGGTTTGACAAAAGAACACAACTTGATTGTATATGGAGTGAACAGTCTGGTATTGGTTTAGGAGATCGAATGGCTAATGCATTCAAACAAGCCTTTGAAGAGGGTGCAGAGAATGTCATCATTGTAAGTACACTAGGGATCACCTCACCCTTGCCATTTCTAGGTGTTTCACTCATGGGACATTACATGTTGGAATCAAACATACATGTACTACATCATACATGTATGATGTAGACACATTTCAACTCTAGACTAACATATAACACAACAGACACAGCAGGATCCTTTACCCAATCACATTGAAAAGTACAAAAAGCATTGCTATTCGTTCACAGCACAGTAGAAACAGAACTGTTACATGTACAATGTACACATGAACTTGATCATTTTAATGGCTTGAATTGTTTATTTTTCAACTGATAATCAACATACCAACTTGATTATGTCTACATCCCCACATACCTACATGTATGCAATTATTTCTTTTGTATTATAGATTAGAACTTAGAAGTTGTCAGAGTCATTTGTGCTGTAATATTGTAAAAATGAAAACTCTAAATACAGGAAGTTGTGTTAAGTACAGCTTCTTTTTTTTCTTTTTTTTTTGATGAAAAATGACCCCCCCCCCCCCCCCCCCCTTCTTGTTATGGGGACTGTTGATTAGAAAAAATATCTTTGAGTCAGGTATTACATTCTTGAACCTTGTTCTTATTGACATCTGTCAGGTCCAGGTGAGACAACAACCATCTTGTTTACGTTTCTAAGAAGCAGTTATCTTTTTTAGCCCATGGTATTTTGTAATTTTTAATGAAACTCTGTTTGAACCTTGTTCCTATTTACATTTGTGAGGTATTATCACTAAATTACTACCTGGACAACAACCAATCTTGTTTACATTTCTAAGAAGCAATATCTTTTAACAAATGTTATTAGGTAATTTTTAATTAAACCATGGAGGTCCTTCCTACAAAAGTTTAAATGTAATGAATGTGTACATTATGTAGGTATAGTTGACGTCATTGTTCAGAGAAATTACTACATCATGAATGTGTACATTATGTATTTGACATCATTGTTACTTGGCCAAGTCTCAAATGTAATTTTATGTTTAAAGTAAGGTGTGAATAGTTTTTCAAAGTAAAATTTCAATTTTAATATGTTACAGATTGGAGGCGATATACCAGGAATTGATTGTGAAATTCTTCAGGAAACTATAGAAAGTCTTCAAGATGTACAACATCAAGAGAAGTTACTACTAGGACCAGCACATGATGGTGGTTATTACTTGATAGGCCTCAATAGGTTACACATGATTAAACTGGGTAAGTTATTGATTGACAATACCCAGAACTGGAAAGTCTGTGCACTTTGCTACATGTATCTGGTTGACAATATCATTCCCTAGAATATTTGGGACAGAAACACTGTTTGAGCCTTATAGTAAAGTCCCTGGATTACAAACAGTCTATTGTAAAAACATGCCAAATTGTATGTAATTACATAGTACTAGTATAATAATTGAAAATGGTGAATAGTGCACTATACACTGTACATGTAATAGTATACAATTCACTGGTTCCCACCCACTATAAACAGCATTGCTATTTGTGTGTATTTGGGGTGGGGATGGGTGGTGGTGCAATCATATTCCCACTACTTGAAACTTGGTAATGATACTTTGTGAAAAATCATGTACATGGTGATAAATATGTGTTCAAGACTTCACATTATTTGAACGGCTAGCTAGTACATGTACTATGAGGTTTTGATGTCTGAGATAGTCATGTCTTCATTTTTCTTCCTAGATGATATGCTGGCTAACATTGACTGGGGTACAGGTAAAGTCAGAGAGCAACAAGAAAAAAGGGCCAACAGTCTGGGAATATCTGTCAGAAATCTCTCCAAAGTTTTGCAAGATGTTGTAAGTTAAATATTAGATGATAACAATAACAAGATTAATGTTGATTTTAATATAGCACTTTCCCACTAAGACTCTGCTCAAAGCGCATTACAATTATTTCCACTGGCATGGATCTATAGTGGCACAACAGCCCTTTACTTCCTCAATTCCCAGGGGGGCATACAATCACAGTATACATATTCACATATGCTCACACGTATATTTGTAAATACAAACAATAAGTTCAAGACTCAACCAATTACAAAATGTATGTTCTTTGTTAGAAAACACGAAGTGAACTTCAAATTCAAAGACATGTAAATGATAACCTTGATAGACCCATGACATTCTAATTCTGGGTACCTGAAATGACATTTTGCCCTCATTGTCCATTTCTTTACTTGGGGTGGTGGCTGATAGTGTGGCACGACAAATCATATCTTACAGACTAGTCACAAGATAGAGTGGCATTTGAATAAAAATGGAAATCATCCTTATCTTTATAGTAACTTAGGAAATTTTAACACTGTGGTTGTGTGTGTTCTGTCTTATTATAATTTGTAGGATACCATTGAAGACTTCCCTGTTGTAACAGAATTCATATCTTTAACAAAACAACAAATAGTGACTCCCAAACTTAGTGTCATCATACCTACCCTGAATGAAATAAACAATATTGGTAAGGCACTCGAGACGGTTTTACAGGTATTTATAAGCTCTTGCGTTGCTTTCGACTTATTGTATTTTGTACTTAGTGTCTAATCTAAACTATGTAAATTGCAATGAAAGCTTTAATTTGCTGTCAAATGTATGATGTATATTAAATAAAAAGATGTGCGACTTATGGTGTTTCAACTTTCTTGCGTCAAACTTTTTCTTTTCAGAAATGCACTTGGCCAGAATACATGGAGGTACTTGTGTGTGATGGTGGTAGTGATGATGGAACTGTTCAAATAGTTGAAGAGATGGCTTGTTCAGAACCAAGATCTCCTGTGAGACTCGTCAAATGTCCAAGAGGTAATACATTGTATAAATACCTGTACAAAGGAAGCAACCAAAATGATCATAGTAAAAGATGTAAAACTTTATTTTTTTTACTTTAGCTAGCTAGATGAAACATGTGCATCATTTACTTTTACTTGTGGTACATAGTATTCTATAGACATTAATTATGTCATTCTCAAAAACAAAATAATCTTTAACATTGTGTATTTTCCTTCCTGGTTTAATAGGTAGAGGTAAGCAGCAAAGCATTGGAGTTCATCAGAGTAGTGGAGACATACTTCTCTTCCTCCATGCTGATACTACCTTACCAGATATTTACTTTGAACACATTCTTATGACCCTGGTAACACCTGGTGTGTCTGCAGGGGCATTTCAGTTTGATCTTGATAAACTCAACTCTAACAGGTGAGAAACAAGTTAAAACTCTGTAAAGAATGTACGGCTAGTCTGTCAGATACGACATTTGGCCACGCTATTATGACTATACTGTTAGATACGACATTCATGCCACACTATTATGACTAGTCTGTATAAAGATACGACAATTGTGCCATGCTATTAAGACTCGTCTTTAAGATATGACATTCGTGCAATGTTATTATGACTAGTCTGTAAGATCACAGACAAGTAAGACTTGTCTGTGGTAAGATACAACATTTTTCATGCCTTGCATGCTATCAGCCAGCACTCGGGGCTGAACAACATGATGTTATTTTACAGTCAAACGTATGACATGCATGTTCACACTGCCATTATCGACAACGTTTGTTCGATATTTTCATGACTGTGTCAGTACAAAATGGGTATACTATAACTAGCTGTTACACCTACTTTTGTCTACTAGTAGTTTATTTTAGATACTTCTGGAATTATTATGTACAGTACTAGTGTACATGTTTTGTTAATCTTTGTCATTAAATTGCAAGATGAAAGTACAGGGTGATTGGTAACTTATGGTTTACTATAGTGGGTGTTGTAATTTTAATTTGGTTTCTTTCTTGTGTTTAGTTATCCTCCAAGACTCTTGTCCTGGACACTAAGATTTGTGAGATGGGGAACGAATTTGAGAGTCAAATGGTTTGGTAAGTTTACATACAAAATGGTTGTACATGATGTGCTTGTTAGAATAACAGGTGACAGCTGTTAACATTTGAGCGCAAATTATAGAATATCTCTGGTTATACCGAGTTGCTTAGAATATGTTTCTGAGAGGGAGAGACCACTGTTTCCTATAAGATTGCATATGAGACCTACAGTTAACATAATTGTTGACATGTTAGGCAGTGGAGAAGGCAGAAGTCAACAAATAACAAATTAGCGACAAAAATCAAAAACTGAAGTCAAAGCAAATGTACAGTACTGTAGATGAAATATTTTTGTTATCTCATTTTCCTGTAGAATTACCATATGGAGATCAAGCTCTATTCATGACAAGAAAAATGATTGACAAGATAGGTGGCTTTCCTACTTTTCCTCTCATGGAGGACTACCATCTGGTGAGTTGTCCTTTCACAACCAACTTTTCATCGTACAGTGTGATATTGTAATGCCTAGAAAGCATACCAGCATTGCCCGTGTGAAAAGTCATTTGAAGTGCTCTTTTTGATGACATGGCCATATTGGAGTCATCTTCCTATAAGATTTCTAGGAAACAGATCAGACTCTCTCATCTTGTCTACATAACTTGTTGTAATCATTATCTCAGTATAGCATTTTCAGTGTTAAGGCATCACTTAGCAAAGTGAAATACAAGATCAGATGTTGGTATGCAATTATACATGTACACATTATGTATTTAGTGAAGGTTGCACTTCTTTCATTGATAGTTTTCCTACAAAGAGATGATTGTTCATAAAAGACAACACAGAGCTTGATAAATGTAGGACACAATAAAAGTGACATTTTATTTTTCATTTCAGTCATCTCATTCAACTAATAGTCAGTGAATTGTTATATCTATTCATACAGGTAAAACAACTACAGAGAGAGGGACATATCAAAATAGCGGAGAGTTCAGTTTTGACATCAGCACTTAGATGGGAGAAGTATGGCTACAGAGTAAGTGCACTACTAAATTATCATCACAACTTTAACCTTACCTTTATTACTATTTAGTCCTGTTTCATAAAGAAAACACATAATGCATAATGGAAAAGGTAATATCTCTGATAGTTTGGGCACATTACATGTACCTGAATTTGTGTGTTCCACATCAGATAGGAATGACCCACTAGGCAACATGCAAACCTACCATCTTAGAATGGTGCATTGTGGGAAAGTTATTCCAATGATAAATTTGAGTCGGTCACTTCAGCAACCTGTCACATTATTCATAACCACAAATCTATCATTTTGATTACCTGGATCCTTGCAGGAAGGCTATATTTCTGATTTACCCTGACCAGGTTACATTGTATATGCTAAAGGTTATGCAGATAACAGAGTCTTTGCATCCTTGCATGCCCAGTTTAGATTACAAGCTGACTATGTAGGTGACCATCTGTATGCATGACCAAAGTCTGAACCAAGCTGTTATTTACAATTCATGTTGATGCCTACATATTTCCCATTTGATGTACATAAAAATGTACATACAGTATCACTCTAATCAGAACTTTTATGTCTGTCCTAACAGAACACAATCCGAAATACATTCATTATTTTGGCATATCAGATGGGTGTTAAGCCAACTACGCTTGCCACTTGGTACTATGGTAACAAGGCGATTGAGAAAGACAAGTAAACATGGAAACAAGGACAGGCAAGAAAACTTAACATAGAGACAGGGAAACAACCCTACCAAACCAGAAAAGTAAATACAGAATCAGGGTTAGCAATGAAGTCATGCAACTATTGTATGGTATTGGAAAAATTTGTATTGTTACTGTGAGGTTCTTTTGTGCAATATCTGTTCATTGTTCACCGTGCAAGATGTGTACCTCCTTTCTCCCTCCCTCCCTCCCACTTCGTTTCAACTTGCCCACCAGCCCATTGTCCAACATTGCTATGTACTGTGAATGTGTGTATTTTGGCTCTTTTCGCACTTACGTAAAGACAGATTTATTGTGTATTAATACAAGTCCATTAACTCACTCAAGTGATGTGACTTTAAGTACACTTTACTGAAAAATTTTTCATCCACAACAAAGTGGAGCCAAAATGTGACAATTGTCTTTTGCTAAATTTTCGTGGACCAAAATAAATATGTTCACAGTACTGCTATCACATAACTTTTTAATTCCTGCTGCAAATTACACTGTACATTCCAAACGTATGTTGTAACATTGTCCTCTACATAGTAAAGTAGAAGGTGTGTGTGTGTGTGTGTGTGTGTGTGTGTGTGTCTGTCTGTCTGTCTGTCTGTCTGTCTGTCTGTCAATGTATATATTATGTTTCAGAGTCTTTATGTACAAGTATAGATGCTGCTGTGTGTGTCTATGTGCTGGTATGTACAATGTATGTGTGGGTATACATATGTGTGTATATAAGAACTGGTATGTGTTTATTTGTGTATACATGCATTCAAGAAGGAAGGATGTAGGATAATAGAACTGTTATGCATTTTGCATGTTTTTATACTATTTTCATACAAGCAGTGATGGTATTTTTCCAGTTTTCATGTATGTTCACTATATATGTTTCTTGATAGTTCAAAGCAAGTGGCCTGACAGAACTGTCTAGCACCTATTAGACGACTCTCTTACATTTTAGTTGACGCTAGTGAAGTGAATCACAGTGGATTTACTGATTGTAGGACGAGTGGCCAATACTTGGCAGTTTACAGCCTTTAGACTATAAATCTATAAATTACAAATAGTTGTACTAAGTTAGTATTTTTGCTGTTTGATCTTGATTATAAATTGTAGATCCTCTCTGCATAGTCAAGATTAACCAGCAAAGGTATGAAGCTATAATATAGTCAAAGGTGAAGATAAAGGTTGAGACTAGTGAAAATGGCTGGCAGCTCTGTAAAGCCTGTAATCTATATTTTGACCAAATTCTATGAAATAGAAATTTGTAAATCTTTTGAATTGAAGATTTCCATGTCATGTTACATATATCAGGATTTCTCTCACTCACCAAGAGTAATTTTATACTCCTAAGCTTATATTGTACTTGCATACATACATGTATCAAATTTTAAGGCAGTGAGTACTAGGAAAATGGTACAGGTGTTATGGGAAAGATATTGGAAATATGGAGACATGCACGATCAGTCTAAATTTCTTTCAAATCTTTGGAAATCATACTTCTGAAAAAGTGGAATACATGTACGTCTGACCATCTGTACTTTAATGCAGGGTCTATGTGCTGATATATAGTTTTACTTCCTAATTGTTTGCTTTACTTTAGCCACAAAGAAATGATGAGGGTATGACTATGGGCCTGGGATGGGGTTACAGGTGTTATATGTTAGTCGTATTGTGATCATGAAGGCATTTTTCAGCCTTCTTTTTTGAGGCAGCTGACTTTAGTTTAGTTGTGACTTATAGTTTGTCTTTTAAATTTTTGTTTCTTTTCTGTGCTATGATTGGTTTGGTTGGGTAGAGTTGCTTCAATGTTACATTACAAATGTATTTTCTAGCAAGTCCCAGTGTTCTGTTAATGCGTCTTTCATGGGACACTTTGATGTTGGGACTAGTGTATCATATGTGTTGTTTTGAAGACTAGAGGATTCTCTTGTGTCGATGTCAGATTTCAGAGATACATTGTATGTCTCTCTATTCTCATATTGGACAAATTGGGTGCATTTCATTTATCTTTTCATTCGGAATATTAAGTTCAGTTTGTGTGCCACAGAATAGCTTGAATATATCATCCCTGAAATGTGTCCAGAGTGATATCATCTTCTTGTATTTAGACATAGTATTTGTCATTTAGAAGATAGTTTTCGCATTCCATAATGTAATCAGTTGTGTTTATTATGGCAATGCTCCTCCCTTTATTGAAAGGTTGGATCGTCATTTTCAGTTCAACACAAACAAATACAGCTCTACTGTGCAAGGTCATTACTTTGCATATCCACCAACCCGTTGCCATGGAAACTTGAAAACTATATTTTGTATGAAAATCATGAATAAATTACTGTTATTGTTGAAAATTCAGGTAATTTGTAAGGATCAACAACAAGGCGTGCATAACCATCTCTAGTGCCTGAACTTTTATGGAATCAAAGTCTGGATTGCTGGTGTCTTGCATCAACTTTTGATAGAGTGCATCTCTGTGGAGTGGTGCATCCTCTTCGGAGAACATTGTCTCTCCCTCTAGAAGTGGCATCATTTGCCCATCTCTCTAGTGTCATCTTCATTTGCAGAAGGTGGGTGTTCATATCCAGGATACCATTGGCTGCTGCAACGATTATGGCCCTGTGACTATCTTGTCGCTGAAGCCAAGAGCACGGATCTCAGGTCGAAACACATCATTTTTCAGATCCTCATCAACTGCTTTCAATAATCTGTTTGGATGAGGCCATTTGGAGATGAACTGAAGAATGTCCTGTGAATGGTAGCAAACAGCAGCAGCATCATGATAGAGGATGTTAAACCGGTTTCCTTTGTATGGTTTCAGCCAAAGATGTTCATTCTTTGCATTCAGATGGGCCAGGAAATGTGACGCCACTCCAGCTTCCTCACATCCTCTTGGATGATATGCTTTGGTCGCTGTGCGTACCAATCTAGCTACTCTGTTTCTATGGCATGTGTTGGTTTGTAATTGTTCAGAGCTATTTCCTTTTCAAACACTCTCAGGACTTTGTCTGATTCCGATGCAAAGTTCGGCAAAACATGCACCTTGCAGAAAAAGTTGAACACTGTCGACAACTCAGACTTGGCACTATCAGAGATTGTGTCCCAGTTTGATGTCACTGTTGGCAGTAGTTTGGTTTCATGGTGTGTTTCATGTTTTTGTCTTGAAAATGTTCTTTTACCCATATCGTGAGATTATTTTCAAGTCTTTATTTGTTGTTACTATACTTTTAATTAGTGGTTTGGTAGTTCTCTTTTTGGAGGATGTGGTGACCCTGAAAAGGGCCGTTTGGTTTGTGAGCAGTTAAGTTTACTCAGACTTTTTTGCATCAGTGTTGACGCCTGTGGCTGGGTTGCTTTGCCGCACTGGATTTGGCTTGGTTAGTAAACTTAGTGTACCAAAACTTAGCAACATCTTTGTTTTCTGGCAAGGAAGGAACCACTTGAGAGCTGATATGCTCAGGTTTGGCCAAAATACCAGGAAACTTTATGTTGGTTAAATGTACATAGAAGTCAAAAACTGCAGTTTACAGAAGTGTTTTGGAAGCTGTATCTGTACCATTGACTTCATTGATGTCAAAACAGTATTTTCATAAAAATGGATATTTAAAAAAATCATTCACTTAAAGGTGAATAAAACAATCAGTATGAGACCTACCCTCACTACGTTTTCCAGCAAGTTCATTCCTTAGCTGTTGATTTTCCCTATCCAAATTTGTTAATTTCTGTTGCATCATTTCATATTGCCGTAAAAGACTTGCTTGGGAGAGAAGGTGTGACCGTGGAGATTTTCCCCCAGTTGTAGGTCGTGAGCTACATGGGGTCTCTTCTATTGGTTGTGAGTGTGATGTGGATCCTACAGGTATGTCATTGGTAATGGTTGGTATAAAGGAAGGAAGGGTGTCATCACCCATAAAGGATTCTTGGTCCGATTCATTTGTGTCCATACACTGGGGAAAAATGATTTTGAGGAAAAATTAAGTCAGAAAATGATGCTTTTGAAACATGATTGTGATTGAAGAATAATTCTAAGTCAGAAATTGATGCTTTTGAAACACATGATTATGTTGCGGAAGAAAACTAAGTCAGAAATAGATTTTTAAGGAAAAAATGAGTCAGAAAGCAACGCTTTTGAAACATGATTGTGAGAGGAGAATAATTCTAAGTCAGAAACCAAAGCTTTTGAAACGCATGATTCTGTTGACGAAAAAAACTAAGTCAGAAATTGACATTTTGGAAACACTTTTGTTTGTGCATAAAAAATCTAAGTCAGAAATTGACATTTTTGAAACACTTTTGTTTGTGCATAAAAAAACTAAGTCAGAAATTGACACTTTTGAAACGCATATGGTTGTGCAGACAAAAACTAAGTCAGAAATTGACATGTTTAAGACATGCTTGAAATAAGTCTGACAAACTGACATATCTAAAACTAGTCTCATATATGTCTGAGTGTTGATTTGAAACGCTATCATCTTTGAAACACTACTAACACAATCTAGACTAGTTTGAAACTAGTTTTAAACTAGTTTTTGAATGATGGTTTTGGTAAGGGGATGCTTGCTATCAAAACAAACTAGTTGTCATCAGCAGTGACATCAACAGGTTCTTCAATCTCATTGTACAATTCACGTACATCATTCAGAATGGCAATTATTTCTGACTTTTTCAAAGATGGTTTGGTAATCTTTAGAAAATGTATCTTCAATTCACACTGGGGTATGATAGAAAGAAGTACATTCATTTCTTCTAATAACTGCTCTTTAGTTTTCTTTTGATCTGATTCGTAGTACTCCCTTTCCTGTGGTGTTAAATAATTCATGTGTGATGTCTTTAATAAAATGGTCTCCTCCCTGGATAGATATTTGGAACCATGTACTTGCTGACAACCTCTTTTTGTCTCTGTTTGCTAACATCACACAAAGACACTACATGTATATCTGACAAGAAGCCATCCAGGAGTTGGTTTGAAATAACTTGCCTTCCTAAGAATAGCTTTGAAGTTTGTCAACTCATTTTCATAACCCTGGTAAGGGCGCTGAAGTTTTTCAGTGGTGAGGAGGAAGAGATCATTATGTAATTTTTCTCTTAATTGGCACAAAGTTTCATGATTTGCAATAACCTTTTCCCACATCTTATAGTTAGCTTGTCCTACAATCCACTTTTTTACATCATTGTTAAACTCTTCAAGCACAAAATCAGTTCCCTGGTGTGCAGTTGGTGACCCTGGCCTAGATATAGACTCATATTTATTGAGGACTCTATTTAACTCCTGTGGGTACTTCAATCTATCAAACTCATCCCATGTTTCGATCATTTGATATTTTGTGTGATTTCGACAGAACCATACAGGCATAAACAACCTGTGACCAGTTTGGATTAGCTCTGTGTTGTTTGTACGAATACCTTTGTGAAATAATTTTAGTCCCATACAATGAGGCAAAAGGTTAGATACTAAATAAATCAAAGGTTTGATCAATATGTTTGTTCGAGGAGACCCATGTTAAAAAAAGCATGTGATGTTGCATTCTCTTGACCCTCTTCATTAAGGTAAAAGTGAACCAACTCATCAATTATCCCATCACAGAGTTTGCAGAAGTTATCGTATGCCTGATGGTGATCCCCACAGCCTTTACAAAATTGTAATGCTTTCTCAGAAATGAACCGTTGTGACCTAGCAAATTTTGAATATATTACTAACCAACACAACTCAACTAGTGCTTTCAACATGTTCATCTCCTCGTGTCCTAGCCCAGTTCTAAGCAACACCCTATCAAATTCCCCTTCACCTTCAGCAATAACTTTTTTAACCAAACCATATGGCAATCCATCACATCTCATGATTGTCCATTCTCTCATACCATTTGGGTGGTATGACTTGATGCCAGCATACTTACCAATTGCCTGTAGGACAACTCATATGGCCTCTGTACTGCTTGTGTTAACAAAAACGTGGGATTAAGGTAATTGCTGGGGTGTAGACTTTTGTGACGTTTTCCTCTTTTCTTAATTCTGAAGTTTCTAGTTAGTGGATTCTTCAGAAGAGAAGGAGAGTAACTAGGGCACTGAGGTGTGGTGCTGTCTGCTGCTTTTAATACACAGCTGTCTGTGTTTCTATATTTTTTTTTTTTTTTAAATAATCACCTTTGCAGTAACCACATATTGACAAATTTGAAGTTGATGTAGGAACCCAGTTTGCACTCTCATGAGATCCACTATACCGATATCATCTGATTCTTTATAATGATGATTTGGTTATGATGAAATATCCCATTTTTCTTCATTTTGTCAAAATCATGTTGTCTCTCTCCAGTAATGAAAGGACATATTCTACACCCTCTTCATTCTTGTTGACTGTCTTTATGTAGCGGCTTAATTTTATTGGAGTTTTCCACAGAACATAAATAGACAATATTTGATAGGGAAAAGACCAAATCGATCAAAATAAATTTAAAATTTAAAGAAGAAGGGCAGTGAGGATCCCAAGAGCCATTGGTCAACATGAAACACTGGACTGAACTAACCCATGGAAATATATTGTCCATAGACTAATTCCCACAAAGCCGAAAAGAAAGATGTAAAGAAATTAGAGTTAAATTCCCACAGAATAGAAAAGATTGTAGGACACCTAGATTATGTACTATGTCATAGAAAGCAAGAACATCACATTTACAAATAGATGTATTTTATAATGTAACAGAAATGGGGCAGTAACATTACAAATGTTACTAAAGATCTTAAGAATATTGTCTCATTGGTTCTCAATAGAATTCTGATTACATCAATACTAAACTATATAGATGATTATGACAAACAGAGACCCATATGGCATCACAACGTCCTCTCAAAGCAAGTCAATGACTTCTAGAGAATGATTTGGGAACAGGGAAGTGTAATTGCCATTATGTTGACTTTAATATCTTGTTGAGAAAGGGAAGAGAAAATATGACTCTTCTGAAATAGAAGAGGTGATTCAGTATTATTTATAGTGTAATACAATACCCTATACGTTATGGTAAGTTGTGCTTCCTAACCCTGTTAGTACTTAGTAGCAATCATTTCTTTATATTATAATTTAGTGGAATAATTCAGACTCCAGTTTGCGACTAAGGAAACCCACCGGATGAGTTCCTTGACTTGTAGATAAAACATTTTTTTGAGAGAACTTTGATTCTGTCACACTCTTTTTCTTAACAGTATTCAATCTACTGTCATCTTTATATATATTTTTCAGAAATCAGTCATCCATAGGGCATCACTAGTCACATTTATAAATTTATCTTATCACCCAGTGATCTACACTGCTTATGCTGCATTCTACAGGAAAATCTTTGTATTCAGAAGGCAGAATGAAACGATCACCAGAACTAAGAACACCTTGACAAAAGTCTTCATATAATCTCATTAGAGTAACATCAGGTGAAACATCTATGATTCCAAATGGCCGGAGGATCTTTGCTCCAAAAGTCAGCTGAATTGATATTAACATTTTGATTGCTTGTGCTCACAACGTACTCAAACTTCAGACATTTTAGAAACGTGTGAGCGGTTTACCTCCTAGCACAGTGAACACACTATTTCTTTATATTTAGTGGACTAATTCAGACATCAGTTTGCAACTTTGAAATAAGCCCACTCGGTGAGTTCCTTGACTTGTAGATAAAACACTTTTTTTGAGAGAACTTTGATTCATCACAATTTACTATAATCAGCTGTCAATGACGACTTGCCTTAAAGTATGACATGATGTTAATATTAAAACAACCTATAAACTTGTAGTCAAAATTACACTTTTTACCTCATTTTTATGATAAATGCCTCCTGTTTCATGACAATCGGTAATTATATGTGTAAGTGAAGTTTCTGTCTACTTATATTTCCATACTGAAAAGCCAAAACTAATGAGATACTCTAATTTTAGCAAGTGTCCATGTATTTCAAACAGGACAAAAAATTGAGTTATTACAACGGGGGTTGTACCTTCTAGCTCTTCAATATATATCTCGAAGCTGTACACTGTTGCTTTCTCTTTGATTTTTCGGTTGCTACCCTCTTCACTGTAGGCAACAGTGTAGAGCTCCTTGAAATCTGCCCTCTTCAGTTTCTCACCAGAATACACAAAGAGAGGCATGAACTGCCTTGGATTTCTTCTCACTATTTGATGAAGGTTCCCAACATCATCAAATCCTTGGGCAAACTGATTTTCCGTAGCAGAAGTTCTATCGTAGAAAATATATTTACAGTGTAAAGTGAACATGAACAACGGTCATTAAAATTCAACTGTTTAATAATTTGGATAATAAGCAATAAATTGAGATAGGAGAACAGGTTAGAGTTATGCTGACAGTTAGAACATATGTTCTGGGTTGTTCATCTATTCCTTTCCATTCATCTAGAGTGTCACAGTTTCATGGTCAACATTCAAATGCAAGCAAGGTACAACCGTCACTGTGACATTGCTCAGCCTGTACATGCAGATGTTGTATGACGTTTAGAAATCCACTTCAAGTACTGACAAATAATCTTGTGTTGAATTTTTAACAATTCTGAGTAAATCTGAATAGTATATGTATTGTAAGTTTTGATGTTAATGGTCTTTGAATTTGTTACCCTCTGAACTATATGTCGTACAATTTCAAAATCTGACAGAGGATACAGACTAGTAGTTTACTTACCTGATCAACACCAACTACTTAAGTAGCAGATTTAAAACTTCCTCTTTCTGCTCAAACTTTGTGAAATAAATATCAGAATAGCCAACATCTGCTACCCAGTCACCATGTGTGAAAATAAAAGTCTTCATGTCTTCTTCCGAACAGCAATTCTGCAACTAAAGAGTTTTCATGTATTCAATCAACAAGTCAATGAATCAGCCATAATAGGTCTTTTATATAACAACAAAAACAGATTTGGGGATTCCACTTCTGTACGTCTGGCAAATTGCTTCTGTCAGAGAAATCGTTTCTGTTGCAGAAATGTCTGACATCGCGGAAATTGCTTTGAAAGTCTGTCATTGAGAGCGCTGAAATTGCTTTGAACTCTGTCATTGAGAGTGCTGAAATTGCTTTGAAACGCCCAGTCATTGAGAGCGCTGAAATTGCTTGAAACGCCCAGTCATTGAGAGCACTGCATTAGAAAACCAGTCTGGTAAAGAAATGATGTTTGCGACCCCACCAATTAGATGTTTGAATTAGACCAAATCATATATACTCAGGCAATGTAACAACCTTATGATAATATGCATATCAGTCATGTAACCATTTATGGCCAAACAAATCTCTTCCTATGTCAATAGTTCTCAAACTGGAGTTACATAACAAACTTCTCACCCAGACTACTTTGCACACAAGGCCTTCAAATATATGTATATAATGAGTGGCAATGCTCTACTTATTAACATAATCATTGGAGGAATTTAATTGTTATTCTGGTGTCAAAAAAATGGGGGGGGGGGGGAGGGGTGGGGGGAATTTATTTACCCATACTTTGACTCTGGTGATACATTAAATTTAGTTTGTCACCAGATGAGTATAATATTCACAATGTCCGAGGAAATTTGGTCTCTTTACAATTATGAAGGGAAACAGACTGTGTACCACATAACCACTAACATGTACCACTATCATACATGTACCACATGACAAATGAGCTTCATTAAACAACAATTTATTAAATACTACTTTAAAACTGCCAGCAAGTTCTGAACACACAAGTACAATAAATGATTGATTACAGAAAATAGAATAATAGTAACATTTCAAATCAAATACTAATTGTCAGAATGAAATACAAAAAATGTATTTGTCAAGCATGCTTTGACACAATGAGACTATGACCCAATACTAACCAAGAATTTTGAAATAAAACATGATGTAAGTTTTGTGCTAGGAAACTTTGATTGGCCAGCATGTCGTCATGGGAAGTTCATGGAAAGATCTTATAATAAGTTTATTAAAATACAACACCCAATCAAACCCACACAGCATTTACTACACAACGTTCAATTGCATTACACTAATTTGCTTTTATGATCCAAGAAAGTTTTGGTAGTACGGGGTTTCAATGTGATTATATATTTGCATTTGATTGGCATTATCCAGTTGTCTATCTTTACTGCATTCTACATTTAACTTTTCAGCTTTCCACTCAAAAGCATACTTGCTTTTCTCTTTCGCACTCAGTTTCTTCCATTCTATTAATAATGTTTTGAATAAATCCTGAGTCTCTCTGAATGTACATTTCTTGGTCTGTGACTTTAGAATCTCCCTCCTTCTTTTAAAAGCAAAATGGAGAGCAGCATTTCTTGCAACTTTCTGTTTATTCTTTATTTGCACATTTTTGTTTCTGTTTTTCCTCTTTTTGTGTTTTGTCATCATTTTGGGGACTCTCCTGAAGTGCTGATCCACTAAGCTAATTTTAAATGAACTTACTTTCAGACTGTCAAAGGTAAGTTTATAATCCTTGAGTGGAAGCCGTCTACCATTGTTCAGTGAATCATATATGAAACTGTAGTTCACGATGTAATCGTTTCTTTTGATAGCTGTTTTCACAGTCGATGATACATCTTTTTTCATATTACATGAAGAAGGAACTAATACGACATACTTTTTTGTTGACTTTCGTTTGATATTTCCAAAGGGCAATTTTTTCCTGATTCGACCACCATGGTGTGTGATAAGTTTTTTCAATGTTTCATGAGTCATTTTTGTATTGTTGAACTTTGGCACAGTGCCAACACACACAAATGAGATCTTCCCAAATAGTGCCAGATTGACATTTGCTTCGTTCTCACCAGTTATTAATACAGGACTTGCAGCAGTCAACTGCTTTCTAACCCAGTGCCCACGATATACTTTCTGAATAATAAGGGCAGCTGAATGTTTCCTACAATATTCATCAAAGGCTATCGATGCAGCTGCTTTCTGACTGGCATCACTACATTTACCTTTTCCCCCCGAGAGAATTCATGTGATATCTCAGGTTTTTCCAAAGGTGAAAAAACTGAGATAAAATTGGGTCCTGTTTGTGTGCTCCACCGTGTCTTGTAGAGTGGTTGAAATAGAACCGTGCATGCTAGTAGTTGGTGTGTTCCCCACCCTGAGATTGAAATCTACCAACTGGGAAAGGCAACGTTTCCATCAACTGAGGTATCACATCAATATACTTCATCATATAAGGTGTTAGTGCTGCATAGCTATAACGAAGTCTGAATAATTGGAAGAATATTTCTGCATGTTGTTTGTATTTAGTTTTATCATTGCATGTATGTGAAAAAATGTAATCATCTTGTTTAATGGAACCCTCTGGCCGACCTGAAATTAGAGTTGGTTCTTTGCTATCACTTATGATTTGAGTCATGATATAAAAACTTTCCCAAATTAATTTGATGAACTCAAACTCTGTGTAGAATTGTTGAATTCCCAAGGCTTTCCTAACATGTTCTGGTAGTGTAACATGGTAAACATCATTTGACAGAACTCCTGAGAGTGGATGAGGGAAAACACATTCTTCTCCTTGTGGGGGAGGACTAATAATCGCTAAGGCATGGTCACAATTCAAAGTTATAGGCTCTAGCTCTCCTTTAGCATTGAACAAGATCTTAAAATTGCCATGACGCACACCTCTAAGAGAAATGTTTTGTTCTAATACATTCACTTTGTCTTGAATATATTGCTTTGCATTTACTCCCCTTTGTTCTGCCTTATTACCTTCAGATAAAATATTTCTCACCTCTAACTGGAGTAGTTTTTCAACACAACGTGCCATACCATGTAGAGTGCACATTACAGTTCTATCTATAGGTATACTAGCTAGTAAAGAATGTGGATGAGACCGTGAAATTGGTTGGATAAAGTCAGTTCTCAGCCCACTGACTGCACAAGTCAAATTTTTTGACTCTTTGTCAGCCTTGTGATAAATGTTCCAACCTGTATTGGTAGTAGGACCGAGGTTCTCGTCATCAAGTATGGCCTCTAAAAACATCTCATCACCTGACAAGTAAAACTGACAATTTCTTTTAGATTTCTTTGCAACAAACTGGTCCAAAATACCTTGTAACCCTAGATTTTCTTCAAGGTTGTCACGTGAGTCACTCTCATAAAAGATGTGAATTGGCCAAATTTCATTTTTACTTTGGTAACTGAACGTGTGTAAGCATAACTCATTTGATAGACAATTCAGAGACAAAAATTTACTCATTCTCCCTCCTATCTCACGCCCATCCCCATAAATTTTCCAATGCTGAACATTTTCCCTTTCCAAGAAATGATATTTGAACATGAGGGCCTGAAACACCCTTTCTGGATCAATACACCAGCCTGTAGCAGTGCGCCTAGGTAATAACACATGGAAATATATTGTCCATAGACGAATTCATGCTGACGTTTAGGGAAAGCAAATCCATGATGACTAATCTTGTTGAGAAAGGGAAGAGAAAATATGACTCTTCTGAAATAGAAGAGGTGATTCAGTATTATTTATAGTGTAATACAATACCCTATATGTTGTGGTAAGTTGTGCTTCCTAACCCTGTTAGTACTTAGTAGCAATCATTTCTTTATATTTAGTGGACTAATTCAGACATCAGTTTGCAACTTTGAAATAAGCCCACTCGGTGAGTTCCTTGACTTGTAGATAAAACACTTTTTTTGAGAGAACTTTGATCATCACAATTTACTATAATCAGCTGTCAATGACGATTTGCCTTAAAGTATGATATGATGTTAATATTAAAACAACCTATAAACTTGTAGTCAAAATTACACTTTTTACCTCCTTTTTATGATAAATGCCTCCTGTTTCATGACAATCGGTAGTTATATGTGTAAGTGAAGTTTCTGTCTACTTATATTTCCATACTGAAAAGCCAACTCTAATTTTAGCAAGTGTCCATGTATTTCAAACAGGACAGAAAATTGAGTTATTACAACGGGTTGTACCTTCTAGTTCTTCAATAAATATCTCAAAGCTGTACATTGTTGATTCCTCTTTGCTTTTCCGGTTACTACCTTCTTCACTGTAGGAAACAGTGTAGAGCTCCTTGAACTCTGTCCTCTTCAGTTTCTCACCAGAATACACAAAGAGAGGCATGAACTGCCTTGGATTTCTTTTCATGAGTTGATGGAGCTGCCCAACATCATCCAATCCTTAGGCAAACTGATTTTCCACAGCAGAGGTTCTATCGTAGAAAATATATTTACAGTGTAAGTGAACATGAACAACGGTCATTAAAATTCAACTGTTTAATAATTTGGATAATAAGCAATAAATTGAGATAGGCAAACAGGTTAGAGTTATGCTGACAGTTAGAACACATGTTCTGGGTTGTTCGTCTGTTCCTGTCCATTCATCTAGAGTGTCACGTCAACAGTCAAATGCAAGGTACAATTGTACAACCGTCACTGTGACATTGCTTAGCCTGTACATGCAGATGTTGTATGACGTTTAGAAATCCACATCAAGTGCTGACAAATAATCTTGTGTTGAATTTTTAACAATTCTGAGTAAATCTGAATAGTATGTTTTGTAAGTTTTGATGTTAATGGTCTTTGAATTTGTATCCCTCTGAACTATATGTCATACAATTTCAAAAACTGACAGAAGATACAGACTAGTAGTTTACTTACCTGATCAACACCAACTACTTAAGTAGCAGACTCAAAACTTCCTCTTTCTGCTCAAACTTTGTGAAATAAATATCAGAATAGCCAACATCTGCTACCCAGTCACCATGTGTGAAAATAAAAGTCTTCATGTCTTCTTCCGAACAGCAATTCTGCAACTAAAGAGTTTTCATGTATTCAATCAACAAGTCAATGAATCAGCCATAATAGGTCTTTTATATAACAACAAAAACAGATTTGGGGATTCCACTTCTGTACGTCTGAGAAATTGCTTCTGTCAGAGAAATCGTTTCTGTTGCGGAAATGTCTGACATCGCGGAAATTGCTTTGAAACTCTGTCATTGAGAGCGCTGAAATTGCTTTGAACTCTGTCATTGAGAGCGCTGAAATTGCTTTGAAACGCCCAGTCATTGAGAGTGCTGAAATTGCTTGAAACGCCCAGTCATTGAGAGCACTGCATTAGAAAACCAGTCTGGTAAAGAAATGATGTTTGCGACCCCACCAATGAGATGTTTGAATTAGACCAAATCATATATACTCAGGCAATGTAACAACCTTATGATAATATGCATATCAGTCATGTACCCATTTATGGCCATTAAATCCTGAGTAGCTCTGGGTCACCAGGGGCCACAGGTATATATACACCATCACACACGCCAAGACAACAGGCACACACACAACTTGGTGTTTGGGTCAAGTAGGGAGTAGTTTATTGAAAGAGAACAAAACTAATAATATCCAGTCCTCTCTCAAAACTGAGCACAGGTGTCAGCATACTGAAAGGGAGAGGACTGGTCCATTGTACAAATACTCTAAACTACAATAAATGCTAAAACTAAACTTTCTATAAACTACACTAATTACTCCCAAGGACCCAAACACCGTAGTAGTGGAGAGAGTATCGTAGAAATTAGGAAAGGTTAGAAGGTAGTTGAGAAGCAAACTGGACGGAGGATTTAAGACGCAAGGGCAGGGATGGATGTAAATATTTACGAAAGGAATCACTCTTCCAGTCACCTAGCAATTTGATTAATTCATTTGGGAGTCCACACTGTAAGGCCCAGGAGGCCCCTCCTCGACGAAAACTATGAGTGGAGTAATGGTGAACATCAGGGACCAAAGTCGTTAATAATTGCGTTAGACGGCGAGTGAAGTAAGGGGCTGTAAGTGGGGATTGAGGTAAAGAGGAGGGCAGGGGGAAGGCCGGTCCCGCTGAGGGGGGTGGGGGGTGGGGGGAGGTGGGAGAAAGTGTGAATGCAGATATAACTGCCATCACTGGGCATAGAGGGTGAGGGGAGAGGATAGGGAGAGGGATGATGAATTGTCTGTCTTTAGTCTGAATAGTTTTCGACCAACGAACACGTAAACCAATACCCCAGGAGAAAGCTAAACAGTCAGAACGGGTCAGGTGGCGGGACGGGTCAAAATTTGAGTCAGACATGGGAACACATTGGACTTACGGAACAGACCAAAGAAAAGCACAAGGCAGACAGCCCAGAAAACAATATCTAGAGGAATAGAGAGGTTCAGTTGTTCCCGGATGCCCAACAAGAGAGTGGGGGAAATAGGGAGCTTGCGACAAACAGCAGTCCCCTTACAACGTGCCATACCTTTCAGGAGAGTTGACAATTGCCAATTGCCAGACACTGGGTTTGGGTGACCACATTCAATGTGGAGGAGGCGGACAATGTTGAGGTACTGTTTAATGGAAGAGACGGCAAGGCGCCGAGAAAGGTAAGCTGCATAGCGACATAGGACAGTGCTATCGACAGGGACAGGGGTGTAACCAAAGGTTAAGCAGAAAGCTAGTTAGGATCGACGATGAACGGATTATGTGGCTTTTGTGGAGGAAGCGAATGCCTGTCCACGATAGTAGGAGACTGCCATGTCAAGGTCCCCTTCCAGCTTCTTGAGCCCAGTACCTGGGGAAGAAGGACAGAGAGGACAGCATCAGACATATGATTAGAAAAAGAAGAAATGAATAAGGGTGGGGAGACAAGTCCCGACTGGGACTTGAGGAGAGTAAATAAACGCAACCACTGGCCTGGTTGGTGAAGCCGGGATATAGCATCCGGAAGCACATTAGATTTACCTGGGATATGTAAAGCTTCAACATGAAAATTAAAACAGACAGACAACCAGAAGAGTTCCCGAAGGGCGGACATCACAAGGGGGTGCCTAGATGTCCCGGAATTGATATTGGCCATAGCCACCTGACTATCAGTCAGGAAAAGAACTGTCTGATTTGCCCAACAGGGGGCCCACCGGCGAGCAGCTAGCAAAACAGATAGGGCTTCCTTATGGTTGATATGTAGGGACTCTGCAGAAGGCCAGTCACAGTCCCAGCGTGTGTACTGCCAGTCCCCCCTGTAGTAGATACCAGAGGCCATATTACAGGCATCCATATGTACATCAGTGATGGGGCGGGGATCAATAAATTTATGGGTGCCATTGAACACATGGAGGTAACGAAGCCACCAAGCAATATCCAGATGAAAATCCTCAGACAAAAGAAGCTTGTGGGATGGTTTGCATAACTTATTCATGTTATCAAGCACATGGCGGAGGAAAGTTCTACCTCCTTTGACAACACGGCAGGCCCAAGCAAGTTTACCAGCAAGCGATTGTAATTGGCGGCGGGAAGCACGTTTACGGGAAGAAAATTCCAGCAGGAGGAGGTGAAGCTCATTGAGCTTAGCAGGCGGCAATTGTAAGGTAAGGGATACAGTGTCAATATCAATAACCAGAAAGGTGAGTTTCTGAGAGGGGCCAACAACTTTGTTCCAAGCAATATAAAACCCAAGTTTACGGAGCAGGCGAAGGAGAGTATTGAGAGCAGCTACACATGACTGGTAATCATCAGCGATGATTAAGAAATCATTGAGATATACCACTAGGGCATTGTAATTTCGTCGGGCCATCATTCGACGGACACTCTGAGTTATCCTATGAAAAACATGTGGGGCTTTACGGGCACCAAAGGGGAGGCGGGTATCATACATGAAAGTGGGGTCACTGTCACCTGAAAAAGTCCATTGGAGGCCTGTGGCAGGGAAATTGGAGGGATGGATTTTAACAGATCGATAAGCAGACTTAAGGTCCACTTTGGCCATATAGCAACCCTCGGAAAGTAGACTGACAGCATCATCAATGGTTTGGTATTGAAAGGAATCAAGGGAGGCATAATCATTTATTGACTTACCAATCGGTTGACTGCAGTCATGAATGAGTCTGATATCAGGCGAATTGGGCTTAGGGATGGCACCAAGGGCACTGACTATAGTGGGTTTGTCTTTGGTGACAACATAATGGCCTTCAGCAATTTCAATATGAATTTGTTTCTCAACTTTGGTACGATTATGGGCAGTAGCTGAGCGATAGTTGGCAGTAAGGGCAGGTTGAATATTAGCATTGTGATCGATAATGTGAAACCCATTGACTATACCATCTAGTAAAAATTCCTTATCTGGGTCATTGACAAGCTCTTGCTGCCAAGCTGCAGGGATTAAGCCAGAAGAGGGAATGGGTTTGGGAAGAGACATTGACACTGGAGGGGTATCTAGTTTTTTGGGGCAAACCGTTCATGGTCGACTTTGGAATGGGATTTTCGGCATGAGGGTTCTAGGCAGACGTGAGCGTACGTACAACAGGGCCCAAATTTACAAGCCCCCTTATTGAAACCAATGCAAATTGGTCTGCCAGAGGTAGAATCAATAGGGGCAGAAGGACGAGATAGGGAGGATTTGGTGAAGGTAGTTGACCTGGTGGAAGAGGGAAGAAAAGTGGAGGATTTCTCCCGCAACATAACAGTAGTAAGATGGGGGATATCACTACCCCATTGAAATGAATATTGTGCCTGTAGTTGCCTATATTGGCGGTCAAACAGGAGAACACTTGTCCAAGTAAATCGGTCTGCCAGCTGGTAAATTTTGTCAGTGTAGGCAAGATAACCTTTGGTATTTAGGGTGTCAGATTGTATAAGTCGAAATAAGATACGAGCATTGGCTCCAGACCATTGACTTGGGGAGACATTCTCCAGTTTGACCTTTTTTGAACCCTGTTCCATTATAAGTTTGGAGCCATCAGGAGCAACGTTAATTATATGTTGTTCTGATGACGCCCGTCATAGAAATAAAATCAATGATATCAAAACACTTCTCACCTTTAGTGTGAATACTACTCATATACACAAGAGGGTCTAGATCCACCCTAGCAAATGGAGACGAGTGTGAAAGCCTAGTATTAAAAGAATTAGAGTCATTGTTCGTGTGAAATTGTTTATCAAGCAGAGCATCGAGAGACGTCGCGTTACGGGTGGTGGTTTTTGAGGATCCAATGAAGCTAGTAGATGCCTGAGATCAGCTCCTCCTTCGATGTTACCGTGTGTGGTTGCACTCCCATCGGCCATTGTCATGTTGTTATTGGGCGCCGTCATGTTGTTGGTTGTTGGTCCTTGTGCGCATGCTCTGTGAGTCTGCCCGGAAGCACTGGAGGATGCTGGGTGCTGAGTCTGTGAGGCCGTAGTGTTGAGACCCAGATTGGTGACCTGCTTCGTGGGGGGTCTTCTTATCTCAGCCACTGCTGCAGGAAGAAGGCGACGTTGAGCCAGAGGGTCAATCTTCATTGTTGTTATGTCGTCCTCCTTGATGAGTCGAATGGACGCCATGGATGTGAAGCCAAAAACCACCAGTCTATCTAGCGTGAACGTCCCAAGGTCTGAGTTGGACGCCCACTGCTGAACGTCGAGGGGCACATCGGTCCGTACTTCAGAGATCAGGTTACGTCGCTCCGGAGTGGAGAATAAGTCCGCCGATGACGAGAACTGCGGGATTGACCCAAACTCTGGGTCAATCGACATTGTGCTTGTTGTGGTACAGAGTCTAAATAGTGGCAATGTAATGATACGACGATGGTACAGTGCAGTAGTCTGAATGGCAGTAGAAACAGCGTGGCGTGTATAGCGTTCACACAGAGAAGCGAAAAGCCAGCTGCTCTAGCATAAAAATGCTGCTTGCAATGCTGCTGCTGGACGCTGAATGAAATTCATTTCAAAATAAAGTCACAGGTCAACTCTGTTGACAAAGATAAGGCTAATCCTTAAACACTGAAAACTATTGGATGGTTGAGTATATATACAGACAGGCTGTGCTACCCTGGATTTAAAACACGTTAAAAATTAACTTGGCCATAAAGGATTAGTAGATAAATCAACATATTATTTGATCATGCTGTTGTTAGCTCCTGTTTGTGAGTAAGTAGTATAAATGTGAATTTTTACGTTAACTGAGGTAAAACATGCCAAATTTCTGAATATGATATTTCTGGATCGTAACACTCCACTCCCTCTTTCAACTGAAAGTAGGTCCTACTACTTCGGAGTACCAACAGGAGGAAACATCAACATTTGAAAATGTGTGATCATAGTTGAAACACTTAAAATAACATAAGAAGTTATTGAAAATTAATGTCACGAGTAAAGTAAAATAACAATCACGTACTTGTAAATTCAGAAATAAACATACATAAAGTATTAAATATTGCATTTTAAAATAATCAGAAATTTTAGTATCAATATATATGTCCATTATATGAAAACACACAATATATGTCCTTTATAATCCAATATATTTCAATATAGTGCACACAGTCTAATAAGCTAAGTAGCGAGTTGAAAAACTGCTGGTCACAAAAAGGTAAAGTAAGTAAGCATGGCATAATATATAATCAGAAAATGATGTATTTAAAATGCGATACTTAACAAATACAAACGATACAAAATCAAAAACTTAAATGAACTTTATAAAGTAAATTGATCCATGTACCTTAAATCAATATACTTCGTCAGGTAGCATGTTAATTGGTCAATAAGGTTGAGCAAACGTCGGCTATGGAGTCTGTTTAAAAGCTAGAATGTAACTAGAAACGAGATTTAGTAGGAGGTAGTGGAAATTCATCAGCGATATTTCCAAGTGATTCATTTAACTTTGCATCCGGTTGTGATACATTCATAATGAACGTATCAGGTATAGATGTCTCAGATGTTTGTGGCATGACTTGGTCATAATACCTAGTTGTGCCCTGGTTATTACGGACATACGTAATAACTTCAATAGTGTTGTGCAAAGGGTTTAAGGCTGGTACATTGCTAGCTGCCCGCGGTTTAAAACAACATCTACAAGCCTTAATACACAGTGTCGAACACTTATAAATGACAAATCCAATAGCTATCAAGGTGATAACTATAATGACATCATATAAATGTGGTGAAATGGGATGAAAAGCATTCACCAGAGTAGATGTGGGGTTACCGGTGGGTCCCCACAGCAATTCTTGACTATTCGCAGTACGAACAGTCAAGGCGGAGATTATTATTTTTTCGCTTCTTGGACTTTCATCTCTCTCACTTCACGTGGACAAACTGATCCTGAATTCTGTTGATCTGTGGGGTTGTTCAGTGCTAATGAGAGGATTACTCTGGATTACTTGCTTCAAGTTGTCCATGAGCTCTGATAGTATGTACTGTTTGCCTTTATGGGATTGTTGGAAAAGTTCCTTTGGCCCTTTCGAGTTCAACACATGCTTGTGATACTTAAGCTGTAGCAGAACTTCAGAACACTGCTTTTGTGCTGGAAGATCGACAGAAGTCCACACCGAATCGAGCCTGTTGGACAAATCCACTTTCCTGGTGTATACTTTATCCTCAGCTTTCTCTTTTTCTTCTTGCTTTTTCTTCAGGATTGCTAGCTTCCTTTCTTGAAGTGACCCCATTCAACAATGCATGCATGATCATCTCGAGGGTGTGTGCGGTAATGGAATCGAAATCTGGATTGTTGGTTTCTGCCATCAACTTGTGATACAATTTTTTTCTGTGGACTAGTGCTACAGTGGATCTTTGACCCGTTTTCAAATTTTCAGGGATTGATGCCCAGATTCTCCACCAGTGTTATGTTCTGGGGTAGCTTATATATAACGTTTCATCATCAACCGGGAATATATATCATGTGCATTTATAGGTCTAGCCCTCAAAATCGCAAGAGTGAAAGAAAGCTGGCAAACCCTAAGAAATAAGTATATCAAAGTTACAATGGGGATAACGTTAACGATGACACTAACATATCTCTGAATATCGAACCAATCAAACCATGGACACCCTCAACTAAGGTACTGTCCTCATAATTACTAAATTCATCCAGAGGAGTTAAGTATAGTTCGGAATGGTTTCTCAGCACTTTTGAAACTCTATTTTAATTCCAATTTCAATTTATTGTCCCTAAATAAAGACTTATTCCAACTTTCTGTGAACAACTTAATCTTTGGTAGTTGCATAGTTAAAGTGTCATTGAAAGTATAGTTGAATAGTGACGCATCAAAGTTGTTCCTATACAATGTAGACAAAACTGGAACATTTGAAATTTATGTTCATACTGAATAGTCATATTGGGTTGGCAATTAACATCTAGCGATTCAAAGTAATAAAACCTGGACATTAAAATGCATCCACAAGGAATGTGTATTACGCAAAAACTACACTTAAGCAACCTGTTGAATCCCTTTATCACATGAAATAAACCAACTTAAGGTATATCCCCTTGAATAAGAACCCAAGAATTCTTTAACATACCAGCCTGTGTAGAAACATTGCTATTAATAAGTATACTGGGATCACTACAGTGTATGGTCTAATATTACATGTTGTTGTCTATTAAAAACTGCATGAGCACAAAAAGGGTACAGGTCTTTCAAAACAGAAACTGGCTGAGAACAAGTAAAGAGAGCAGAGCCCTGACGATGTACTCAAAAGAGTCAATCGACATCTCAAAAAATAAATCACTATTTTTGTGGAAACCAAAATAGTCAGGCAAGTTATTCAAAATTGTAGTAGATTGAGCCAAAAAACTGATATTATCAGATTTCTTGTATTGAGCAGTGCTGAAACTCGGCATGGGTATGTGTATGACTTTGTACAAATCAAAAAAGCATAGAGTCTCTAGTAAGTGGCTCTGGTACAGAAATAAAAATATGTTTATGAGACTTATAAAATGTTACCTCCTTTTGTCGATAATAAAATGCTGCATCCAAATGTGCAATATCATAATGAGGAAAATGCAACGATATAGTGTCATGTAAAGTTTACGATGTCTGCAACGTGCGAGAAGACACCAAGTTTGCGCATGCGTTGTGTGTTGATGAGCGAATGTACACCTGTTAACTGTATTCTGCAAGTCTAACAAAAAATGAGAATGGTCCTCCGTTATGTCTCGTAGGAATTGAAATTGTTGAAACTTGTTGTTTCAAAGTTTGATTTTGCATGCATGTTGAAGTTCATCAGCCATTGCGTGTTTAATGGTACCTATGTTGTTAGTAATATCAGTCTTAAAAAGCATAGAAGCATTCACAGTTTTCCATATATTGTTAATACGGCGATCGGTCAATTTTAGAAATGATGCATACCAACAGTGTGACTCGACATATGGTGTTCAATTGCTTGTACGTGTGTAGCCAGCATTGCAACATCCTTCGTAGTAGCAGTACCAAATAAAGTTTCCGAAATATGTGGAATCAGTGGCAAAACCGCAGAACATTTCTTTTGATTTAAAGTGTCCAATTCACCCGGTGGGATACGATGTTTCAGTGTAGTCATGGTGTCGATTTCGAACATTGTGTGTCTTAAAGTTTCATTTGCCTATGTAACCTGTCTGAGAAGGCACCACTCCAAGTAATAGTCACACCAGATATCTAATTCTAAGTCTAAAGAGCATAGCAGAGCAGAATAAACCCACAAGGATACTTGGCTCACCTTAGATTCATTTATCTATGGTACTGCGAAGGTCAGTGTCCATCTTGACGGCGACGCTTCTAATATGCAAATTCATTGAAAAATCTCTCCACAATCATGCTGTTCTACATTGTCAAACTGAAAAAAATGGACGTTTATGAAATGGGGAATACAATGGTCTAACCGATGCCGTAAGATAACACAAATCATAAATGCATGTATGAGGAATGATCAGTGATTGCATATGTGAGTGAAATGAATCCTTGGTGACGTCGCTGCACATGATAGATGCAATCATGCGCATCCTCATCCGTGAGGGGAACGGTAATATATGATAGTGATCATGGTATACCTTTACCCTGTCCAGATATTTGATTTCATAATTCAGCATTCTCATTTTTGAGGACAGCATTTTCCTCTTGAAGAACTTTAAACTTTTCTTGAATAACTGCCATCTTCTAGCTCTTTGCACTATCTAATCTGTGAATATATGCATGACAAACCTCAAAAGCACACTTTTTGAAAGGTCATTTTTCACAGTTTCTTTCATGACGTAATCTTGGTCGTTGAATGCAATATTGTTTACATCTTCTCAGTGCTTTCTCTTCAGACAATGCATTCATCAAGTGCCTCTTCAAATGCACAACACAAGAACTGCACTTTTTTTTTCTTAATTGTACATGTAGATACGGATTGGGTTTGTCTTCCCATTGCTCTTTTCACCCTTGAAGGGGGTGAGGGTGGAACCATCATATTGGGTTCAGCATCGTCGTCAACATTTGTTGATTCAGATTGGTTCATATTAATTCTTTTTATCACTCAAGAACGGAGGAAGCAAGTTTGGAAAATTGTTAAGGGTATCATGACGGAACAGCCCTTTTAAAAAGTTGGACCTCACTTCCTCACATTGTTATCAAGAGATTAATAAATTCAAATATTTGAAGGGATTAAAAACTACTGACAAGGAACTGTTAATAATGTCAACAGATGCTTGTCTACTGGTACTACTTTTGAAGGTTGTTGGAGGTGGATGTGTAGTTGTTAAAACCATGGAGGTATAAAACCATGGAGGTATAAAAAATACCTCCATGTTAAAACTAAAACCTGAGATTGAAAACAGCTAGTTAAAGTAATAGATGTGTAGTAAAATGTGAGTGATTTGTCAATGACACATTGAATAAATTCTTTCATAGACAAAAGATACAATGGTTGGTTGCTGTTTTTTCTCAATGATGCTAGGACAGACCTATCCCTTTGTACTATTTCTGTAACTATGTTGTCTCTATAGACATCTGTATTAACTTGATGATATGCATTTCGTATGGCTAAAGTATGTCCTAAGGCTTCAATTATAAAGTCCTGCCACTTACTATTTAGATCAACATTGAAAAGAGGTTCACTTTGACTATCTGGCTGTATTCTTTCATAAATGATGATGTAATCACAGAAACTTTGTGGGGTTGTGCTTCCGTAGGTCACATTTGTGTCATTGCATTGTATTGGTGGGTGTTCATTTGAATATAGTGTTGAGATGTAATGCCCACTGCGGGCAGTTTGTCCCATATGTGACACTGTTGATCGTAAGGAATATTTGTAATGGTTGCATATGCTGGTTGTGTTCTCAGTCAGTATGGAAATATCAAGCATGTCTTCCAATTTTACTCTGTTTGAAATTTTTGATATTCTTTTGGTAGTTTTGTTCCATTTGTGCCTTCTTACTAATAGTACGAAAATACTAATAGTACGAAAATACTTGCACTTAACTTGAGAAAACTCTGTGATGTAAATATAGATGGTGTATTTTGGCATTCTTCACTTTCACATAACATATCAATCTCTTCTTGTTCAAAGAAACGATGAAGTAGGTCTTGCAGTGAAAACTGATCGTTTTTGCTAGTATGATTTGGAAAATGGATCTGGAGATAGCTTAATATTTCTTCACTGACTGTTTGATGTCCACATTTGGTACATGTCCTTACACACTTTATCGTAATATTTGTATCAACACCTATCTGCTTGAGGAATTTATCAACAACGCGAATGTGATACTCGTGTGAATCATTTTGTCGTCCATAATTAAAGCTGGCCATCTTGCAGGTAGTAAGCAGGACATTTTCTATCTTTCTTTGTGTAAGGAATTTATGATGTGAATTTGTATCAAGCATTTCATGGAATAGATATCTTAAATTTTCAAATGCCTGTGCTTCCGTGTGCGATAAATCATGTGCTGTTGAAATATGTTCAGACAGGCTGATGGCTTTCTTAACTTCTAAACAGTGGAAAATACTTTGATTAACTGCATTGAACCAACAGTTATTGTCTAAATTTTCTAATCCCATAATTTCTATCTCTTGAAACATTTGATGAGAGGACTTTTGGTCTTTCACAATATAAACTATTCCTTGCTTAATTTCATCTGGTGTGTTTTGCCACTCATTACTTATATCTCGACTATACTAGGTAGGTTGAACGCATTGTTACTTTTTTTGTAGAACTTGCCATCTGTTTAAAAGTAGTGAAAATCTGAATTTTTGCACTTTCACGTGTCTTTCTTGGGAAATAGTTTGATTGACTTAAGTGGAGTTGTTTGATATGAAAAGTCTCTTGTGTTTTCTTTTCTTACTATCCCACTGTTCTCTGATTGTTTGTTGCAGTTTGCCATTTTTTTTGGCACATAGTAATGCACTTGTAAATGAATTTTGTTGTCCTTTGATGTCATCATATAATTCTTTGATGAATTCATCTGTCCTCAGTAGTTTGACGCCGAGTTGGATATTTTTCAAAATCCCCATTCGCCGTTCACTGTGAGCGATTGTTCTTGACTCATCCCTTCTGATGTACGTGTATCTTTCCTTGGAATTGCTGTCTATATCTCTATCTATCTTGTGATGTCGTCTAAGATCTCCAAGCAACAAGCCTGACCATAGTGGACATGTTGGTAAGAAATACTGAAACATAGCTTCAGCGAATTTGGGTGAATAGCATATATTTCGCGATGGTGGTGTAAACTGATGTCTTTCTTCCTTATCAACAGCCATTCTACATTTTTCCTTGATGATATTGAAATGAGTTTTGAATTTTGAAGTACGTGTAGTAAAAAAATCATCCTCTGTTTGATTTCTCGAATCACATATTTCATCAGTGTCAGTTTGGTTGAGTTCACTCAAATCAACACAGAACTTCACTGTAGCCTGGCCAAATTGGTCAATTTGCCTAATTTTAGTTTCAATGTTTTTTGCAAATGTCTTTTAATAATGGAGTTTGGTTTTTGCTATATAGGATGATAGCAATTTGCTTAACAATGTTTCTAAATTCACTAAAATATTTGGAATTTAAATGTAGACTGAAACAGTACACCATTGATGTCATTGCACTGTTATCTTTAAAATCTTTATCTTGACCAATATGACTAGCTACAGTGAGTTCATAATAGTAGACTCTACCACTGGTAATTGTCGATTTAATACAACCACCTGTTGCATCCCAGAATACAGGTACTTTTTTGCGGAGGTCATGCCAAAAACGAATACCAGATTCAGTAAAACATATGGAGAGGAGGCTGAGTCATACCAAGCCGCAAGACTTTGTTTACTCACTGCAGACATATCTTTTGCAAAAGACCATCTGCACGGCTATATGGTCTGATTACTGTGGACAATACTTGCCTTAATTCTTCAACAGTCTTGAGAAGACAGAGTTCTATAATTAGAACTCAAAACATTGTGGTATAGTCGACATTTGCCAAACTTCCTACTTCATGTAATGCTGGCCATGGCAGCCATGTTGGCAGCGATGTTCAGATGTTTACATTGCATGTAAAACATGAACTATGAGAGGCTAGTATTGATTGGTCAGACTCACATTACGGGTAGATACGCGGATATAGTAGCTCTTCCACCAGAGATTTTTGTTGCGTCAGCCGGAGGAAAAATGCTCTTTCTTGCGAGAATCATGTTGGCTGACAAGACTTGCCATAGATGGCGATGATGTATGACTATGTCAAAAAGAAGCCGAAAAGATGAAGTTTCTGTTCATTTGTGTAGCCTTTCAAAGCGACCTAGTTTTCAAACTTATGTAATCATCTAGTAGGAATTTGGTCATGTTTACCAGTGAACTTCTCCGGTAAAACTTCTTGGGCTACCATTAAATTCGTTATTCTAGTCTCAAGACGAGCCATGTCATCATCATCTTGTTCAGGTTGATTAGCATTACCATTTTCAGACTGTTGTCCAGTTTGTGGCTATTGGGTTAGTACTGGTGGTTGTGGTAGTGGCAGTGCTAATTGAATGTCTGTTTCTGCCATCTTAGGTTATCTCATCATCAAAATCCATCCAGAGGGTAAAATCATACGTTGACAAATCAGGGATTCTCCACCAGTGTTACATTCTAGGGTTGCTTAGTGTCATGTTTTATGTTTTAGGTATAGTTGTGGGAAGATCTGCAGAACGTAAACGATTCTCCACTCTAACTATCTTTCTAGGGTGCCATGATCTAACAAGCTTGCCAAAGTTAGGAATTAGCCACACAGGTATCATCACTCAAACGCACGCTCTTATGCTCAGGCAGAGAGAGACACCTTGCACCAACAGATGAGATGTTATCAAAATCTAAGCGTAAACTTTATTTCTTCATGTCCCTAACATATAAGTTCTAGTTGTCACCTTGAAATCTTGGTGATGTCATTATTGTAGATATAATTTGCTATAAATAAATGATCTCTCATGTAGATTCATTGTTCTAGAAGACACAGTGAACTTTGAGATCATGCCATATGTAAATTGTACATGTGTAAGACTAGTGTTGATCAGGCCATTAGAATTGTGAATTCGATAATTAACAAGTTATCTTGTTTACAAGTACTAATCTATGTTGTTTAACACTTGACAATCATTAGTTATAAAAATAAGAGCAATTAATCCAAGATTAGTAGAAAATCCAACATTTTAGTCGATTACGCCATTGTTAGCTCCTGTTTGTGAGTAAGTAGTACAAAGGTGAATTATATGTTAAATTTGGTAATATATGCCAAAATTCGAAATTTAATATTTCTGGATTATAACACATGTTGGTGTTCTCAGAAAGAAGAGGAAAGTCAATGATGTAAAGTAAAAAGAAAAGAGGACCTGAAATGGACCCCTGTGACACATCTACATTTGCATTAACTGGACAAGAATCATGATTACATGATTAAATTCACAGTGTACGAGACAATATCTGGAATAGGTTCAACTTATGGATTGGTGTCCATTAATTTCATGAATATCATCTAGAGAGTTTTTCCATCGTTATTTCATTCCTTTGAATGCTGGATATTCTTTATACACAGAGATACTCTTAACAAGATGAAGGAGTTTGGAATAAAAAAGTCAGCTTTTCAAAACAAAACAAAATTGAGAATAATCACTATGGGGTTCTCTTCTCAACTTCAGTGCTGAATGTCACTCACCTGTATGATAATGACTGTACATGCATTTGTGAAGTTTACATGAACAATGTCTCCAGTTTGACAATATACCGGTAACTTCCATAACACCTATACCATTTCCTTCAATATATTAAATCAGTTTACTCTTGGCTCAGAATGTGGGTTACTATACATATGTATGTGGGGGAAAAGAAAGCAAATGTTTTGTTAGACTACATATTTTGTAATTGTTATGGGTTAAGTTGCATACATTACATGTCCAGTCTCCTTAATGTCAGCATATTTTATGTTTGAAAAACACTTTTGATGAGTACTATGGTGACTTCCTAAACACAGAAAAATTGCTTGATTTTGCTTGAGTATTGAGCATATGTATTCGTCATATTTATTCTGAATGAAATGTTATCAGTAGCCTACCTGTATACCAACTCGAAGAACTATCCCTACTACACTATTCTGCTATCCTACCCGACATTTTGATTTTTTTAATTTTTGTGTTGATTGGGTGTCAGTATAGAGAGGACTATGCACATATCAAAATGTCAGTTAGGATAGTGGAATACTATTGTAGCATTAGTGATTTATGTCTACAGACAGGCTACATTTTCACTTTTATCGCAGCTATTTTACATGACTTTCTCATAACATCTATCACTTTTAAATAACAATAATCAATGTCGAACAGATATTGCACACTTTTCTGTTTATTTCTTCTTTATTTTGTTGCACATTGAGATTGAGATCATTCACAAATGTTTTAATTTTACAATATTGTCTTTCATGGTTTTATTTGGGATGTAAGCATTTTCTGAAATGAGATGTGCATAGAGTACAATATTTGTTCTCAGAAAAGTAGAAAGAAGACAGTGTTTATTAGATGTAAATTTCAGTACACAATTAATTGGATGGTATACTGCACACCCCAACCAATTCATATATGACAGATATGTTAAGAAGTGAAGTATTTGTTTTTTCCACTAATATGTATAAGGATGTTTTAAGTTGGTACTCAGAGTTCCACACTTATATATAACAAAACTTTACAATGGGAAATGTGCATCACTGCACACTCCAATTCATATATGACAGCTATGTAAAGAAGTGAAGTATTTTTTTTCCACTAATAAAAGATTTATTATATATATATATATATATATATATATATATATATATATATATATATATATATATATATATATATATATATATATATATAACTCGGTGAATATCAATCTGCTAAGACAGTGCTCTATACCGCAGTGGCAGAGCTTAATAGTTCAGAAAATGCTTACATCCCAAATAAAACCATGAAAGACAATATTGTAAACTATATATATATATATAATTATATAATTATAATCCCATGGCCCTGTATGCCTTAAGCATGAGAGGAAATTTCATATTCTTGTCTTTTAAAAAACAAACATTTATGAATTTTGAATGAAATTCGGTCTTTAATGAAACATGTCCTATTCTGTAATTTTTGTAAAATAACTTTATTTCTAAGGTTTTGACCTCACACAGGAGGTCTTCAGGATTTATTTAAGGATCACAAGAGACCATGTAAAATCATATCTTTCATATGATTGCTGTAACCTTTTCAAGGTGATATCTTATGCAAGACTTTTTTTCGTTTGTATTGTGTATACTGTATAACACATGCCAACAATGCATTTCTTTGGAATGACTCTTGTACCATTTTGTACTTGAAAGGTTTGTAATTATATGTCTATATTGTTCAATAAAATTGGTTATTTGGAGAGAGAAAGATTAACACAAGGATCAAAAGAGACATGTAAGATCATATCTTTCATACAATTTCTGTAACCTTTTCAGGGTGATATATTATGCAAGACTAGATGTCTTTCTTTTCGTTTGTATTGTGTATACTGTATAACACATGCCAACAATGCATTTCTTTGTAATGACTCTTGTACCATTTTGTACTTGAAAGGTTTGTAATTATATGTCTATATTGTTCAATAAAATTGGTTATTTGGAGAGAGAAAGATTAACACAAGGATCAAAAGAGACATGTAAGATCATATCTTTCATACAATTTCTGTAACCTTTTCAGGGTGATATATTATGCAAGACTAGATGTCTTTCTTTTCGTTTGTATTGTGTATACTGTAGAACACATGCCAACAATGCATTTCTTTGTAATGACTCTTGTACCATTTTGTACTTGAAAGGTTTGTAATTATATGTCTATATTGTTCAATAAAATTGTTTATTTGAATGTTTGTTGTATTTATTTACTCAGACTATGGAAAAAAAATAGTGCCAATGGCAACTGTATAATTTTGGCATTGACTGATGCTGTAATATTCAGATGGTGGATTGGTAAAACGTTATAATTCTGTCTTGCGTAGCAAGTTGAACCAAACCTATATTACTGTTGTGCCTTTGCACAAGGTATGATTGATTGTTGTTTATAAGGGTGTGTCCATGGTTACATGCACAATTGTGTTTATATTTTAATGCTAGATTCATAATTGCTATCATTAATATGAGTCAAGTAAACTCCACAATGCGTTATATTTCTGAACACTTAGACTAGCTTTTATCATCACATTCACACAGTATTATCACTTCATAGCAATAACTTGTTCTTACCCTTGTCCTAGTATATGTCAGTCATACTTTTCCTTGAAAAAAGGTACGTCTTATGTAAATATTGTTCCTTTGTTTGTATTACTATTAAATGTGGTCATACAATATGCTCAATAAAGTTCAGATACTTTGGCATGGAGTTGTATAGTTATTCTTTTAAAAAAAAACATGACTGATTACTATCTTCAATATGAATGCTAGAGCGAATGTGTAAGGCCAATTTCCATGTATATACACATTGTCAAGGTGACAAACGTCCGTCTTACTTTCAGTCACTCGGTCGTAATATTTTGCCAATAAATAGCGCCCTCTATACGTCAGATTTGCAAAGCTATTATCAACCAGATCTTAGTGTTGATTTACTTTCTTGTAAAAACAATGATGAGAGATAAAATGGGAAGAACATGACGGAGTATATACACAGTGTTAATAAATTCCAAAGTAGACATATTATTGAGGGGCCCAAATATTAAATGCTAAAGGGTGTGCCTCCATTTTAAAGCGTGCAGTGTTACACAGTGTTTTAATTTGAGGTATGAACGATAAAGTGCTGGAACATAGTGATACATTATTGAACTTCTCCCGATGAATTGATGTATATTTTAGCTATACTGGTCACTATATTGCCTACTCGGCGGCAAAGTTGAATAACAGTTTACTTTGATGACGCCACTGAACTGGCAATATCATTTTTATTGCAATGAACCCCGTCTATTGGTAGATATCGTATCATTATGGCTAGATGTTCTGAGTGATGTATAGACAACAAATCTCGCGTAACTGTAAGAAGTGCCAAATTTGAAATTTGTTATTGATGTTTTCAGTAACGACGCATACAATATATTGCAGCACATCTTTGATCTGACCAAGGGTTGTTTAAATTCTATACAAAGACACAGACCTACTTTGGTAATGCATCAATATGTTGCAGTGCAGTAACTTAGTACAAGTTGAATTTCGAGTAGTTGTTTCGACTCGCGGCGTATGGGAGAGTTTATTCATCACAGCGCCATCTAGTGGTGAACAATATTAAGTCATCCTCATTTTATCATAAGGAAAGCAATAGTCACGTTGCCGAAACGTAGACACGAACAAGAATAACTTTGTTGTGTATCAAATAACATTTACTATATTATTGAAGTTCCAACCTTATGAACCGGTTTACTGACATACAGTTCCATAATTTAACCAAGTTTTGCCCCAAACATGAAGGAGAACCTTCCACTGTGTTAAGTGCAGATAACAGGGTAATACACTCATACACCGCAAGTTGTGTTTTTACATTGAAAATGCTTGTAAAAAATAATGTAGAAAACTTCAAAATTCTTATTAATCTGTAAGTGTTCTAGTACCAAAGTAATACAGGATACAACCGAAAACAATGATGAAATACTGCCGAATTTATATCGATTACGATATAGTTAAACACAACGGAATAGATAAGGCAGTTGGAAATACAGATATCAAACGCTGTGATCGTGTGATATACAAATCAGGAATTAATAGAGACGTGTGTGTACGATTGGGTGTGAATCAGAGACCTTCTATCTCTGAGCAACAGTTCAATCCCAAACAATCTGAAAACAACTTGTTTTATGGATATTGATTGTACCTGATAGCCCGAGATATGTTCGTCAATAGTAAACGATATGAACACACAGGCTTGATGTTGCTGTTGCATGAGATTCGTATTATTCAAAAATGTGTTACTACATCCCGGGACTACTAATATGTATGCAATGCTATCGAGCACTCCGGCATCTTTCAACCTCTATCACGTATACGTATGAGGGTTCATACATATGATGGTATCGTGCCGTTACCCCATGATGCACCACACACCTGTACTTGCACATATGGCGCAGCAAATATGTTGGTGGGTGGGGGTGGAGGTTCATCGAATGGGATGTTTTGATTTAAACAAAGATATAAACGTTTGTTCTTTTCCTGTCCTTTCATTTGTATTGACAAAATAAAGACACCTTGTCAAATCCTTAACTTTAAATATTGATTGATTGATTGATTGATTGATTGATTGATTGAATGATTGATTGACTGGCTGTGATTGAGGTGTCACTCTCCTCGCAAATGACCCGTCAGAGGCACTTTATTTGAGTACTTCTTGAGCTGTCACTACACTGACATTAGTTACTTGCAAAAGATATTTCTTTGTCTCCTCGATCTAATCATCAATGTTTTGAATTTGTTGTTCATTTTAAATTTTGTAATGGAAAATATCAACTTTCTTTTTTACTTTCCCGGTTCCCTAGTTACAAGGATTCTCCAAAGGTTTACTGTTCACCCAACTGTTTGCAGTCACCGACACACACAAAAAAAACACTCGTGTTACCATTTTTTTAATTCGAATAAAAAAGTGAAAATATCAGAGACTTGAGCAATTCAAATCTAAGCTGTCACGAACCTTTTTATATGTGCATATATGTGTTTGTTTTATTACACGATGGGCCGAAGCCAGGGATGCGTGACATATGTAAGTCAACACGTACAATGACGTGCAATTTTCACAAGTTTACGTATTGTTACTAGTAACATAAGTCGAAGAAAAATGAACACAGAAATAATTCACTACATTCCTAAAAGTAAGTACAACAACTGAACCAAATATACTGATAGCTGCAAGCAGTAAGAATAACTTGGTAAAAGAAGAAAGAGTAACTAAGAAAATGAACTTCTGCCATGTATTGATAAATATATTCAAATGTCTGACTTGAATGATCGTAAATTTTACCCTGAACGAATCATGAGGGAAAGTGATTTCTTAACCCGATCAATCAACAAAGATTAGTGTTCTTTCATGTGAGAAAATTTAATGAAATCAAATTATTTCGAAAACTAAATCAAATTTTGACCTATAAACATTGCCAATAATAACATCTCAATTCAAATGGTAGTAATAAATCTGTTTATGAGGGAAATTGAATCAAGTATTATATGGAAGCAATATATTTATCATGGTACAAATGCTAGATTGCCTTTCCACTAAATGCATAATTCAGAAAATTATGTTTTCGAAAGATAAAATACTGATTTTGATAATAATCATAGTGTCAGCAAGTTTAGATTGTTACATTATGCGAAATACATGCCAGTAAACCGTACCTAATTAAGTCAATTTACAATCATGCTTTATAGATGCTTGGGGGTCAACGAAACTAGCCGGCGTGTCTTCATATTTAGGATGAGACTCGCATCTTTCACCAGTTGGATGGACTCCCCCCCCCCCCTCTTTTTTTTAGTTGTACTGAATGGGGGGAAAAATCCACCTTTCAAAAAACAAAATTTTGGGTTTTGTTTTCAGTTGGTAATCACCTTTTTAGCCCCCGTCGGACGAAGTCCGAGGCGGGGGCTTTATAAATTGGGTTCTGTCCGTGCGTGTGTGCGTGCGTCCGTGCGTGCATGCATGCATGTGTCCGTCCTCAGCCATATCTCGGACAATCATGGACCGATTCCTTCCAAAATTGGCACATTCATAATTAGATATGAGTTACATATGCACGCTGATTTTCTTTTGGATGCGATGTTGTTTAGCTGATTTACAAACATTTAAAATATTTCACATGTCTGTAACAATAATTTGTAGAGTAAATTGCCCATGTGTATGAACATGGGTTCAGAATTGCAATCATCGAATTCAAATTTAGATTATCGAATTCAAATTCAGATTAGATTCGGATGTTTGTAAGAGTGACTTTTGTTTTTTATATCTGCATCGATAAAAGGTAAGGAGAATTATTATTCTTTATTGTCAATGTGCTTTGGATAATTATTAATCTTTATTGTCAATGCGCTTTGTACCTGTATGAAAACTAGTGCACACTTCATTACATACAATGCATTTCATGCTGTGCCAATCATAATTGTACATTTGTGGTAAATGGTATGTGTGTAAATAAAGCTTTTGAATGAAAGTTGTAAGCGCAAGTATGCATATTTGTTTATCAAAATCATCAAATATGACCGGAAAACGGTTTATTGTACTTTTTGAGAATTATTTGGTCCCTATCCAATTCGTCTAATATATGAATATGTCTAATAGTGTGAATCCAAATCTGAGAATATTGTGCAAGATCGCCAACGTTATCCAAAAAGAGGCTGATGACGTATGTGCTTTAGATTTCATTCATGAATTGTAGTGCTCGCACAAAATTTCTTCCATTCTCCACGATACAGTAGATTCCGTTGTAAGTTTAACCCTACATTATTGTGCGGTAAAGGTAAGGGAGTTCGAATATGTTTTCTTGCATTTGTGACAGCATGTATACAACGGGTTTACGTTTAAAAAACAGGGGTTTCACTTCGTTTACAGCCGTTATATTTATACTATAGTTGGGCGCCGTTTGACTGCATGAGGCCATGACCATGATGGAGACATTATAGTATTTTCTACACCAGTTCTAAACCGAACTTTTTGTGACCGTGTATGTCGTATAAGCATACTTCTAATTTACAATGTATAACCTGTTTATTTTCTGCCAATCGACCCGAACGGGATCGCGAAACCAATGAACGTCAACTCGGAAGTAAGACAACTTATATCAGTAGTGTTTTCACAAGTCATGAAACAGTTGCAGTATATATGGATGTATTAGTGAGAATACATCCATGCAGTATATATCCCCGGCCGCCGTGTCCATGCCCCTAGATCGACACGTCGATGTGTTGTAGCAATACTTCGTAGAATCACGATCGATGTTGAATTTTCTAAGTAATGCAAAAGTAACTGAATACATTATCCAGTTTATGATTTTAGGGACACGATGAATCAATGAGTGTACGTACGTTACTCGTCCGCGTTTCACTAGGCTGTGGTTTGGAATGAAATTCTCAAGCCCCGGCCCCACAACCAAGCCTGAACACAGTTGCAGTATATATCCCCGGCCGCCGTGTCCATGCCCCTCGATCGACACGTCGATGTGTTGTAGCAATACTTCGTAGAATCACGATCGATGTTGAATTTTCTAAGTAATGCAAAAGTAACTGAATACATTATCCAGTTTATGATTTTAGGGACACGATGAATCAATGAGTGTACGTACGTTACTCGTCCGCGTTTCACTAGGCTGTGGTTTGGAATGAAATTCTCAAGCCCCACAACCAAGCCTGAACACGACGCTAAGTCAGACACAACATTCACATGGCACCATTAGATGGTGTTAATTATCATAATTTATACGTATCCATTGTTGGTGATATCCAATAGTATTACCGAACGTCATACATGATAAGTAGTATTAGTTTCATGGATACCCGGGAAACATAGTAATACTAGTTACTGGTGCGTCGTGAAGGTGGGCGACGCGAAACGGTTGCTTGAATGACAGCTGGGCGATGTAATGACACAGCAATTTCAACTTTATAGCTTTAGAGAACAAATACGGAAGTACCGTTTGCCTTCCTTTTGGTCATCTTTTCGAACAAAGCAGTTATCACGCTTCCTAAACAAATATAATAAAATTTGGTGGTCCGAAATGGAAAAGTGGTGGTCCTGTGGACACCGTTAACTTAGACCCCTATAGTCACTTTATCAACCTATTTTTTAGCCTTGACATACAACACCCCAAAATGAAAGGATTTTCAAAAATTAACAAGACCAAATAAGTATGCCATTTTCTCATGCCATGTTGACAAAAGTTGACAGATGTTGATATTTTTGCATGCTCTTTTTGTCTATTTTATGCACAGAAATAACTCATTGGTATGGTAACAATTTTGTATACATAAACAAGCTTTTTCATACACTTACCAACACCTTCAGTCCACATAAAGTGCACAGAAACAGAGTGAAAAAAAAAGACAATCTTTCTCCTATGAAATAGTAATTTTTACTGAATACAACATGAGTGCCATGGAAACTCTTACCACATTATTATCTTTACCTGTTACTTGATATTTCACCCTCAGCAAGGACTTAAAATGTCCAAGTATCATGTTTGAGTCTCACAAGTCTAACTTACTTACAACTTGTCTTACATATACACAGTATTAAGGTAAAAATGTCCTTGGGTAATATGGAAATTATTTTTAGATAGAATAACATTGACATATTTTCACCAAAAAAAGCATGATTTCCCACGATTTGGTGTGTCACGTCACATCTTACCTCAATGAGGGACAAACAGATCACAGTTGTAGAGGTGAAATACACTTTAATTCTATCAAGCACATTTTGAGTTTCGCCAAAATTCTAATTTAATGGGTATACAACTTATGACATCTATGCTACTGATAAACTTGAACTTTTTTAAGTGCATGGTACAGATTTGGCTAATGCATGTTTTCTTGTTATCTTTTGCAGATAGATGATAGTGAGTAAATTGTTGGATCCTGTACTGGTTTACAAGCATACAAACACAACAAAGGCACACACCTTGCACAACAGACATAAATACAATAACAAAGTTCTCAGAACCCGAGAACACTCTTCAGTTGAGGAGGTTAGAGTAGGATTTGGGCACCGTCCCAAATTAACTGCTGGTCTGAACATAGACCACTAGAGAACTAGAGAACACAAAGAGAACAAAAGCAAAGACAACCAAAATCTAATAAAACACATGTGATAGGACAGTACATACATAAAATAAAAGACAGGTGATAGGACAGTACATACATAAAATAAAAGACAGGTGATAGGACAGTACATACATTATTAGAAACTTGTCCTAGAACTCACTACAATATAAGTTGTACCAAGGATACAAACACTTGAAAGAACTAGAAATAGAAAGTTCAATTGTCTTAGTTTATATTTCAAATTACTGACTAGGTATTAGCAATAAAACAATCATGGGAATGTGTGTCCAACAATACAGGCAGTCTGTAGGAAGTTTTTATTCTGTGCACTACATGATCAATGTAATTTGCAATTGTTGGTAGTATACATCAAGGTTCACCCCAATTTTTGATTACTGAATCTGGTGCAAGTACATGTTCACAAGACACACCATCAGTCTGTGTAATTTTGACTTTTTATTGTACACCATCCCTAAAATTGACACCGCACAATGAATAAAATGTTCTTGTGACTCCACCATTGTCCTTAACTTAAAACACTGTTCCTCGGTCATTACAGCTATTAAATCATATTAAGTCTCAAACATCCACTGCGGGGGCTGTGTCATCTTCGATGGCTTGTTCATATTAAAACGTCCTTGACAGTTGGGGCCGAAGAGTTCGTCTTCTGTGTCAACATTCATTGTTTATATATCTGTTCTCTTTATGGGCTACCAAAAGTGGTGAGATATGAAAACAATAACAATACAAAAGAAGTGGGTAAAGAGATCCCCAATAAACCACAATGAGGTGAACGTTCCACATGATGACTCTTGTACATTGGTGTTAGCCGATCCTGTCGTGCTGGTAACATCATCACCAGAGGGCAAACCCCCACCTGTAATACCTATGAATTTTGGAGGCAATTTGGTTGTTTGCATTTGAGTAACCATGGCTGTTTCCTCGTTCACAAGTGATGAAGTAGTCATAAGAACGGTTTGTGATGGCGTTGCTACATTGAAGGTAAGGGTTCTTGAGAGTGACAACGTACCCTGAGCATTTTGTGCAACACATTCATACGTCCCTTCATCCTCAAACGTTGCGAGTGGAATAAGCAGATCACCGTTATCAACTTGAGTTGTTTTCAGTTCGAAACAATTTCCTTCCGTAACATCAGCGCGAACTATGCGACCGCTTGGAGTGACCCAATATTTTGTCGTAAGTGGTTCCCCAATGACGTCACAGTCCAATGTTATATTGCAACCCTCTAATGACACAATCGTTTTAAGTGGAATATAAAACATAGAAGGGTCATTGCAGGTCAAATCTCGAATACGAATATGCGCGATATCTTTACCTGCGTGTTGATAAGGTGCGTTGCATCTCATGGTAAAGCCTCTATCAAAACGCTTGTTCACATTTGCACTTAACCATTTACTGAAATCGATAATACGGCAATCGCACGACCAAGGGTTGTAATGTAGGCGCAAACTAAATAGACCCCCTAAGCCGTCAACGATACTTCCTGGGAGGGTAGTTAACAAATTATCATTCAAGTATAAATATCTCAGTTGGTCTAAACCTTTGAAAATAGTCCCCGGCACTGTTTCTAACTTGTTGTTTCCCAAGTGAAGATACACCAATTTTCTCGTTCCATTGAATAAGCCCTCTGGCAGAAAGTGTATGTTGTTGTTTTCGAGACGCAAGTCCAGTAAACTGTGTAACCCATCAAAAGAATTCTTCTGCAGGCAAGACACTTTATTGTCGTTCATGTATAATTGTGTCAATTTTCCAAGGTCACTAAAAGTAGCATCTCGTACGGAAACAATTTCATTTTCGTATATGTGTAAGTGTAACAGGTTGTGTAGACCACTGAAAACATTCACAGGCAATGTTACAACTTTGTTGTTGTGGAGATACATATACTGCAACTCCTGCAAACCAGCGAGCGAATTGCTGTGGAGGCTAGAAATCTCATTCCTGTATAGGTTTAGTTTGGTTAGGTTACCGAGGTCTTTGAAAAGGAAATCTTGTATCACAACGATGTTGTTGCCGTAGACATTAAGAGTCCGAAGATTATGTAACCCCGCGAATACGTCCGAAGGCAGAGTTACGAGTCGCCCATCAAGATGTAAAGTCCGCAGGTTCTGCAATCCGGCAATGGAACAGTTCTTGAGACTAGAAAGTTTGGATGTATCCAACCGTAGCTCAATCAGACTAGCGAGATCATGGAACACAAAATCATCTATAGCAAATACACCGTTATGTACAGATAAGGCGACAAGTTTGTCTAAACCTTTGAAGAGACCGACCGGTAAAGTGGAAGATTCGATATTATATCCAAATGTAAGACGTAAATATTTCACATCCCGCAAACCAGTTAATGAATTGTTGTGTACACGTGAAAGTTTATTACCACCCAAGTTTACGTTGGTTACTTTGCTAAGGTCTCGAAATATATATTCTTGTAGTTCAACTATGTCAGTGTTGGATATGTCCAGGTAAAGTAGATCTACTAGTCCCGTGAAAACATTCACGGGTAGAGAAGTGATTTTGGTCCTCCCTAAGTATAACCTAGTCAATTTGGTAAGGTCTCGAAAGGTAGAATCGTCTATGGTCACAATATCGTTCCCTATTATGGATAAGTAGAGGAGGTCGCTTAGTCCACAAAAAATATCCGCAGGTAAAGCAAAAAGCTTGTTTTCTTCGAGGGATAGTCGAGTTAGTTTGGCAAGGTCTTTGAAAGTAGAGTCTTCTAGTCTAACAATATCATTGTTGGCCAACCGTAATTCCAAAAAGTTGTACAGACCGTTGAAAACATTTGCAGGTAAAGTGTTTTTTAACCAGTTATTAGACAGAAATAAACGTTGCAAATTCTGCAAACCAGCAAATGAATTATTATGCAAATGGCGAATTCTGTTGTTCTGCAAGCGGAGTTCAGTCAGATTACCAAGATCTCGGAAAGTGAAATCTTCTATGGTATCATATATATGATTCCTATCGAGAGACAAGTATTGAAGGTTGTGAAGTCCTCTGAAGACATCGACAGGCAAAGTAGTTAGATGATTACTATGGAGCTGAAGGGTTCGTAAATTAGACAACCCGGTAAAGGCAAGTGATTCTAATTCCTCCATTGTATTACCGTACAGGTAGAGCTCCCGCAGACTTGACAGCGTATCGAATGAATTGTTATAAAGACGGACCAAATGATTGCTTTCCAGGTGAAGAATCGTCGTATCGACGGGAACATGTGGTTGAGGTCTAGTTAATCGTTTGCCTTGACAGTAAACCGCAGAGGTGATTACTGAACACGAGCACGCTGGTGGACACGATTGGCTAATTATAACGATTACATTCGACATCACTACCAGAAAAATTGTTGCCAGTGTCTGAGTAAGAGCCATTGTTACTGCTTCCTGCAGAAAAACCAAAACCGTATACATTAACATTAAGGCAATATGCAACATAGCAATGGTTGCATGAATGCATAGAAATGTACGTCATGTATTCAAGGCAATAAGCTATAGTTATATGCCGCTAGCTCCGAAATGTATCTATTTATTAAGGTAAACATAAATGAGAATTATTTAAATTTTTAATTTCAGTGGTACTTCTTATGATCAGGAAAAGCAGAAATGCCAATCATACAAATCCAACTTCTCTTACATAGATTGTGCAATTTGGCACACCTCTAGTTCAAAAGAGACCTGACGTTGACAGGGGCGAAGCATCATGGGAAGTAAGTAAAGTTTAGCGCTTCATAAATTAAAAAAACCAAAGCGATTGCGACGATTGTTTCAGGAGATCACAAGTTTACACATACCAACGTACCTACCTACCTACCTACCTACCTACCTACACACACACTCGCGAACGTACGTACGTACGTACGTACGTACGTACACACATACATTTTTGCATACATACATACATACATACATACATACATACATACGTACGTACATACATACATACATACATACATACATACATACGTATGTACGTATGTATGTATGTATGTATGTATGTATGTATGTATGTATGTATGTATGTACATGCATGTGTGCATACGTATGTACGTATGTACATACATACACACACACACACACACACATACATACATACATACATACATACATACATACATACATACATACATACATACATACATACATACATGGTAAAATTCATTTACGCCAAGGCCAAAAAAGGGAAAATAATTGTTTATGGTCAGCGAGCGCATCACTTAAATACCCTCGAAATAACCCTCTCTACTTCAGAAAGGACAACTGCAGATCCAATCACGAACAAGAAGCAAATGACATCAGCCCACAATACACAGTTGCTCCAAAAGTACCGAATAAAAAAAACAGTAGCTGTCATACAGTTACTGCCATAAGTTGAGTAACAGGCCTAGGTCTGTTGAGAATATAAACAAAAGAAAAAACCGCCTTGTCGCACCACTTTAGACAAAATGTCCTGACCAGAAACACGGTTATTGCCTATCTCCAACACTGACCTTTTGGTACCTGCCTCCTACGCAGTCGTTGTTGATCAAACAGAAAATGCTTGTTACTATTTATTCTGCCACAAATATGGAATGACGTAATTGTTGACAGAATGAAGTGAAAATCGTTTTAAAAACTTGACGATGCATGAAATCTTTTGATGCTGGCATCAAGTGCTCTGGCTTACGTTCTCGTGTTTTGCTTTGTTTTTCTCAAATTTATATTTGTGCACAAATCGAGGTCTGTCACCAATTTTGTATTTTGAGTGTCAAGGAGTAGGCTGTCTGTACCAATGACTCGATGAGGAATATTGCTTCTCAGGATAATTTTGATACGTATTTATTTATTTAACTGCAAACATGTATTTGAAATTCATGTATGTCAGACATATTCTCTATTAAAATCTGGTATGTGCCTTGTGCTTTCACCGTTTACGAAGGTTTTCCTATAAGACAGACTATGAGAGTAAACTTTACAGTATAGCAAAAGTTAATTGTTTTTTTTTGTAATTCTAGACCTTTGCGTGTTATTGTGATGATGTTGAGTATTTCTTATTCATCAGCACGAAGGGCAGACATTAAATCACAAATTCAAATCACACATTCAAAACTAACGTTCACGTAACTTGACGTTTACAGAATGATAAACAATGTTCGCAACAGGTGGTTAATTTTTATTACCCCCCCCCCCCCACCGATATAACATTGACGTATTAGCAACATGATTTCCTACATCTTTTTATTTCATTCTCTCCTGTCGGTTATTTAAGCAATAAACCACCCCCTGGGGATGGTATACCAAGAGGTTTTGACCAGTGAACGAAATATATGCACGAGCGATACGCGATGACTGGGTTGCTTTCGAAATTTCCTTCATAATTTCTCATAAAATATTGTCTCATTGAGAGAAAATCCTCCTCTGACAATTCGAAGAGTTCACTATCAGTATCACGGCGGACTACAACTCAACGCTCGTAGACGAACACAATTTGGACGCGTGCTAGCAGTGCATTATCGTACCAGCAGTGCATTATCACTCGTTTTAGACGCGCTAGTTCGATGTCTAGACCAATCAGGTCCCTCGATTTCCACCATCAATATACTGGTATAATATAATAGTTCTTATTCAATTCGTCGAATCATGGTGGCAAGTCATTCCATCACGTTTTCTTCAGTCATTATTAAATTGTTTCACATTAACCACTGCACAGCACATGATTACAGCAGTCACCAGTAATCTTACAACAATCAAAGCAGGCATTTCGGTAAAATAAATAACATGTAATGGGGAAAGGAATATCCAAATTGAAAATGTGGTTCCACTAAAACGGATATTAAGGGTATGTACTTACCCGTAACAAGTATATTCCCGAGAAATGTGACTATTGCATCAGTCGTCAACACGCAATAACCTATGATGATGACGAAATGATAGTTAACGATATTTTGTATGAGTTGGTGTTAATGATCAGCTATCTCTATCTACCCGTGTGCAAAGTTGCTGCCTCCTGGGTCAAAGTTTCACTTACAATACACCAGTTGTCGTTATGTCCAAAATCTTTGACAGACATTTATCATTTATTTATCTATCATCGTGCGAAGTATCACAGCTCCTGTAGGTTTTACATTCCGTATAGGAAGGTGATGTTATGCTTCTGTCTGTCGGGCTGTCTGTCTGTCTGTCTGTCTGTCTGTCTGTCGGGCTGTCTGTCGGGCTGTCTGTCTGCCTGCCTGTGGACAGGATATATCAAAATTTACAGCATGAATTGTAATGAAACTTTCGACTTGTTTTGTTATAGTAATAACAAAAACTGATTACATTTTGGAAATATATGAATGAGTCATTTGAACAATTAAAAGGGTTTTCATTAATTGGACTATATCATGGAAGGTAAGCTTTAAAATCCATATAATTTAGTACTTACATTCATTATATAAAATGCACGTCTAGAAAACACTTTTTGATTTCACTTTAGTTTCTTGATTTATTTAGGGGCAACATCAAAAGTTCAATATAATATATCTAACTTAATTGCTAAAGTTAGGTCCCAGACCCCCCCCCCCCCCCCATCTAACTTAACTGACCTAAAATTGAAAAATCGTTTCAGACTCATACTGTATACTTCCACTTTCAAACAACGTACCAATATACTACTGAATTATGTAATTTAAATAAAAACAGAAAAACATTTTAACTCAGAAAAATACTTTTATTGAAAACCCACAGAACACAACAACACTGAATTTACACATAAAGTCACACTTATTATTGGTATGTCCACAGGGGACCCAGGAACCATGTGACAAATAAAACAAAATACACAAACAAATAAATAAATTAACTATCAAATAAATGAGAAATGAACAAGTAAACGGACAAGTATAGAGACAAATAAAATAATTAAATAAACCAGTGTGTCCAGCAAATAAACAGATACCCGTGGGGGTACCCATCACTATAAAAAAAAAACTGGTGGGGTATAGAAAAAAACAAACCATATCTAGTATACCCCCATGTTTATTTGCTGGTTTATTTAATTATTTTATTTGTCCCTATACTTGTCGTTCGTTTGCTTGTTCATTTGTCATTTATTTGATTGATTTATTTGTTTGTTTGTTTTGTTTCTCACACGGGTCCTGGGTCCCCTGTGGTATTCGTAGCTTTTGGGCATGTACCTTGTCCTGCGGCATTTGAAAGGGGAGACTTTTCGTGACTGGGTGTAGGCTCATCAGCAACACTTTGATCGGATGATTTTTGTTTAACTGAAAAATATTTCAAAATAGATTGTTTCGACTCGACCTCCTGGGACATGAACTCGGCTAATGACCATCGGTCATTTTTGTATTTGGCATGCCACAACTTCATTGCGCTTTCCTGTACATCTGCCCGGGATTTGCCCTGTTGTTTTTGATATTTAACTCCAAAATCTTGTTTGTTAGTTTCTGAAAGTCGTTCGAAGGGCATTTATAAATGTCCATTGTATGAGGAGTACATATATGGACCAGATATTTGTACGAACTCACCAAATGTACCTCACCGTCCAAACCCTTCGTGTCTCGAGGCGCCGCCAACTGAAATGTGCGTACGCACACTCTGGATACCCACCTCGTTCCAGATACCTATTTTGCAGCTAATTTGAAAGCTGAACCGCGTACTGCTGATAAATCAGACCGACTGTACGCAATGTTATAGGTAAAAGCAGCCTTGAAATCGTACTAAATTTGCCAAGTATGACGTTAAATCGTTTTTGACGGTTGAGAAATTAATTTGTCCAACCCCCCCCCCACCACCACCACCCCCAAACTAAAGCAATTAAGTTTTTTTGTAAACATCGATCTTTTGACGTCGCCCCTTACCTTATTAATTATTTTCGACAATTAGGCAATATCCAAAGAATGCAAGCTTCGAATTTGAATTAATTTGGTACAGAAGTCAACAATAACAACCCATATGTCTCATAAAGTTTGTTGCTGAAGCTTTTGAATTTAATGAGTAATTTGTATAATTACGTATTGTTGCCAATCGGCCAATATAATAAGAATGCAATCTTCAACGTTCACAAAATTGTGTACATACATTGATAATAACATATAGTGCATATACATTACATCATAGAGGCTTATGGATGTAACTGTTTATTTTAATTAGTCATTTGCATAATTGGTCATTATTGGTATATATGCCATATCTTTAAAATGTGGGCTACAACTTGCATATCGTTTGATGCATACATCGATGGTAACACCACACATGTCCCCTATAACGCGTGATGGTGTAGCGTTTGGTGAATGATTTACTTAATTAATGCTTTTTGGCCATGAGGCAATATCCAAATAATGCAATTTTGAAATTCGTGTAATTTGGTACATACAGTGACACTAACAAATCACACATGCTTGTTGATCTAACTTGTAATACTTTAATCATGTGATTTGCATAATTTATGAACTTTGATAATTAAGCTTCAAATTTCATACAATTTGCACATACGTAAGTGATAACTAGTTACGTGTCTGATGGAGCTTGATTATATACACTTACTTTGTAATGAGCCATAATAACTAGGCAATAACTTAGGCATGTACTCTTCAAATGTCAAATGATTTTGTTAATAGGTTGATATTGAGTAATTAGCATAAATGGTGTTTTTTGTAATTATACAACATCTCAATGTGATATATGTTGATGATAACAAATGATATATGAAAAAGAAGCATTTCAGTTGACATCTCTGTTCCCTATATCATTATGGTGGCATTTATACAGCCTGTTCCTCTATGTTTTGTTATGCCATTTTCTATTGACATTTGTGTATTAGACTTTTCACTATAGCCAGCCATGCATTCTAAATTACAAATGAGAAGTCATCATAGAAGACATGATCCTTCCCCTAAATACTGTACACAGCCTTGTGACTAATCGAGGAAAATGATGTTCCTAACACTTGATCCAGAATGTCAAGGACAATAGAAAGATACCAGTAAAGTGTATATAGCGACAGACACATTAATTAAAAGCAAAATGTTTCAGAAATTATGATGTCTATGACCTTTGCTGGACAGTAACAATCTATGGCTAACATGCCAAAACCAGTCACATGCATATCGCATTTGATAATCATTAATTTGTGTGTTTATACTATGAACATATAGTTTATTTCAAAATTCTGAATACATTGAATACATCAATTCCATTTACATATTTATGTCAATTTTTAAAAAATCACCAAAATGTATCAAATCATTTGTTAACCCTGGAGTTGAGCTTTGATCACTTGAATGGATAATGTTAAAATGGTTCTGTTAGAAATTTAGATACAAATCAATTACACATATCGGGTGAAATGACAAAAATACAGAAATGTCGTTTTCTATATAACCAGTAAAAGTATCTTAAACAACCAAGAAAAAAATCGTCAGTATTGTCATGGATATTATATATATAGAATCAATTCATAAGTACATCAAATGAAATCTTATATTGTGTTAACGAGTATAATGACTGACACACATAAAACTATAACCTGAATATGTTAATACATACACGAACTACAACCTACAATAGCAAACAAGGTTGTATTTGACACCTGGTCAGGTATAATATGACAGACTGAACTTGTCACCTTACTTGGCAACCTTACAATGACCGTCATCCTTAAACGTAAACCTTTCTTTTATCAAATTATACATACCATAATGGGGCCTTCAGTATTTACAGGGGGGGGAGAGGAAATCACACATCATCTGTTAAGAAAAACATGACCCTCTCCATTCTCCATTTGTAAAAAGTAGCCCTCCCCTTTATCCCATTTTGTAAAGCATGACCCTTCCCATGACAACTGCATATACTGAACGTTAATCAATATTCCCATTATATGCATACATACAAATTAAATGATTTTGACTCTGTGTTAGAAAGCAATATTTGTACATATAAAGTGACGAACAGTAAAAGACTGGCTAGTTACCTTTCTCTTATAATCATACACAATCTAGTTGGTATCTGAAACGTGCATACTTTGTCTGATCTGGTTACTTGTAAAAGTTCCCTGATATCATCATCATCATCCTAATCATCCTAATCATCATCATCATCATCATCATCATCATCATCATCATCATCATCATCATCATCATCATCATTATTATTATTATCATCATCATCATCATCATCATCATCATCATCATCACCTTCACCTTCAGTATTGCCATTATCAGTGTCACTTTAATCTGACTCACTACTTGAGTCAGTACATGTATCACTGTCCGTGTTCTCTATGACATTCAAAACGAAATCATCATTATCACTGCTACCATCACCATCACATTGTAACAACAACATTCACGGACAGTGTGAGTGATAAGGTGAGATGTTACACTCAACCAAATTCATCGTTTTATTAAACAATTTTCTTACAATACGTGTATTTTTATTTCTGTATTTTGGCATGTAAAGTACTCGTAAAAAACATGTCGAGTGCTCATCTCACTTTTACATCTCAAAACACACAAAACAAATTGACAACAATTGAATATTGAAAACTATTCATTCATTCATTGTAAAATGTTACCATCCCCCAAATATTGTAATGCAAACTATGACCCTCCCCCAAGAACAGGTTTGTAAAACGTGACCCCCCCCCCCCTCCCGCACCTTGTAAATCCCGAAGGCTCCCTAATATTGTGATGATGCTTTCAAAAAAAACTTACAAATCATACCTTGGTAGGACATTCACTACAAACCAAGAAAAACTACGGCTGTTTTTTCACAGTGATACTATATAATGGTTATATCAGCGTATGCCTTCGTAGGCACCGGAAATCGTCCCATTTTCACAACTTTGATTGTTTATAATACATAATCTTACGATACAATACAACACGAATTATATCAATTATTTTAACACAATTGCAATATATTTAAATGTATCAATATCATTGCTTCATGTTCAGTGTTACATAGACACTAGGTGTTACTTGATGTGTTCCCCGTGATAAAGATGAGTAACCAGTTTCAGCAGCATCGATCGCTGCTTCGTTTTCATAGATACAATGAGACAGGTCAACTCTACTGTTTGGTGGTTCAGTATATCTTTCATACGGGGTATCTTCCAAAATGAGTTGGTTTGGCATTAGACTCTTCCTCATGTGCGGTTGTCGTTCATCATTCTCATATATTCGACAGGTTGTTGGTTTGATTCACATTTTCGAAGACAGAAATGTCGGGTGAATAGTATGATAGCTAAACATAACGCTCCCGTCAACAAACCTCCGAAGAATCCCAGAGAAATATACGCACCAGACGATAACTCCTGCACCCCAGTGTTTGTAAAGTTTGTAGTAAGTGACGTTAACGTTGTTGCAGTGGTAACACCGGTACCATTAGAGGTCAAACCGCCACTCGTTGTATGTGAAAAGGTTGAAGAAATTTCAGTCGTTGACATTTTCGCTGTGGTTGTTCGCATTGTTGTATGAGGTGTTGTACTCACCGCTCTTAACGTTGATGGCGCTGTCAGGTTCAACTTTAAAAATCTCATGCCCACAGCGGTCCCTTCAGCACTGTTTGCAACGCATGCATAAGTTCCTTCATTTTCATAGTCAGTTTGCGGTATTAGCAAGTCGCCATTGTCAAGTTGAGTTGGTTCGCTTTCGGAACAAATACCGTCGTTGTCAGAAGGAACTATGCTACCGCTTGGATTGATCCAGTATTTGGTAGGTGTCGGGTCACCAATAACGTCACAGTCTAATGTTACATTGTCACCATCTGATGATGTAATGATTTTAAAAGGTACATAAAATACTGGTAGGGGATAACACATGAGATCATCGAGTGGGATGGTCAGCATGTCTTTATTTGCATGCTGTTCAGGTGCTTCGCATCTCATAGCGGTATTTCCAAGATGTAAACTGCCTCTGTTGTCATCTAACCATTGTCTGATATCCCACAAACGGCAATCACATGACCATGTATTGTTATACATATGCAGAAAATGCAGACTGTCCAATCCATCAAATATACTACCTGGTAGTGTAGTGATGTTATTATCATGCAGATGTAGAGACAGTACATTTACTAATCCCTGGAATATATTTTCTTGTAAAGTTTCCAAATCGTTACTGTCCAGATACAAATATCTCAATTGACGGAGTCCATAGAATATACTCTCTGGTAGAAACTTTATGTTGTTATCACACAGATGTAGTGAGTCTAGACTGTGTAATCCATTTAACGAATTTTCCTGTAGGCAGGATATGTGATTTATATCTAAATGAATGTTGGTCAATTTACCAAGATCACGAAAAGTAAAATCACCTATTGAAACAATATTATTGTTGTTGAGGTACAAAGTACGTAGATCGTATAGGCCATTGAAAACATGTACTGGTAAATGACTGATATCGTTTCTGTCGAGGAACAAGGACTGAAGTTTGCCAAGATCACCGAAAACACCTACAGGCAAGGTAGTGAGTTTGTTGGAATGAAGACGCAAGATTTGCAACTCATGTAAACCAGCGAACGAATTGTTGTGTAGACGGGATATTACATTGACGTATAAGCTTAGGAAGGTCAGTTTACGAAGGTTTTGGAAAGTAAAATCTTCTATAGCAGTAATATCATTTCTGTCGAGGTACAAGTACCGAAGGGTGCCTAAGCCATAGAAAACGTCTAGACGTAAGGTAGTGAGTTTGTTGGAATAAAGACGCAAAGATTCCAACTCATGTAAACCAGCGAACGAATTGTTATGTAGACGGGCAATAGCATTGCTGTATAAGCGTAGGTCGGTCAATTTGCCAAGATCTTGGAAAGTAAAATCTTCTATAGCAGTAATATCATTGCTGTAGATGTACAAGTACCGAAGATTGTAAAGTCCCCTGAAAACATCTTCAGGTAATACAGTGAGTTGGTTTGAGTACAGGTACAGGCGTTCCAAATTAGACAATCTAGTAAATGCGAGTACTTCTACTTCTTCTATTCTGCTACTGTACAGGTCAAGCCATGTCAAACTTGATAGAGTATCAAACGAATTGTTAGGAATACGGGTCAAATTGTTTCCATCCAGGCATAATTTCGTTGTGTTAGTCGGAATTCCCTCTGGAATTTCCGTTAATCCTCGGTTTTGACAATCAACAGTGGTTCCTGAACACGAACATTCTGTTGGACAGGTTTCGCTGGCAGTAATATGCAATATGAAGCATAACAAAATTGTTGATATTGCCAATACAGCCATTCCGCTTTACCTGTTACAAGTATAAAAAAAATGGTAATGAATCTTAAGTTATAAATATCTTAATTCAATGGCAATGCATTATCTCAGTACATTTGAGGACATTTCCATGCACTTTTCGACTTTGACAGTGTACGTGCAACTACTAATGAGTTCTACTGGAGATAGTACAGATGAATAAGGTAATGCCCTGCTCGTAATCTTATGTTTTGGACCCATCTGTCCACATCTAAGACATGTTAATGATTACTCACATTTCCAATATCTATCTACATCCTTTAGTATTACATCATTTAGACTGATGCCAAGGAAGTACTTAACATCTACATATACATATGATTTGCAGAAGTTATTACGCTCTTTTCTAGTTCCTATACAGTATCGTTACCATTATACGTCCACTCACAGGGTAGTCAAAGTCGTCATTGATTCTAGATGTCCTGAAATGCATGGAATGCAATTTAAAATTCACCCACAGCCTCTCACACAGTCATTAACAGCATGTGTTTGTTAATCAATCAATCACAAATTGTAACCAAACACAGTCCCCTCATAAATTTGGTGTTTATTGGGGCAGTTATGTAATGTACAAATATGGTATACCTGTTAGCCCAGGATGCTACTTATACACTGTTTACATTCACTGTAACAGTTAGGGTTCACTGATTAGATTAAGACCTTTTTGTGCTATTGAGGGACTTTGACTAGACTGTGTTAAAAGCACAGTTGGCTTCCAGATTATATTGAGGATTAATCGAATTATGAACGACACATTTATAGACAATGACATAGAACATGCTCGACTTTCAAAGAGGTAACGGAGACTGTCCACAATAAAAATACCGCCTATGGCGTCATAGCACAACTGTACAGTTTTTAAAAATATTTATCCATATAGTAGTCCATTCTAACAATAAGTGTTCATTTGGTGAATGACTATCCAGTTGCCTATCCAACCATGTTGCCATCTTTACGATATATGCTATCATTTGGCTGTTACTATGGGCGTGGTCATGTTGTTAGATATATTTGCATACCTTTTTGTATGTTTTTGTTCACTTGTGTATGAATTTCTGATATTATCTTTGCAATATACGTGACCATTTTGCTGTTGCTATGGGTGTAGTCTTGTTGCTAGGCAAATTTACATACATTTTTGAATGTTTATTCAATTGACTATTAATCCCTGTTATCTTTGTGAAATACACGACCGTTTGGCTGTTGCTATGGGCGTGGTCATGGTTGCTAGGGTATTTGCATACATTTTTTGAATGTTTACTTTTGCCTACCAGATGATGTTGTTATTTGAACAAAATATACTGCCATTTGGTTATTGTTGAGGACGTGGTCATGGTCGCTAGGGCCAATTTTGTCAAAATGTTTTGAAGAAAATCTGCATGATAAAAGTTTCAGAAACATCTCACCAAGTTTCAGACTAGGTGACCAAGTACTTTTTGAGATATAAGTTTTGATCAAAAATGAACATTTTTACACCTAATTTGCATATCACTCATGGAATCATTGTATGGTTAATATCTCTATGTCCATACATCCCTAGATGCATTCCCATTAAATTTCAGCCCAATCTGCCCTTTAGTTTTGGAATTATAGATTTTTAACCAAAACACACATTTGAGCCCTAATTTGTATATCACTGATGGAATCATCATGTCATGAACAAATCTTACTTTACACCACCTTAAGAATGTTCCCACAAAATTCCGCACCAATTTGCCCAGTAGTGTTTTGACCGAAAATCACGTTTTTTGACCCAAATTCACTCATCTGTGATGCGATCATTTTGATTTGAACAATTCCAACTAGACACTCAAGGTAATGGACCCACCAAATATCATGGCAAATGGTTCAGCGGTGTTCGACTTTAAGTTGTTCACAAACACACACACACACACAGACACATACACACACACACACACAGACACCGGGCGATCCCTATAGCACTACTGAACCTCAGTTCAGTTGTGTTAAATAACTGTTTGAATATGTGTTCACGATCCTGAACACATTTTTGACGGGAGCTTGCACACGATAGATATGTAGCAGTTCTTGCGTTGGACCGAGAGCGACGTAGCGAAACCGCTACAGTACTGCATCTACAAATGTAGAGACGGATAACGAAATATAGTTGGTCGAACATTGTGCATGATGCAGTTCTGTTGTTACAAGTATTGAGCACGATAACGTGATTGGATGGTTGAATGTGTGTGGTACATTTGCATGTACTTGGATCATTTCATTTGCACACCTTGTTTAAATTCTGTCCCACCTTTGACTTGACAAATATCCATAGTTGTCTTTTAGGGGAGATCAATACTTCTATGCATTAAATACTTATAGTTAGGCCGTAGGATCTGAACCCCCCCCCTTCTAATTTGACCAAATTGATAACTATTTCACACAGCACAAGACATTTCAAGCCAGTATGTAAGTTTATAGTGCGAACAATGCTCTTTTATTGACACTTTAGTGTATTTTAGTACCAATATTTAATGATTTATGAATGCAATATGAATTACGAAATTGCATGATGTCATCGCTAGCATTGATACCCTACTCACATTACATCAAAATACATAAATCATGGATAGTATAGTGTCAAATTAGTCAGTCAAAAATCAGAGAGAATCATGGTAACCTAACGGTAAAATTTGTTAAATTTATAACACACCTGTGCATGACGTGACGATACCAAGTCATATTATTTATACAAGCACGTTATATTCTCATTGCCGAAAACAGACCACCCTAAAGTTGAATGGCGCCAACCATTAAGAAGCTATGTTTTTTGTATGTCGAACACAAGTCGAATATTAACACTGTGCCAGTAGTGGTTATTACACAACCTCGACAACGAATGTATGAGGAAACTGATTGTTTATCAAATATATTCTAAATTCATTAACTTCGCCGGTCTCTAAGAGATGTCTGTAGCTTATGCATAATCCAGTACGATTGTCACAACTGTTAATTTTCAACTTATGTCGATGACATATAAGTGACACTTCAGAAATAAACATAGTATTGTTTGCACTAGATTGTCAACCACTTAACCTGTGTTACAACAACACGTCACAGTGAGGTATGTTGAATCAGTAATTTTTTAAAATATCTTTTCCATAAATACTCGTAGGAAACCGACGTCATTCAGTAAAACAAGCCAAGAACAAGTGTACGATTAACGAGGAAATGTGCAAAAATGAGAACGTGTACGTTTATTTCCTTAATAACAGATGAACAATAAGTTGGATAAGTTTTTCTAAAATTATATATCAAAATCAATTTGATAACGTTTAAATGTTATCTCGAGTAGAGCGAAATGTTGTATATTCTGAATATATAGTTGAGCTTGTGTTTCAGCCATTTGTCTATCTGCATGGTTCAACCTACCTCTCTAAAGCTTAACTGATCATCGATGTTCGGTCATCGATGACCAATAATAGATTAACTTACCTGAATAGAAATTTGCGATGACGCAACTTAAAAGTTTTGCCCTGTAAATCTGTACTTCTGTTACGATCTTAGATCTACACTGGAAAACAGCCTAGAAACTCGACAACACTACCCTAGCGCGTGATGCATAATTTTATCTTTGACGTTTTAATCCCTGTTGTAACTTGTTACGAACACACCCCCCAAAACCTGACAACCTGAAGTATGTAACGAATTGAATTAAAGTGGATTGTAGGGTTGCAATACATTTGGTCATAGTTAAATATACGAAATTGGTAGTGGACGTGGATTATTACGGAACATGAATTGCAGAACGGACTATATAAATTGACAAAGGTCTACATGTTAAGGTTTTCAAAGTTTATAAAAAGTTCACTATTTGAAAAGAGGAAATGAGGAACGAACTTTTATACTTCAAATAGGTCTTGCCATTGGATTACATTAACCAAATACTATCGAATGGTACATGGTGTGTGTGTGTACTGATATCGGTAGCTCTAGATTAGGTAATACGATAACTTCAGATAATCCCAGTCATTTGCGTCTGAGCATGCTCAGTCTGGATTGCAAGTTCCCTATTCGAGGGATTAGTGTTAGTGTGCATTATATTATAGCATTACCAATTCCAGTGAATTTTGTGACGTCATCGCTGTACATTATTACTGATAATGTACTCAGTTATTGGGCATCGCGGCCCCGGAACGAGCATAACAATACAAGCTTATTTGTTCTGTTTCGTCATACGACTAGGTATTTTTTCGAAATGCATGTTGTTACTTATGATTGTCATTTCCACTGTTTAAAAATACAACGCATTCATGAAACAAATTTGTGTTCACAGCAGTTCATTGGAGTGTATATGTGTGTGTACGTGTACGTACGTGTGTCGCTATGATTAGTATTCAGCTTCCGGGCCGAACATGGCAGACGATGTTCAGCGCTGTGTATATTATACTAGTACGTTGTTTTGCGTTCCTCGGTCTACAAATTCACTGGAATTGGCAAAACTATAAAATAATAACAATAATGTACGTCCTCCCAGTCCATAATGGACTCAAGCAAACTTTGCACTCCATAATGGGCTCGGCTATCGCCTCGCCCATTATGTCGTTCAAAGTTTGCTTTCGTCCATTATGGGCTGGGAGGGCGTACATTATTGTTTAATTATACCATGCATAGGCGAACAATATGGAATATTTACACTAGTCAATCTAGGTCACGAGAATGCATGTCTACGTCACAGGTTCTGCTATGTTCGAAATATAGGTTCAACATTGCCATTATTTTCCCAGAAACTTTCCCAGATATTTCTTAGTCTCGGTTACTAAGACTCTCGTGGCTTGGGGCGTTGCCTGCTAGAACACCCCTAACGAGAGTCTGGGGAAACGAGATTCCAACTATTCCGCACATGACGTACCATCGATCTGCAGTGCATCGTCGGGAGTACTTCGCGTCCAACATTGCAGGCTGCACGATGCGAGTACCTTCGCTAGATATTATCACGTCTTAAGCGACTGATTATTACAACACAAAGACCTCGTGAGCCCATTTTTAATACTTGGAAGAAATGTACTTTACGACTTCCGTCACTGGGTAGTTGGAATCCCGGGTTGGAATGTGGTTTCCCCAGACACTCGTTCGGGGTGGTCACACAGAACAGCCCCCAGCAGTAAGAGTCTGGGGGTAACCGAGACTGTGGAATTTCTGTGATGTTGCTGGCGCTGGTATAAATATGTTATTTTCCATTTCTTTTTCTCCACTCAGCTGGATAATAATCGTAATGTAAGGGATGTGTCCCACTGAGAGTCGGTAGACGACTTTCGAAGGTTAAGAAAATGGCTGCATTAAATCTCACCAGTTTAAATTAACATTATAATTTTAATCAAATAACATAGCTCACAGTTTCTTGCTGTAACTCCTCCACTCATTCCTCAAGACCAAACTTTGTAATATAAGTATTTTAAGAGAACCACCCACGCGAAACAAGCGTTAATAATAAAAAAAGATACATTGGACTAGACACTGAATAACTCAATAATTGGGTAATATCTCGATACCAAGAAATGTGCTATGTTTAGTCACAGATAAGTAATACATATCTGTGGTTTAGTGTGGATCCAAAAGTATTACATCTGACATGTACGCCGTAGGGTGAGTATTAAGAATCAACATCTTACAGATTAACAAAAGCAATATCTGGAGTAAAATCCGGCTCTAGATGTTAGTAATAATTCATAATATATCAAAGGGATAAAACCTTTCTTATAACATTACATGTAAACATGGAGGGCTGAGCCAGATCTCTCTACATTGTGACAAGACAAATAATTAAGCAGATATATTTACTTGAATAATCTCACAGTTTGACAATAAAATCACCCTGTAGTATCTTGACGATTGCAGCAACAGCCATCATCATACATCGTGATTTCTGTGCAAAATCAGTTACGTGATGAAGGCAGCCACACATTTCAAGGCTGCATTTTAAATATTTTATCAAGGAAAACAAAATTACTGAGGTGTATTATGTCGTGAAGGGTCAACCTTGCTAAAAGCATCAAAATGTTTTATTATGTTAGTGATGATTTTACAAAAAAATTAAAAGAAATTTCACGTTGTTTACTTATGTGTAAACAGCTGCTGTCGCCACGTTCGAAACGCCCACAAATCTTGTCAGTACGCAGAGAAGTAGGTCAAAATTGCGACGTAGTAAAAATCTTCTTCGTCACACGTGCGCGTACACGTTGAACGTGTGGCCGAAAATGATATGCACATTCGTATTTTACAGAATGATGCGTGCGGATATACGTACTTCGTATATTAGCGTAGATCAGAAGAGTTCGATTCCACTGATATACGTCTCTGTATATCCATCACATATAAGGAGTGTACGAAATTGTACACGAGTGTAGACTTACGTATATCCATAGAATACGGGTTCGTATGTGTTGATATACGTCTGGTATATCAAGAATTTTGCACTGTGCTTGGACCCTTCCTCATGCGCGGCTAGGCTGTTGATATGTGATACTGTCGAATGTTTGTTGGCTTGTATCCTCAGAGTTATCGTCAGTGTACTTGCCTGATTCAGCTCTTCGCGAACAGAATGGTCGAGTTATTACAATGATAGATGAACATAACGCTCCCGTCAACAAACCTCCTACGAATCCAAGAGAAATGTACGCACCAGACGATAACCCCTTGACCTCAGTGTTTGTAAAGTCTGTAGTAATTTATAAGTGACGTTGTGGCAGCAGTATTAAACAAACTCGTTCTTCGCACTGTTTGTATGATGAGTTGTACTAACTGCTTCTAATGTTACTGTCGCTGTGGTAGTGCTAATGCCATCAGAGGTCAAAACGTCACTCGTTGTTTGCGAAAGAATTGAAATTTCGTTGACATTTTCGCTGTGCATGTTTGCTTTATTGTACGTGATGAGTTGTACTAACCGCTTTTAACGTTGATGGCGCTGTGGTAGTGGTAACACCATCACAGGTCAAACTGCCTCTGAAAGACTCGAAGTCAATTCCGTCGTAGACGTTTTTTGCTGTGCCTCTTTGCACTGTTTGTATGATGAGTTGTACTAACAGCTTCTAACGTTGATGGCGTTGTGGTAGTTGTAACACCATCAGAGGTCAAACCGCCACTCTCTCTATTTGAAAAAGCTGACGGTCAATTCCGTCGTTTTTGCTGTGGTTGTTCGCATTATTGTATGAGTTGTACTAACCGCTTCTATCGTTGATGATGCTGTCACGTCCAACTTTAAAGTTCGTATTCCCAGGGAGGTTCCTTCGGCACTCTTTGCAAGGCATGCATTAAGTCCCTTCATTTTCATAGTCACTAATTCGCGGTATTATCAAGTCGCTATTATGAAGTTGAGTTGGTTCGATACATATGTAACACCAAGGTTGAACGTTTGCAATTGTAGTAGAATATTTATTTTGGGTATTATATCACAAGTAATAGTTTTGAATTTCAAACTTGGATCGTTTACAATACATGATCTCACAATAAAACACGAATTCCGACAATTAATTTTGGGTCACTAATCATTCAAATGTTTTAATTCTATCAGGGTCAGTACTTTATATTCAGTGTTTCATAGACATTAAGTGTTACTTGGTGTGTTCCTGGTGACATTGATATGTAACCAGTTTCAGGGGCAGCAATCGCTGGTGTGTTTTCATAGATGGAATGAGACTGGTCAACTCTACTGCTTGGTGGTTCAGTATATCTTACATATGGGTTATCTTCCAAAATTATGCTAAGTTGGTTTGGTCTTTGACCCTTCTTCATGTGCGGCTGTTGTTCGTCATTTTCAGATATGATATTGTTGAATGTTTTTTGGGTTGTGTCATCAGAGTTATTGACAGTGTATTTGTCTGATTCACCTCTTCGCCAACAGAAGTGTCGAGTTATCAGAATGATAACTAAACATAACGCTCCCGTCAACAAACCTCCAAAGAACCCCAGAGAAATATATGCACCAGACGATAACCTCTGCACCTCACTGTGTCTGAAGTCTGTAGTAAATTCCGCTGTGGTAGTGGTAACACTATCAGAGGTCAAACCGCCTCCCATTGTATGTAGAACAGTTGAAGTCAATTCCGTTGTTGACATTTTCGTTGTGCTTGTTCGCATTGTTGTATAATGAGCTGTACTAACTGCTTCTAATGTTGATGGCGCTTTCACGTTCATCTTTAAAGTTCTCGTCCCCAAGGAGGTCCCTTCAGTACTTTTTGCAACGCATACATAAGTCCCTTCATTTGTATAGTCAATTTCCGGTATTAGAAAGTCGCCATTGCCAAGTTGAGTTGGTTCACTTTCGGAACAAATTTCGTCGTTGTCATAAGGAACTATGCCACCGCTCGGAGTAATCCAGTATTTGGTAGGTGTTGGTTCACCATTGACGTCACAGTCTAATGTTACATTGTCACCCTCTGATGATGTAATGATTTTAAAAGGCACATAAAATACCGGTAGGGGATAACACATGAGTTCATCGAGTGGGATTGTCAGCATGTCTTTACTTGAATGCTGTTCAGGTGCTTCACATCTCACTGTACCACCAAAGCTCAGGTGTTGGTTGTCATCTAGCCATCGCCTGAGATCCTTCAGACGGCAATCACATGACCATGGTATATTGTACATATTCAGCTCAGACAGCTCATCTAATCCATCAAATATGATTCCTGGTAATATAGTGATAGGATTATCGAATATATATAGACGGTATAGTTTATCTAATCCACGGAATGTATTTTCTTGTAAAGTTTCCAAATTGTTTCTGTACAGGTACAAATATCTCAATTGACTGAGTCCATAGAATACACTCTCTGGTAGAAACTGTATGTTGTTATCGTACAGATATAGTGTGGCTAGACTGTGTAATCCATTAAAGGAATTTTCATGTAGGCATGATATGTGATTGAAATGTAATTTAAGGTTGGTCAATTTACCAAGGTCACGAAAAGTAAAATCTTCTATTGAAACAATATTATTATTATAGAGATACAGAACCTCTAGGTCGTATAGGCCACTGAAAACATCCTCAGGTAAGGTAGTGAGTCGGTTTCTGTACAGGTGCAAACGTTGCAAATTAGACAATCCGGTAAATGCGAGTACTTCAAGTTCTTCTATTCTGCTACTGTACAGGTCAAGCGATGTCAAATTTGATAGAGTATCAAACGAATTGTTAGAAATACGGGCCAAATTGTTTCCATCCAGATATAAAATCGTTGTGTCTGTCGGAATCCCCTCTGGAATTTCTATTAATCCTCGGTTTTTACAAGTAACAGTGGTTCCTGAACATGAACATTCTGTTGGACAGGTTTCGCCAGCACCAATATGCAGTATGAACCACAGTATAGTCGTTGATATCGCCAACACAGCCATTCCGCTATCTGCCAGAAGGAAAAGGAGGTAGATAAAGTGAAGCTGCTTAAGCTATGAATATTTAATTCAATGTATTACAGGATTATTCAAAGTAAATTCGAGCAAGTTTCCACTTTTCGACTTTGAAATTCTACCAGTCCTGGAACTACCAATGAAGACAGTTGTGTACTGGTGATAGTACAGATGAATGAGGTAATGTCCTACTATAGTACTATTAATTTATGTTTTGGAACCATTTATGTTCAAATCTACGGCAGTTTATGATTACTCTCATTTCCAATATCTTCATTCTTTGGTAATACTTTATTTAGAGTGATGTCGCCGAAGTACATAACATGAACTACATTTGCATATGATGTACAACTGTTAAAACACTGACATTCAAATGTTTTTTTGCACTAAGCTTTCGCGCTGTGGGTGGTGGGCGACGATCCTCATCATAATATGCATAGCATGCACCACAATATAGTAAAACTCTACCATACATATCATGGTATACATAGCCTAAACTATTCGCACAAGAACCATAATACCGACCGACCGACCGACTCATATTACTTATCACAAGCACTTTTCTACATTTGAATGCCGAAATGAGACCACCTTAAATTTGAATGCAGCCAAACCTAGATATACTATGGTTTAATACCGAACACAAATCGAATATCAAAGCTGTGCCAGTGGTCTTTCCGACAAATAAAGGTATGAGGAACCTGATTGTTTATCAAGCTATTCCAAATGCAAAGAGTTCCACTGCTCTCGAGGAGATGCCTGTAGCTTGGCTAATTCAGTCCGATTGCCACAGATATTAATTTTCAACTAATGTCGATGACATATTAGTGATACTTCAGCAATAAACAAATAATTATTTGCACTAGATTATCAAGCATAAATTTGTGTTGATCGAATTCGAAGATGTCACAGTGAGATATTGTGAATCAGTAATTTGTTTAAATATCTTTTTCATAGTTTCTCATAGGAAACCGACGTTATCCATGATTAGTCAAGAACAAGTGTACGACTAGCGTGGAAAAATGAAAAATTAGATTATAAATTATTTCTTTAATAACGGTTGAACCATGACTTGAGTTTTCAGTTGGTATACAAATGAGCTTTAATTGATAATGTTTATATGTTATAAATATTGTGCATTTTGTAGGTGAGCTTGTGTTTCAGCATTGACCTATCTGCATGGTTCAACCTACCTAGCTATCATTTAAGTGATGACCAGTAATGGGCCAATTCAACGACCGTCAACAACTTCTAAAATCACGGTTAATAAAAACGCCAAGTTCGGTCATCGATGGCCATCCATAAATTGACTTACGTGACTAAAAATCGCTATGACGCAACTTAAAAGTTTTGCCCTGTAAATCTGTGCTTCCGTTTAAGCACTCAGATCTCCACTGGATAACAACCAGGTCAACCTGCGAACTATACAGCAGTACCCTAGTGCATGATTAATTTTTTCCATGACGTATTAGTTATTATCAATCGTACGTTGTTACGTACATACACCAACACAGACCACTGTAGATATGTAAAAAAATGATTTAAAGTGCACTGTAGATCTTAAACTTTGGTCATCAGATATATTTCAATACACGGTATTGTATTATAATTAGTCGCATGCGTGGTGTAAATATGTGATAGGATTTGGTATGGTGAATCGAAGTTTACAAATATAATGCTGAGCACACCAATCGAATCACGTCGTTTAGTTTAACTCACCATTACATCGGTCAGCTTATATATAAGAAATATTTCAAGTAACACATTAGAAGTACAGGGCAAATTAAATTCCAAACTCTGATCACCCAAATATCTGTATGTATGTATGTATGTATGTATGTATGTATGTATGTATGTATGTATGTATGTATGTATGTATGTATGTCTGTCTGTCTGTCTGTCTGTCTGTCTGTCTGTCTCCAGGCATGTCTAGATCTGTTTGTCTGCATGTCTCTCTGACTGCTGTCTGTAGTGTCTTTATGTCTGTCCAGTATGTATCTATCGTTGTGCGTCTCTTTGCCTGTCTGTCTGTTTAATAGTAGTTACATATATTTAATATACTAGATTTTAATGATTTCCAAAAACAATTATCTCGGCATGTTTCCACATCAATCTTTATTCATCAATTAGCTCACTAATAAAACATACACATACCCGATGCGCTATCCCAAATGAATATTAACATGAATGTTTTACATGAGATTTTTACTCTGGTACGTGGGCAAATATCACAACAACACTGGGTTATCATGATATCATGTATGAGAACGTCAGGGGAAGTCTCGCCATCATTCTGTAGTAATGAGAAGTTTATAAACGAAATACGAAGTGGACGTGAATTGTGGAACAGAAATTGCAGAACGAACTATTCAAAGTAGACATAAGTCTACATGGTCAGGTTTTCAAAGTTCATATTAAGTTCACTATTTGGAAAGAAACAATCAAGAACGAACTTGTAGATTTCAAGCAGGTCTTATGGGCTACTTCACACTATGGCAATGGCATCAAATAGCAAGATCAACATTAAGTTCTGTTTGTGGTTGCTTGGGAACTCTGTTTTTAGTACATCTAAATTTAAGCATAGACACTGTCTATAATTATTACAGGTTCATTCATGCTACATACGTGATAAAGAGTCGTGTCTGTCAGTCTAGCTGTAGATGACTTAAACTTAAAGAGAATTCAAAGTCAAAAACCACTGGGAAAAATATGTTCATATTTTTGGAAGGGATATTGATTCCAGTCTCTAGTTAGCACAATTGAATTAATATAGGCATGGTGTGGTGTATGTATGTATGTATGTATGTATGTATGTATGTATGTATGTATGTATGTGTGTGTGTGTGTATGTATGTATGTATGTATGTATGTATGTATGTATGTATGTATGTATGGATGACGTACATTCAACATTAACAACAACTGCTCAACCGATTGCCCTGGTATTTGGTTGGGACATTACTTTTGGAGTTGGGAAATTGTTCAAATGAAAACGATCGCATCAAATGTTAAACTATGAAATAACGAGGCAGATTGATCTGATCATTCTTTAGGGTGTTTTGTGACATTGTGATCCAATCAGTGATATGCAAATTAGGGCTATCAAGTTATCCTTTTGGGTTAAAACTTTATAGCTCCAAGACAACCAACCAAGCAGGCGGGGCTGACATGTTGTGAAAGCGTTCTGAGAGGTACTAAGATTCCCTTCAATGATATGCAAATTAGGTGGAAAAATGCAACATTCTGTAATTCCAAAATTACAGAGCATATTGGGTTGAAATTTAATGTGGATGCTCCTAGTGATGTGTAGATGTTGTGGAGGGTAGAATCTCATTTCTGTATAGGTAAGTTTGGTTAGGTTACTGAGGATTATGTAACCCCCTGAAAACATCCGAAGACAGAGTACTGAGTCAAGTTGTAATGTCCGCAACAGTTCTTGCGACAAGAGAGTTTATGTATCCACACGTACTTCACAAACTGTCGAGATCATGGAACAGAAAATCATCACTAGCAAATATATTGTAGTGTACAGATCAGGTAAGAAGTTTGTCTTAACCTTTACAGAGCGCTATGTTGTAGCGTTCGGTAAATAATTTGCGTAATTAATGAATTTTGGCCATTAAGCAATTTCGAAAGAATGCAATCTAGAAATTCGTGTAATTTCTTAGTACATACATTGACATTAAAGAAAAACACACATGCTTACATAATTGATGAACTTTGATAATTAATGTAATAAAATAATTCATATAATTTGCACATACATCACCAGTGATAACTAGTCATGTGTTTGATGGAGCTTGATTATGTAGACTTCTTTGTAATGAGTCATAATAACTAGGCATAACTAGGCAATATCGTAAGCGTGTAGTCTTCGATGTCGGGTAATATCATACAACATCTTAATGTGATACATATGTTGATAATACGAAGGATATTTGATGGACAGTCCTTAAAGACGCATTTCACTTTATATGTCTACTCTCTAGATGCTGGCGTTTAACCAGCCTGTTACTCTGTGTTTTGTTTTGCCATTTTCTATTTACATTTGTGTATTAGTCCTTTTTACTATAGACGTCCATGCATTCTAAATTCCAAAAGAGAAGTCATCATAGAAGACACGTCCGTTCCACTTAAAACTGTTTAAGCTATGTGACTAATGGACGAAATTTTTTTCGTTAAACTTGATCCAGGATTCAAATGTGAAGGGAAATATGAAGATACTAGTAGAATTTTATAAAGAGACAGACACTTTAATTAAGTGTACATCAAGTGTAGGAATTTTACTGGTAAGTAACAATCGTCGGCTAACGGTATAATATATGTCACAACCACTTACATGCACATTACATTTTCTAATCTTCAATTCGTATGTTTATACATATCGTTCATTTCGTAAAAAATGTCCCAATATATATCAAAACTATTTGTTAACCCTGGAGTTTAGTTATGGCCATTTGAATAGATAATATTAAACTACTCCTGTTACAAATTTACATACATATCAATTACGCATATTAGGTGAAAGGACAAAAAGAAAAAAAGGTTATAGAAATATCACTTTCTATAACCAGTGCATCACCTTAGTGAACATGAAAAAAAATCGCCAGTGTAGTCATTGATATTAAATAGAATCAATTGTTATAAGTACATCAAATAAAATATATTACATTGCTATCGAACATAATGACTAACACTCATAAAACTGTAACCTGAATGTTAATTCGTGTACATATACACTGATTACAACATAAAATATCAAACAAGGTTGTTTGACACTTGGTCAGGTATAGAATAATAGACGACGGACGAACAGAGTCAGGATAGTACAAATATGTGCATACTGGCGTAAATACACTGCACCATGAGCCTTTCACAGTACAACATAACAACATATGATTAATCGCTTAATGATAAGTTGAACATTTCTAGAAAAACACACTCGCTGAGAACTTTTGACATATGATCAATCAATACCTCTCTAAAGTAATATACTTTATACTAAAAACAAATCCATCCTTCGACTGTTAATCCATCGTCACAATATTCACTCATGACAATAAACAAAGCCGGTTTTTGCACTTCAGTACAAACGTCACGTCCCATTCACTGAAACTAGTACTGTCGCAGAATAAAAATGAAGTTGTAAGATGATGAACTTATCACCTTATTTGGAAACCTTAAAATGACGTCATCCTTCAACGTAAACCTTTCTTCATCAAATTAAACATACCATTATTATTGTAATCGTGCTTTCGAAGAAGTAAACAACCATACCTCGGTAAGAAATTCGTTACAAACGAAGAAACACCACGCCTGTTTCATACAGTGATACAGTATAATGGTTATATCGGTTTATACTTCAGAAGGCACTGGAAATCGTCTTCACACAACATTATCCACAACTCAAAAAAAGGAAGAAGAAATTCTATTCGACTGCTTGGATATCATGGAATTGTATTCTATCTTAGCACATGTCACAGTAAAACCAACCAAGGTTGAAATTTTGCCCTCGGTAGTAGAATATCTATTTTGGGTATTACATGACAAGTAGTTGTTTTAAATATCATACTTTGATCTTTCATAATTACTGTACATGATCTTACAATAAAAAAAAAGAATTCCGACAACTACTTTTGAGTCAGCAATCATTCAAATATCAAGGAAAAATATATTTATCCCGGAGATTTATTTGTATCAAGCTCAGCAGTACTTCATATTCAGTGTTTCATAGACACTAGGTGTTACTTGGTGTGCTCCTGGTGACAATGATGTGTAGCCAATCTCAGCTGTAGTTGTTTTAAAATTCAAACTTTGATCGCTAAAAACACACGATCTGACAATAAAACAAAATTGCGACAACTACTTTGAGTCGCCAATCATTCAAATGTTTTATTGTATCAAGGTCAGTACTTCGTATTCAGTGTTTCGTAGACATTACGTGTTACGTGATGTGTTCCTGGTGACAGAGATGTGTAACCAATTCCATCGAACGATGGTGAGTTTTCATAGATATATTGTAAATGGTCGACTCTTCTGTTTGATGGTTCAGTGTATCTTTCATACAGGGTATCTTCCAAAATGATACTGAGTTGGTTTGGTCTTGGACCCTTCCTGATGCGCGGCTGTTGGTAGTCACTTTCATATATGATATTGTCGAATGTTTGTTGGCTTGTATCGTCAGAGTTATCGTCAGTGTATTTGCCTGATTTAGCTCTTCGCGAACAGAAGTATCGAGTTATTGTAATGATAATTAAACATAATGCTCCCGTCAACAAACCTCCAAAGAATCCCAGAGAAATATACGCACCAGACGACAACGCCTCGACGTCAGTAGTGTTTGTACAGTCTGTAATAAGTGACGGTGTGGCAGCGGTAACACCATCAGAGGTCGACGTACGTGAAAGAGTTGAAGTCAATTCCGTCGTTGACGTTACCGCACTTCTTGTTTGCATTGTTGTATGATGATGAGTTGTACTAACCGCTTCTAACGTTGATGGCGCTGTGGTAGTGGTAACACCATTAGAGGTCAAACCGCCACTCGTTGTTTGCGAAAGAGTTGAAGTAAATTCCGTTGTTGACGTTTTCTCTTTGGTTGTTTGCATTGTTGTGTGATGAGTTGTACTAACCGCTTTTAACGTTGATGGCGCTGTGGTAGTGGTAACACCATCAGAGGTCAAACCGCCATTCTCTGTTGTATGTGATAGAGTTGAAGTCAATTCCGTCGTTGGCGTTTTCGCTGTGGTTGTTTGCATTATTGTATGATGAGTTGTACTAACTGCTTCTAATGTTGATGATGCAGTCACACCCACCTTTAAAGTTCTCATACCCAGGGAGGTTCCTTCGGCACTCTTTGCAACGCATGCATAAGTCCCTTCATTTTCATAGTCAATTTCCGGTATTATCAAATCGCCATTGTAAAGTTGAGTTGGTTCGCTTTCGGAACAAATTTCGCCATTGTCAGGAGGAATCGTGCCACCGTTTGGAGTGATCCAGTATTTGGTAGGTGTCGGGTCACCAATAACATCACAGTCTAATGTTACATTGTCACCCTCTGATGATGTAATGATTTTGAAAGGTACATAAAAGACTGGTAGGGGATAACACATGAGATCATTGAGCGGGATGGTCAGCATGTCTTTATTTGCATGCTGTTCAGGTGCTTCACATGTCATTGTACTACCAAAGTTCAGGTGTTGGTTTTCATCTAACCATTGCCTGATATCCTTCAAACGACAGTCACATGACCATGGGTTATTGTACATATACAGCCGGGACAGATCACCTAATCCATCAAATATACTTCCTGGTAATGTAGTGATAAGATTATCATACATGTACAGATAGTATAGTTTATCTAATCCCTGGAATGTATTTTCTTGCAAATTTTCCAAATCGTTTCTGTACAGGTACAAATATTTCAATTCACTGAGTCCATAGAATACACTCTCTGGTAGAAACTTTATGTTGTTATCGTACAGATATAGTGTTTCTAGACTGTGTAATCCATTAAAGGAATTTTCCTGTAGGCAGGATATGTGATTTATATCTAAGCGAAGGTTGGTCAATTTACCAAGGTCTTGGAATGTAAAATCTATTATAGCAGTTATATCATTGCTGTAGAGATACAAGGTATGTAGATCGTATAGGCCATTGAAAACCTGCACAGGTAAAGAAGCGATTTGATTTGAATGAAGTTGTAAATCTTGCAGACTGTGTAAATCAACGAACAACGGTTCTTGCAGGACTGAGAGTGTATTGCTGTATAAGTAAAGTCGTGTCAACTTGTCCAGGCCTTTGAAAGTATTATTTTCGAATGCAACTATATTATTACTGTAGAGGTACAAATACCGAAGGTTGTGTAGTCCACTGAATACCTCCTTAGGTAATGCAGTGAGTTTGTTGGAATAAAGATACAAATATTTCAACTCATGTAAACCAGCGAAAGAATTGTTTTGTAGACGGGACATTTCATTGCTGTATAAGCGTAGGTCAGTCAATTTACCAAGGTCTTGGAAAGTAAAATCTTCTATAGCAGTAATATCATTGCTATAGAGGTACAAATACTGAAGTTTGCCTAAGCCATAGAAAACATCTACAGGTAAGGTAGTGAGTTTGTTGGAATTGAGGTACAAGGTGTGTAGATCGTATAGATCACTGAAAACATCCTCGGGTAAAGTATTGAGTTTGTTGGAATCAAGCCGCAATGTTTGCAGCCCATGCAAATCAGCAAACGAATTGTTGTGTAGGCGGGAGATTTCATTGCTATATAGGTACAATGTTTGTAGGTCGTACAGGCCACTGAAAACATCCTTAGGTAAAGAGTCAATTTTGTTTGATTGTAATCGCAAATCTTGCAGACTGTGCAAATCAGTGAACCACTTAGTTTGCAGGATTGACAGTGAATTACTGTATAAGTATAACCGAGTCAATTTATCAAGGCTTTGGAAAGTCAAATCTTCTATAGCAGTAATATCATTTCTGTCGAGGTACAAGTACCGAAGGTTGTGAATTCCACTGAAAACATCTTCAGGTAAATGATTAATATCATTACTGTAGAGGTACAAGTACTGAAGTTTGTCTAAGCCATAGAAAACATCTACGGGTAAGGTAGTGAATTTGTTGGAATTGAGGTACAGAGTCTGTAAGTCGTATAGGCCATTGAAAACATCCTCAGGTAAAGAGGCAAGTTTGTTTGATTGAAGTCGCAAATCTTGCAGACTGTGCAAATCAATAAACCATTTTGTTTGCAGGATTGACAGTAAATTACTGTATAAATATAACTGAGTCAGTTTATCAAGGTTTTGGAAAGTAAAATCTTCTATAGCATTAATATCATTGCTGTAGATGTACAAGTGCCGAAGGTTGTGTAGTCCACTGAAAACATATTCAGGTAAGGTAGTGAGTTTGTTTGAATAAAGACGCAAATATTGTAACTCATGTAAACCAGCGAACGAATTGTTTTGTAGACTGGAAATTTCATTGCTGTATAAGCGTAGGTCGGTCAATTTACCAAGGTCTTGGAAAGTAAAATCTTCTATAGCAGTAATATCATTACTGTAGAGGTACAAATACTGAAGGTTCTGTAGTCCACTGAAAACATCTACAGGCAAGGTAGTCAGTTTGTTGGAATAGAGGTACAAGGTCTGTAGGTCATACAGGCCACTGAAAACATCCTCTGGTAAAGAGGCAATTTTGTTGGATTGAAGTCGCAAATCTTGCAAACTGTGCAAATCAGTAAACCATTTTGTTTGCAGGATTGACAGTGAATTACTGTATAAGTATAACCGAGTCAATTTATCAAGGTTTTGGAAAGTAAAATCTTCTATAGCAGTAATATCATTTCTGTCGAGGTACAAGTACCGAAGGTTGTGAAGTCCACTGAAGACTTCTACAGGTAACACAGTGAGTTGGTTTGAGTACAGGTACAGGCGTTCCAAATTAGACAATCCAGTAAATGCGAGTACTTCTACTTCTTCTATGCTGTTAGTGTACAGGTAAAGCCACGTCAAACTTGATAGAGTATCAAATGAGTTATTATAAATACCGGCCAAGTTATTTGTATCCAGGTATAAGATTGTTGTGTCTGTCGGAATCCCCTCTGGAATTTCTGTTAATCCTTGATTTCGACAATTAACAGTGGTTCCTGAACACGAACATTCTGTTGGACAGGTTTGGCTAGTACCAATATGCAGTATGAACCACAGTATAGTCGTTGATATCGCCAATACAGCCATTCCGCTATCTGCGAGAGGCAAAGGAAAATCGTTTGGTTTTTAAATAAATAATAATTATAATTATGTGTATTCACCAGTGTGATTAAAATTGCTTTAAAATAGAGACATATACAGAATACAGGGCAACAGAGATCAGGAAATAGCAAGGCTAGCTAGTTAATCCCACAGTGACTAACATAATAGTACTAGTAGGTGTATATATACAACATTCCAGATTGCCATAGGAACTATCACAATTATTTTAATCAAAAAACGAAAAAAGCATAACAAACTACAATGGAAACAGTAAAATTGATACACATACAGTTTCCAGTCAATTTGATATAAAGCTCTTCATGACAATACAGCTGTACATATTCTGCTCATGAATAAAAACTCTTAACTGTCTTTTTTGGTATCACTAATATCCGCGACATCAATATTTGCCATGCACCTTATTTGGACCCTAGCTGAAATTTTCCCACAGCTGTCTATTTATATACTACCGACCAATGTACTACATAGTATTTTTGCGCGGTAAAAAGTAACAACTACATCCTCTTTGTCCTACATAATATCAGCCTGCAGAAGGCATTTCAAGTTCAATTATTTCAACTTCTTCTTGATGTAGTTAACGCCAATCAAATTATTAAATTTCTGTTCACTAGTTTTCAACACGAAGGGTTCACATGAGAAACGCTTGACAATGCACATTGCTCTTCCGCAAAGGGTAGAAAGACATAAGTATATTGCACATGCGCAAAGCCTTTAATTTTGTTTACAACTAGCTACAATGAACTTGTAAGTTGAAGTAAAAAAAGGACTTTTTTGAATGTAAGTATTATATTTAAACTCCATCATTTTGTCAACGACGGCAATGAGCACATGTATTAGCTCTTTATGGGGGATTCAAGAATATTCAGTTTTTGGAGCAGATCTTCTGTAGAAATTCGGAAGTGATACTTCCATGTCCGACTACACCTACACGAAGTAAAGAATTGGACTCTCTGATATTCTATGCCAGGTATCATTTTTGACGGGCCAAATCAAAAACAACAATTTTGTCTATGACTGGCAATTTCATTCATGATTGTCTCATGGTCAAATGTTCACGAAAATAGCAATTGTAATTTTCCACACCTCATTGTTGTATAATGATGACTCGCTACTGCCAGCAATATGTAGCATGTAATAAAATATCTCACAAAAGCATGTTATTAGGTATTATTATATTTTTGCATTTGCATTTCAGTCATTTCTGGAAGACGAATTCTTGCCCTTGGTGATGATGTGCCAGCAGTGTGCCGGAATGGTCTCCGAGTTAGTAGTGATAATTGCGATGTACTGTGTGTGTGCCTAATGTGCCCATTTTTACTATCCAATATGGTAAGGGGGGGGGGGGGGAGGTCAGATGAGAAACACAATGCACATTGCCTGTGCTTACACCAGGCATACAATTAATTTGAAGATGATATTGGAAAAATGTCTGTCATTACTAGTCAATGGCTCACAGCTAAGCTAAGCGGCAACAAAAGTTTGTCAGACTTACTAATAATAAACAGCTAGATAATTTTGGACTACTCAATGACAACCTAATATACTGTTAAATATATCGGGACTTATCGATTGCGATGTACTAACTGCTCGAGCTTTGGGACTTACTCAAGGCCTAGCCTGGTCGTAATGGTATGTTCGAGGTCGTCAAATTGCAAAGAACAATGAAGAACAACCGAATAGCTTCTGTGGTCACGTGAGAAATGGAAACATTTTGCTGATGCTAGATCTTCTACCTACCACAGCCAGTATCAGCCTTGTCACCTATATTATATTTCACCCTGGCAAACTGAAAAAAACAACGTGGCTGCCTTCATTCATACCTCATACCTGTCTGCCTATCACGTGCTAACTTTAGGGTGGTTACACAAACAACATGTACATACTTGGCCAATAATTTCACCTTTTCATTACGCGATACCCAGCAGTAATTTCAGTGCTTTTATTACTCAGTGATTTATGTAGTGAACAATCATGATTTACCAATTAACTCAAAACGTTAAAACATAGAGACAACATCAAAGTGTCTACCCGTATATTGTCAGATTTTAAACTGTCTTTATAGACATTGACCGTCGGCTTAGATCTACAGGTTCGGTTACTGAAATTCAGCAATTCCCTGCGTTATCACAGACATTGTAGTATTTATTTGTTGCAACCAATTTCTTTTAATTCATATCTCCATTCAGTCACATTTGAGGGGGGGGGCATGTCTTCGACGAAGACGTGTTTTATGTTTTGGAACAATTTGTTCACATCTACAGCATGTCCATTATTACTCTCGTCCTATATCTACATTTATTATCACTTCACTTCGAGTGTTGTCTAGGGAGTACATACCAACGTTAAACTAAACAACATTATATCTGATTTACAAAGGTTACATAACGCACATGCTAAACTTCTTGAAGGTGTCACAGGTACAGTGAACGTATTGCCTAACAAGCTCAGCTGCTACAGATAGCCTGAAATATTATAAGAATCATAATATTTCCAAACCTCCCCTCTCGATGAGAGGACGGCACTGCCTTTAAGCACGCTGTTATGATGCCATGACACATTTTTTCAACATTTAAACCTATTTAAAGGCCAAGGTCCACTATATAAAGAGGATTATGGGTAATGTATGCATATGCGGGAAATTCAAACTGCTGTAAGGAGCACTGACTTTGCCCTCATGTCTTCATCCCATTTTGCACTGAAAAAGTTTCACATGGCGCTCATATTTCATATATACTGTTTGTAAATATATAGTGATGCAACATGAGTAGAAATAACTGACGTTAACTAAGTTTGGTAGCCAATATAGCAGGTTTACCGTCAAACTGACCCAAAATTTGTTTCAAATTTGACTAGTAAAAACCGTTGGCCAGTTGTCAATTAGGCTTACAAGTTACACAAAGCATGATAAGACACTGTGAATGGTGCAAATAAACGACGTGCGAAATGCCAAATACCGAATGCAAACAATACAAGCGAACAAAAGGGTCTGTGTGCACTCTCTTAGCCCGATATTTTGCCTAAAATCAAGCTCATATGTGCGAACGGTACGTGAAAATGATACATTGTTACTGAAATAGAATGACATAAAATGAAACCAAAATGTTTCTCAGTTTGATCGATGTACGTTCTGGGTTGCTACACTCCTTAGTAAAATCACAATTTCATACAACTTTTTGTGCGCGCGACAAGTGTTTTCTGTCAAGTAGTTGTGTCGTTGACGTACCTATACCTAGTAGGCAGTGATGTAGATAATAGCCGGTTACCGCCCAGCTATAACTTATAAGTATAACCACGTACAACAGTTTAGTTGTGGGACCGGCTAAGGAAAGTACTAAAATCTGACGACCATTGAAAAAAATTCTAAGGTCGGAAAATTAAATATGAGTTTCCCAGAAGTACTAATAGCACGTAAAATACCCAAAGTGTAAAAAAAAAAAAGAAGAAGAAATAAATTCATTATTATTTGGAAAACATTTGAGGATTACGCGGTAAAACAAGACTGGCCACGCTATCGCTAGCGAAAGCCTTCGAACCAGTTCCATAGGGACCGGACGTTGAAGGAAGCGCGAAGCGAAGTGTGAGGTCAATGTAACGTCTCATGATGTATGATGCAACAACACGACGTTTACGTAGAGTAGAACTAAATGTTTTCTAAACTTCAACGGAAAGAAATTTTGTCGATCGGACACTGACTATTTTCAAATTCTTAAAACATCTGAGAAAAATAAAGAGAGGAAGCAAAATGTAGCACTGACAGACAAGATAGACGTACGGTACGTTTACAGGAGGCGAGGCACACCATGTGGTGCAAACTGGACAATGATCGTGCGTGTCACGTGTATGGCATCAGATGTAATACATGTAGCTAACCAAATATTCTTGGAATGCAGCCTTTCTTGTAACAAGTATTGGAAATTGTCAGAAACCTGAGGATTTTATGACTGAATATATTTCGATCAAGAATTCCCATACTTTCAGTTAAATTTTCTGATGACCCCGAAGCAAGACATGTTTGAAACATTTAGTGCGACATTTGATACTGATAAACGAGTGATATAATTCATAAACAAATCTAACGTTGGCAACTCTTTTATTTCTGTAACGATCATCAAATTTCAAGGACAACTGTCTATGTTGTACACATAGATCATACACCACTACCTAGTCTAGTTCCTATACCTGTCGACTGTTCTCTACGATCTCTAGCTCTGTGCATGTTGTGGAGATGAACGTAACGCGAACTGACAAGACTACAAGTACAATCATGGAGGCATCATAAATATTTGTTTCATTCAAATTTGAAAGTTGAGAAATCGTATTAAATTCTTTCCAGATTTCTCAAAAATCGTTTCCATATGTTTTGGCACTATCCAGCAATAATCCTCGTCATGTAAATGACATCGACTGACATCGTAGTCAAACATACGCACGGAGACAGAGCGGAGACCAAACAAGAGTCCGTACTCACCCCATCACGACGTATGCATTTATGCGTTTGTTTTGAAATAGCTGGGGTGGTACTCGTACACATCGGGATAACTCGGAGAAGCACATGTTTGTGATTTTATTGACTGTTTTCTGAGATGGGACATTGGGTTTGGAAATACAAGTTTAATCAATCATAAAACAGCCATAACAGATACTTTCAAAGAATTAGAACACGGAAGGAAAATAACGGGAACATCAATGACATTTCTACCAAACTCAAGATCGCACGTAGCTATCTACCTAGTGTACAGTAAGTATGGAAGTGCAAAGCTTAGTCCGCCCTGACCCGTGCGATACTTGTGAAGTTAATTTTGAAGTTTTCACGATTATGTTGTCAAAACACGACCTACATGTAATCTGTAAAAAAAATTCTCATCTATCTAACGATTTTGGTGTGATAACGATCGACCAAATGCCGACGCTAGTGTGTACGTGTACAACTGTAATCTAGTACCTTGTACAAATAATACAAGTAAGTTTGTTCGTACCCAAGAATTTTAGTTTACAATTTCAATGATACAAATTGTCACTGTGTAATAGTGTTTGGATCGTGTTAGAACAGGTCCCTCAAAATATAATTTTTCCGGTTATAATTTGTATGTATAAGTTTATAGAAATACGTGTTTCACCCAGACTGGGTGTCTGGCCGTACGTACGCACCGGAAAAAAACGTAGCAGAAACACTGCCACTAGACTTGAAAAAAAATATAACAAGGGACTCTTCGGATTAGGCAAGAACTACATGTAACCAATATGTGTGAACAGCCACTAATATGTTGATAAACTACCTGGGTCGGATTTACCAAATGCTCCTCCCAGATAAACAAATGTATTCCGTTGCACATGCGCAAACCCACTTCCGTAGCGTGGGCACATAGCCTGTTTGGACCTTGGCCTTTAAATCTATTGGTAAACGAATAGTTGCTAATACATGACGGTGAAGTCTTGTAATTTTGTTAGATTGGTGTGTGTGTGTGTGTGTGTGTGTGTGTGTGTGTGTGTGTGTGTGTGTGTGTGTGTGTAAATCATACCTTATCGTACTTTATGACAAACGTAAATATAAGTCTTTAATTTCCTTACGATATAGAATGTTCCACTTACAGACGTCACAAAGGAGATCATTGTAGTATCAATACAATATACATGCTTAAAAGAAGAGCACCAAATGTATATTGTTGTCTGAGACCGAAAACCACAATCGAATATAACAACAGTGCTATTTTACGTTAGTGTCTGGACAACAAATGAATGAGGAAACTGACGTTTTGTCTATGAGACTACGCCAAGGGGTACTGATTGTCGTATCTTACACAAAATTCTATTAAATTTGAATTACAAAATTGCAAAACCTCATTGCTAGCATTGGCACCCTACCTATATTGCATCAGAATAAATGCATCATATTCAAGATAGACATTTAGTCAGTCAAACATAAGAGAAAATCGTGGTAACCGAACGGTACAATTTGTTAATTTTCAACACCCCTAGAACGATGGCGATTCATATAACACATTCTATTTACATTTGATTGCTAAAATCCGACCACCCTAAATTGGAATGCAGCCAACCATGGAGATACTATATGGTTTGTTGCCGAATAAAAATCGAATATGAACTCCGTGGCAGTGGTCATCACATAATCCCGGCAACGAAGGTATGAGGAAACTAATTGTTTATCAAACTGTTCCAAATGCAAAGACTTTGCTGCTCTCGAAGAGATGTCAGATTGCCGCAAATACTAATTTTCAAGTTATGTCGATGACATATCAGTGATACGTCAGAGATTAAAGACATTATTTGCACTATAGATTGTCAAGCATAAACTTGTGTTGACTGGAGATGTCACAGTGAGATATATTGAATAAGTAATTTTAAAAAAATATCTTTTTCATAATTTCTCATAATCAGGTAACCGACGTTATTTAGTAAATGTATACGATTAGCGAGAAAAATCAAAGAATTAGAACACAGGTATATTTGCTTAATAATAATTGAAGCACAAGTTGGATAAGTTAAAAAAAATTGTTACACAAAATCACTCTGATAACGTTTATATGTTATCTCGATTACAGCTGAATATTGCATATTTTGTAGGCGAGTCTGTGTTTCAGCTTTTGCCTATCTGCATGGTTCAATTGGTCATTTGTAATGGTCAACGACCGGAGGTATGTAAGGGTACCTAACACGTTACACTGAGACCATGAACTTAGAGTCTCAATTTGCAAAAGATAGCCATCTGAGTCTCAGAAGGCAACAAATCGCCCTCTGAGACCAGTCTCAGTTTACCAGCCTCAGATGACAAAAACGTCTAGATGAGACTAGTCTCAGTTTGCAAAAAATCGTGATCTCAGACCGGTCTCAGATGGCAAACAAACCCGTTAATCACAGTTTGCAAAAAGGTCATGATCTGAGACCTCTCCGTCACAGATGGCAAAGAAGTCTCTCATATTAGGCTGTTACTGGTACAGAGCATGGATGTACATCTATGTATAGAGTTAGAGCTTGTTCATGGCATATCTTTGAAAGAAAATTACAAACACACCAATAAATAAAGTTATGGATGTACAGGTGAACTATGTTAGACCTCCAATGGTTTTAGCATGGGTGTATAACCGACGTGCATGATAATTCCTTAGAGTGGTTATAGTCTTAGGATTTAGATACTTGTTAGTGTTTGTATTGTAATCAGTGTTGCTATCAACACTTATCTTTTGTTAGTCTATGTATATGAAGTCAATTGTTTTGTTTCTGTAGTTATATCAGTCTGTGCTGCTTGATTGGCTTCACGACGAATGTGTACTTTAGTTATGTTAGCGTTAGAGTCCACATTATGCCACTAGTAATGTTTTTTGTATATACATTCTTTGGTAAAGTCTTCCGTGTGCACAATGGTCTCTAGTACAGTCTCAGATCTTTGTTTTTGCGAACTGAGACTAATCTCGGGCAGACGTTGTATTTACCATCAGAGACTGGCCCCAGATGGCACATTTTTGCCTTCTGAGACTGTCAAACTGAGAAAGGTCTCAGATGGTGATTTTTTTGCAGACTGAGACTCCCAGTTCATGGTCTGTTTAATGTTTATATATACCATATACCATATGACAGTCGAAAATCAAGGTTAATAACAAATATAATGATGGCATGTCGACACCAAGTTCGGTCACCGATGGTCATCCATAAATTCACTTACCTGCATAAAATCGCTATGACGCAGCTTAAAAGTTTTGCCCTAAATCTGTGCTTCCGTTAAGTTCTACGATCTCGACTGGATAACAACCTGCGAACTGGACAACAGTACCCTAGAGAATGATGTGTAATTTATCCATGATGTATTAATTATTATCAATCGTACCTTGTTACGAATACACACCAACACAGACCACTGGAAATATGTAAAACATTGAATTAAAGTGGATTGTAGACTTGCATTAAAGTTTGGTTAGTGTTATTAAAATGCAGTATATTGTATTAGTGGCAGGACTGCCTGGTGTAGGTATGTGATAGCACTTATTAAGGTGAATCCGACTAAACAAATGCTGAGCACAATAGTTGAATCACGTCGTTCAGTTCAATTCACCCTTTATATAATGATCAGCTCACATACGAGACAGATTTCAAGTAATACATTAGAAGGCTGGCAAACTCTGGTTATTTTTATAACCTATTCAGTGTTTGCCTAACATTGTAATTTTCCTGCTCTCTGTTTGGTCCTGTCTGTCTGTCTGTCTGTCTGTCTGTCTGTCTGTCTGTCTGTCTGTCTGTCTGTCTGTCTGTCTGTCTGTCTGCCTGTCTGTCTCTGTCTAGTATATATCTATCGGTGTGTATGTCTCTTTGCCTGTCTGTCTGTCCGTCTGTCTTTAATTTACTAGGTTTTAATGATCCACAAAAACAATTATCTCAGCATGTTTCCAAATCAATGTTTATTCATTACTTAGCTCATTAATAAACATACACATACCTGATACTCTATCCTCAATGAATATTAACATGAATGTTTACTTTAACATGGACATTTACTTTAACCTTTTAATCTGGTAGGGGTCAAATATCATAGCAACAATGTGTTAGTACATCATGTATGAGAACGTCTGGAAAGTCCCTCCATCATGCTGTAGTAATGAGAAGGTTGTGTTAAATGAAATTGGAAGTGGACGCCAATTACGGGACACGAATTTGAGAACGAGCTATTCAAAACTGACAAAAGTCTACATTGTAAGATTTTCTAATTATTTCATAAGTTCACTGTTTGTAAACAAAAAAAAGAACGAAGTTTTAGATTTCAACCAGACAAGGCTAGAAATCTCATTCCCATATAGGTTTAGTTTGCTTAGCTTAGTGAGGTCTTTGAAAAGGAAATCTTGTGTCGCAACAATGTGGTTGCGGTAGATATATATAAGATTATGTCACCCCTGAATACATCTGAAGGCAGAGTTAAAAGTCAACCATCAGGATGTAAAGTCCGCAAATTCTGCAATATGGCAAAAGAATAGTTCTTAAGACTAGAAAGTTTGAGTGTATCCAAACGTAGTTCAATCAAACTAGCGATATCATGGAAGAGAAAATCATCTAGAGCAAATACACCGGAGTGTACAGATAGGTGAGACGTTTGTCTAAACCTTTATAAAGTGTGATGTTGTAGCGTTTGGTGAATAATTTGCATAATTAATTATTTTTGGCCATTAGGCAATCTCCTACGAATGAAACCTTGAAATTCGTGTAATTTTGTACATACATTGACATTCAAAAAGCATACATGCTTGTTGATGTAACTTTAAAGTTTAATGAGTAATTTGCATAATTAATGAGCTTTGATGATTAAGCTTCAAATTTTATACAATTTGCACATACATCGGTGATAACTAGTCATGAGTTTGGGGGAGCTGGATTAGTATGTGGACTTTCCTTGTAATGAGTCATAATAACTAGGCAATATCGGAAGAATGTACTCTTCAAATGTAAGGTAGTTTTGTTAATAGGATGATATTGAGTAATTTGCATAAATAGTGTTGTTTGGTAATTATGCCACATCTTAATGTGATATATATCTTGATAATTACAAAGGATGTAGGAACAACAATCCTTTTTAGAGAGCCTGTCACTCAAATATTTTGTTATACCATTTTCTATTGACATTTGTGTATTAGTCTTTTCACCACAGTCGGTCATGCATTCTAAATGACAAATAAGAAGTCATCATAGAAAACACGTTCTTTCCACTTAATGGTGTAAAGCTATGTGACTAATGGGCGAAATTATTTTTTTTTCTTCTAAAACTTGATTCAGGATTCGAGTGAGGGTAATATAAAGATATTAGTAGAATTTACAAAGAGACGGACACTTTAATTAAGTGCAATATACTTCAGGAATTATGATAATGTCTATGAATTTTACTGGAAAGTAACAATCGTCGGTTAATGGTATATATATGCCACAACCAGTCACATGCATATCACATTTATAATCATCAATTCGTGTGTTTATATATGTGGTTTATTTCATAATTCTTAATCTGCATTGAATACAGTAACAATTTACATATTCATGTCAAAAAAGTGTCCCAAAATATATCAAATTGTTTGTTAACCCTGGAGTGTGAATAGACAATAATAAAATGGTTCTGTCCACAATGACATACAATTCAATTACCCATATTAGGTGAAAGGACAAAATAGAAAAAAAGTAAAGAAATGTCATTTTATATAACCAGTATATCACCTTAAACAACGTGAAAAAAAATCGTCGGTGTTGTCATGGATATTAAATAGACTCAATTGTTAAGTACATCAAATAAAATCTATTAATTTGTGGTAGCGAGTATAGTGACTGACACACATAAAACGATAACCTGAATAAATGTTAATACATGCACATATAAACTAACTACAACCTACAATATCAAAAAAGGTTATTTGGTTAGGTATAATATGATAGACGGACGGACAAGCTGTCAGGATGGTAAAAATGTTTGCATACTGGCGTCAATACACTGCACCATAACCCTTTCACAGTACTTGAACGTTTTCTAGAAACACACACTCTCTGAGAACTATAGACATACATGTATGATCAAATCAAACCGTTCTGTAAAATAGTTTATATTATCGTTAAAAACAAATCCATCCATCCTTAGACTATTATCCATCGTCACAATATTCACTCATGAAAATAAACAAAGCAGTTTTTTGACAAAGCACTTGAGTACAATCGCTATATTCCCTTAAACTATTACTGTCACAAAATAAAAACGAATCTTTAAGATGATGAAGTCGTCACCTTATTTGGAAACCTTAAAATATCGTCATCTTTCAAGGAAACCCTTTCTTTATCAAATTAAACATACCATTATTATCATTATAATGATGCTTTCGAAGAAGTAAATAACCATACCTTGGTAAGAAATTCGCCACAAACCAAAAAGCACTACGACTATTTCATACAGTGATACAATATAATGGCTATACATCACATATAAAGTAAAGTCAAGGTTAAAATTTTACGCTTGGTTGTAGAATATTAATTTTGGGTATTATATCGCACAAGTAGTTGTTTAAATTTCAAACTTTGATCGTTCATAATTATATGATCTTACAATAAATCAAGAATTCCGACAACTACTTTTGAGTCACCAATCACTCAAATGTTTAATTATATCAAGCTCAATACTTCATATTCAGTGTTTCGTAGACACTAGGTGTTACTTGATGTGTTCCTGGTGACAGAGATGTGTAACCGGTTTCAGCAGCATCGATCGCTGGTGCGTTTTCATAGATATAATGAGACTGGTCTTCTCTGTTGTTCGGTGATTCAACTATACCGTTTGGTGGTTCAGTATATCTTTCATACGGGGTATCTTCCAAAATGACACTGGGGTGATTTGGTCTTGGGCCCTTCCTCATGCGCGGCTGTAGGTCGTCATTTTCATATATGGTATTGTCGAATGTTTGTTGGGTTGTGTCGTCAGATTTATCGTCAGTGTATGCACCACTTCGCCAACAGAAGTGTCGAGTTATTAGAATGATAACTAAACATAACGCTCCCGTCAACAAACCTCCAAAGAATCCCAGTGTAATATACGCACCAGACGATAACCCATGCACCTCAGTGTTTGTAAAGGTTGTAGTCAGTGACGCTGTGGTAGTTGTAACACCATCTGAGGTCAAACCACCACTCGTTGTATGTGAGAGAGTTGAAGTCAATTCCGTCGTTGACGTTTTCGCTGTGGTTGTTCGCATTGTTGTATGAACCGTACTAACCACTTCTAACGTTGATGGCGCTGTCACAACCACCTTTAAAGTTCTCATGCCCAGGGAAGTCCCTTCAGCACTTTTTGCAACGCATGCATAATTTCCTTCATTATCATAGTCAATTTGCGGTATTAGCAAGTCGCCATCGTCAAGTTGATTTGGTTCGCTTTCGGAACAAATTCCGTCGTTGTCAGAAGGAACTATGCTACCGCTCGGAGTAATCCAGTACTTGATAGGTGTTGGTTCACCATTGACGTCACAGTCTAATGTTACATTGTCACCCTCTGATGATGTAATGATTTTAAAAGGCTCATAAAATACTGGTAGGGGATAACACATGAGATCATCGAACGGGATGGTCAATATATCTTCTCCTGTATGCTGTTCAGGTGCTTCACATCTCATGGTGGTACTTCCAAAGCTCAGATTGTCATCATTGTCATCTAACCACTGCCTGATATCTTTCAGACGGCAATCACATGACCATGGATTTCTGTACATATAGAGACGGTTAAGATCATCTAATCCATTAAATATACTTCCTGGTAATGTAGTGATAAGGTTATCATACATATACAGATAGTATAGTTTATCTAATCCCTGGAATATATTTTCCTGTAAAGATTCCAAAACGTTTCTCTCCAGGTACAAATATTTCAGTTCACTGAGTCCACAGAATAAACTCTCTGGTAGAAACTTTATGCTGTTATCGTACAGATATAGTGTTTCTAGACTGTGTAATCCATTTAAGGAATTTTCATGTAGGCATGATATGTGATTGATATGTAAGCGAAGGTTGGTCAATTTACCAAGGTCTTGGAAAGTAAAATCTTTTATAGCAGTAATATCATTGCTATAGAGATACAATGTACGTAGATCGTATAGGCCATTGAAAACATGCACAGGTAAAGAAGCAATCTGATTTGAATGAAGTTGTAAATATTGCAGACTGTGTAAATCAACGAACAACGGTTCTTGCAGGACTGACAGCGAATTGCTTTGCAAGTAAAGATGTGTCAACTTATCAAGGCCTTGGAAAGTATTATTTTCGAATGCAACTATGTTATTACTGTAGAGGTACAGATACCGAAGGTTGTGTAGTCCACTGAAAACATTTTCAGGAAAACGGTTAATACCATTGCTATAGAGGTACAAGCGCTGAAGGTTGTGTAGTCCACTAAATACATCCTCAGGTAAATGATTAATGTCATTACTGTAGAGGTACAAATACCGAAGGTTGTGTAGTCCTCTAAATACATCCTCGGGTAAATGATTAATGTCATTTCTATCGAGGTACACATACTGAAGGTTGTTAAGTCCTCTGAAAACATCCTCAGGTAATACAGTTAGTTTGTTGGAATAAAGATACAAATATTGTAACTCATGTAAACCAGCGAACGAATTGTTGTGTAGACGGTAAATTTCATTGCTGTATAAGCGTAGGTCGGTCAATTTACCAAGGTCTTGGAAAGTGAAATCTTCAATAGCAGAAATATCATTGCTGTAGAAGTACAAGCGCTGAAGGTTGTAAAGTCCCCTGAAAACATCTTCAGGTAATACAGTGAGTTGGTTGGAGTACAGGTACAAGCGTTCCAAATTAGACAATCCAGTAAATGCAAGTACTTCTACTTCTTCTATTCTGCTACTGTACAGGTAAAGCCACGTCAAACTTGATAGAGTATCAAACGAATTGTTAGGAATACGGACCAAATTATTACCATAAAGGTATAAAATCGTTGTGGCGGTCGGAATTCCCTGTGGGATATCTGTTAATCCTCGGTTTTGACAATTGACAGTGGTTCCTGAACACGCACATTCTGTTGGACATGTTTCGATAGCAGTAATATGCAGTGTGAACCACAGTAAAATCGTTGATATAGCCAAAACAGCCATTCCACAAGCTGTGAGAAGAAAAGGGAAACAGTAATGAATCTTAAGTTATGTGTGTTTAATTAAATGCATTATCAAAGTGAATTCGAGTACTTGTTCACTTTTCGAATTTGAAATTGTACCTGCAACTACAATGAAGACAGTTCTACTGGAGATGGTACAGATGAATAAGGCAATGTCCTCATATTAATTTTATGTTTTGGACCCCATTTGTCCAAATCTATCCACATGTTAATAATGACTCTCATTGCGTCATTTAGTATTACTTCATTTAGAGCGATGTCTAGGAAATACATAACAACTCTATATACATATGATTTACAAAGCTTATAACGCACACGCGCTCAGTTCACAGGTTTTAGGATTGCGCGTTCGATCTGTCTTGGTCAGCTATCCTCATCAAAATATACATAGCACCACGTCAAAGTAATTACTAAACATAGTATGTAAACTATGTTACAAATTAAACTTTGGTAAACGTTTGGAAGGTGTCACAGTGAACGTATTGCCTAACATGTAACATGCTATAGATAGCCTAAAGTATTCTTACAAGGATCATAATACCTCCAGGACCCCTCTCCCCACTCACTCACCCACCTCCTCCAAATGAGAGGGTGGCACTTATATTTGTCAATCCACATTAAACGCGATGTCACGATAGCATTACATTTTTTGAACATTTAAATCTACTTAACACTATGTGTAAAAGTAGTTGCTAATACATGATGGCGAGGTCTTGTAAACTTGTCAAAGTATTGCTATTGCTATAAACGGTTGTGGAATTATGCAAAGTCAAAAACACCCAGAACGTTACCTCACATGAGAGCGATCCCTGGGTATAAGGATTAGTTAACGTTACTATTATATGATGTTGTACTATTGTTAACTATTGTATGTGTAATAGTCAAACAGTCTTTACATGTAGTATCTGGACAACAAAGGTACGATGAAACTACGCCAAAGTGTTGTGTTTCTGAGAAATTGTCGTAACTTAGGCAAAATAAACATAGCAAGACATCATCGCTGGCATTGAAACCCTCCCTATAGTACATCAGTTTAAATGCATCATTATATTGACAATGTAGTGTGAAAGTAGTTAGTCAAACCGTAGAGGGAATCATGATAACCGAACAGTACTATTTGTTAATTTCGAACACACCTGTGCATGACGTACAGTATCGATTCGTATTACTTATACAAGCACGTTGTATTTACATTTGATTGCTGAAATCAGACAACCCTGAATTGGCATGTAGCCAACCATAAAGATACTATGGTTTGATACCGTACACAAATCGAATATCAACGCTGTACCAGCGGTTATTCCATAATCTCGACAACGAAGGTATGAGGAAACTGATTGTTTATCAAATTATTCTTAATGTAAAGACTTCCGCTGCTCTCGAAGAGATGTTTGTAGCCTACGTGATTCAGTGCGATTGCCAAAATATTAATTTTAAACTTATGTCGATGACATATCAGTGATACTTCAGAAATAAACACATGATGATTTGCACTAGATTGTCGACCATAAACTTGTGTTGTAACAACATGTCATAGTGAGGTATATTGAATTAGTGTTCTCATAGTAAGGAAACCGACGTTATTCAGTAAAGCAAGTCCAGAACAAGTGTACGATTAGCAATGAAAATCGAAGAATTAGAACGTACGTGTATTTGAATTAACAGTTGAAGCACGAGTTGGATAAGTTTTTTAAAATTGTTACACAAAATCACTTTGATAACGTTGATATGTTATCTCGAGTACAGCTGAATATTGTATATTTTGTAGGTGAGCTTGTGTTTCAGCATTTGTCTATCTCCATGGTTCAACCTACCTAACTAACATTTAACTGATCACTTGTAATGGGCCAACGACCGTCAACAATTTCCAAATCAAGTATAATAAAGATTGTATCGTTACGATGTCATGTCGACGCCAAGTTCGGTCATGGATTGTCATCCATACATTGACTTACCTGAATAGAAATCGCTATGACGCAACTTAAATGTTTAGCCTAGGCCTGTAAATCTGTGCTTCCGTTAAGTTCTCAGATCTCCACTGAATAACAACCTGCGAACTAGACAGCAGTACCCTAGCGCATGATGTTTATTTTTATCCATGATGCATTAGTTATTACCACTCGTACCTTGCTACGAACACACAAAACACTGACAACTGGAAGTATGTGAAGAATGAATTGAATTAAAGTGGATTGTAGACTTGCAAACTCCGGTAATTTTGATAACCCATTCACTGTTTGCCTAAAATTGTAATGTTCCTGCTCTGTTTAGTCCTGTCTGTCAGTCAGTCAGTCAGTCAGTCAGTCTGTCTGTCTGTCTGTCTGTATTTGTCTCTCTGCCTGCCTGCCTCCCGACCTGTCTGTCTGTTCGTCTACATGTCTGTCTGTCTGTCTGTCTGTCTGTCTGTCTGTCTGTCTGTCTGTCTGTCTGTCTGTGCAGTATATATCTGTCAGTGTGTGTCTCTTTGCATGTCTATCTGTCTATCTGTCTATTAGTATGTAAGTATATTTAATATACTAGATTTTATTGATTTTCTAAAACAATTATCTCTGCATGTTTCTAAATCAATCTATATTCATTTCCTAGCTTATTAATAAACATACACGTACCTGATGCGCTATCCTAAACGAATATTAACATGAATGTTTACTTTAAAATGAATGATTACTTTAACCTTTTACTCTGGTACGGGGCAAATATCATAGCAACAGTATACAATTATGACATCATGTATGAGAAAGTATGGGGAAGTCCCGCCTTCGGCATTACCGTAGCCTGCAGTGGCAACTCCCCCCCCCCCCCGAGATTTTTAGGAAAAAGTAAGTTTTCGAATACACAGCGATGTTATTAAAATCGTTAGTTACGTGACGATTCCTAGCACGTGCGCTTTTAATTAATGGTTCACTATTTAAAGTCAAAAGTGACTGTACTTTCACAGACTCCTCACTAATATGTTTCTCTATTGTATGCTGGCTTAACTTTGAATACAAATGTATCCAGATAAATATTGTAACTTTTTGCAGTGTAGGGAATTAAACATTCTTTGTGCAGGAAAGTGCAAAAGAGGTGCACACATGCACTGTGCATTTTCCGCGAGTAACAGTAGTCTTGAAAGTCTCCTTCATTTGAAGACAGCAAGTCGCAAAAACGACGTCGTATCCAGCAGTCTATTTTGACATTTGTCAGAAAAGTAACGCATACTATTTTGTATCACTTCATACTATTTTGTATCACTTCAAAGGAAAAAGTCGTTCACCGTGAGGTCGCTTGCATGCAGTGACTCCGAGGATGCACTCAATCTAATGTACATCTTGTTACTTATGTTAAAACATTTACTGATAAAACGGCATATCTCTTTTTTGGAATATTTGGTGGCCCTAAAAAACTGTTAACTAGGTACACATTGTAATATCCAGTCTTTGAAGATCCACTTTAAATTGCGTTCGACGTTGTTTTTGGTTGAAATGTTGTTTGATATAGTTATATCTCATTGCACTGACACTGGCGTTACTCAGCAATTCATTTTGAAGCGACAATTTGCTATGGAAAGACTGGTCCTGAATTTGTAAACAGAGCTGTACCTTCGACATCAAAATCCAAACTTCAATTTTCATTGATAATGACAAGGAGAATCCATCGAGTTCACCTGGGATTCCGACATAAAGAAGAGCCAGAAAAGTTTTGGAAATGACAGCAAAAAAAATATGTTCAAAATGTTAGTTCTACTTCCCGTTGTACCTGCACAGACTGTAGGGCAAATAGTTGAGTAAAGAAGAGGGTTACTTTGTTGTGTTACTTATTTTTAGAAAGTACCATCCAATATTTTTAATTTAAAAGTTATTTTTTTTACTTTGAATATGACATCGTTTCGGCTACTATTTTCAAAACATACGACATTACATATTATATGTAATTGCGTACGCTAAAATGAATATAATGTAAATTGCATGCAAATTTATGTAAATTAGCTACCTTTCTAAAATTTCAATGCATGATTGCACCAAGACAAACTTATGCCCCCCCCCCGGCAATTTGGTCAGGCTACTGCCCTGTTCGGTCTATAGTAATGAGAAGTTTTTTAATGAAATTGATAGTGGACGTGAATTATGGAACACGAGTTGCAGAACGAACTATTCAAAGTTGACAAAAGTGTACATGGTAAGATTTTCGAAGTTTATAATAAGTTCACTGTTTGAAAATAAGAAAACAAAGAACGAGCTTTTAGATTTCAAGCAGCAACCAAATATTATATTATCGCATAGTGTGCTGATGGCGGAGTGCTAAATACATGTCCAGGTAATTCGAAATGTCTAGATAATGTACATTATATCATGCATCGACCCTGGTCGAACTACGTCACGACAACGCCTGTCTACGTCACCGGTTCTATGTTCGAAATATGATTTCTTCATTCAGTTAGAATATACTTGTGATCTAGGGGTTTTGTCAGAACTCGTCTATCGACTCGTAGTGACAAAGACCCCTTGGGTCACTCGTATTTTCCATGGCTGAACGAAGAAAAATATTGGGAAACAAATAAAATAATGGGTTTTATTTCTCAAAAACATTGTCTTGAGAATTAATTGAATTTTGAGAGGTATCTAAAATAAGAATACTGGGTTAACTTTTATAGTTACTGTATTGGCATGTTGTATCCAACCATGTACGTGTTACAACTTTAAAATTGATACCACTGTTTATTATTCATTTATTCACACTACATACTGGCGTTAGGTTAACAGGAATTTTGAAACAATTGTTTTCTGCATGAAATGAATACTCATCAATGACGGTAAACCATAGGTTTAAAGTAAACTTATACTCCACAAATGTCAGGCAATACTTTCAAGTTTGTGTAAGGAACAAAATGTACTTTTAAGACAGTGCTTATATCCCTTTACGTGTATACCTTAACGCTGATATTAACATTATAATGCATGGAATTTTCAGTCACGACATAATCTAGTCGGCACTGTCTTAATTAGCTGAAATGTTGTGCGCCTCTACATGAAATTAAAGTTAAGTGACAGTGTTCACAAAACGCGCAAATGGCCGTTGTAAATTTCTGACCACTATTGTTTTAGTTGTTGTGATTTAATTGACATTATTATTTTAATTGAATAACAATAGTTCACATTTTCATGCTAGAACTCCTCCACTCCAGAAGACAAACCTTTCTAATATATTAGAGAAGCACACGAAACGAGCTAATAATAGAACACACATTAGATTAGACACTGAATAACTCAGTTATTGGGTACTATCTCGCTACATCATTTTTCGAACAAGAAATGTACTATCTTTATGGTGACGTGGCTCCTAGCACATTACCTTGGACATGTACACCACAGGGTGAGTCTTTAGGATCACCATCTTACAAACACACAAAAGCAGTATCTGGAGTGGAATGTGGCTCTAAACATTAGCAAAAGCTAGCATTCAAAGTTGGCTGATAGTTGATGACACTGTACATCATAAAAATAAGAAGACAATTATGTTTACCCTTTGTATGCAAAGAGTTCAGTATCCCAAATGATAAGGGTTGTGGCCAAAGAGGACATGTGAGATAAAAATAATTACTTCACTCTGCCCAGAGCACACGTGGTTATAGAAAACCACTTCCAGCGCGTATACCTCAGATACCTTATAAAAATTAATTATAAAAATTAATATAATTTACACACACAACAGCTGCATACGATTTTGGTTTATTTATTTGCTAGATATGTCAACAAGAATTTATGTATATAGTAATTATAAGCGGCTAAATAGAAAGACTAAAGCAAAAAAAATGTGGTGTTAGGGTATCCTATAAAATCAGTACGCATTATAATGAACAGAATGATATTCACAATACCTTTCAGATTTTGAATGAATATTTGAGCTATATTATAAAATGTTATGGAGTTAGAAGTTAGAAATCGCTTTATTAATTCAAACATGGGCAATGTTCTGATATTAAAGGAGCAGAAATCTTTTACCTTTGATGTGATGTGATGTCTTGGTTTGTGATATTATCTATGACAAACTTAGGAAAGTGCTCATCTGAATTCTAATACAAATACCAATAGTATTGAGTACGTTTGTTGCGAATGTCGCTTTTAATTTCACACGAAATAAAGACTGTGCGTTGATTTTTATGTCTATTGTTGAATTTGTATCCATCACTGTTTTGTCAATATACATATCATGCATTTATTGTTTCGTAGATGGGTGGCATTGGTTGAGATGCTTCTGGTGACAATGACGTGTATATTTCATCTACTGCTTCGTCCTCCCCCATGTTTTCATAGACATGACGAGGCTACAAATATCGTATCATTTGGTGCATACATCGATGGTAACACATCATATGTGACATAAAAAGCATGGTATTGTAGCGTTCGTTGAATAAGTTGCATAATCAATTATTTTCGGCCATTAGGTAATATCCTAAGATTGCAATCTTGAAATCTGTGTAATTTGGTACATACATTGAATTTAACAAAGCACACATGGTTTAAGTTTAATGCCCAATTTGCATAATTGATGATTTTTGATAATTAAGCGTCAAATTTCATATAATTTGCAAATATGTCGATGATCAGTCACGTGTCTGTTGAGCTTAATTATGCAGACTTCTTTGTAATGGGTCATAATAACTAGGCATAATTAGGCAGTATCATAAGAATGTAATTTTGAAATTTTAAAGGTCAGATCATTTTCTTAATAGGTTGATATTGAGATATTTGCATAAATTGTGTTTTTTGGTAATTATGCAACAACTTAATGTAATATGTATGCTGATAGTAACAAAGGATATACTAAAAACTCCTTAAAGAACCATTTCAGTTGACATACATGTTCCCTATATAGACTCATATATTCAGCCTGGTACTATAAATGTTTTGTTATGCCATTTTCTATTGACATTTGTGTATTAGTCATTTCACTATAGCCAGCCATGCATTCTAAACGACAAATGCAAAGTCATCATAGAAGACATGTCTCTTCCACTTACTACTGTAGAGCTGTGTGACTTTCTTTAGTAACATGGAATGCAAATGGTTTAAGAAGACATCTTTCAAATAACCATTTGAAAAATTACCTCTCTAGTTTTTCTATCAACTGTATTTGTGAAACTTTTGCTAGCAGCTGTGATCAATTTATTGATTTTCTTCCAGGTTTTACCGCCTTTGCTACTTGTAGAGAAAAGTCATCAAGATATGGTCGTTGTTCTGGTGGGGTATTGATTTTCATCTCAGACAAAATTGTAACTTATGTGAAACGAATTTATAAAGAATTAAATGACATAATTTTCCTCGAGATGAAGAAGGAGATATTTAATTTAAATAGGAACATTTTTATTGTTTGTACTTATGTTTCACCTGAGGGTTCAGTCATTTACGAAGAAGACGAACCGAATGGTATTGTACGTTTGGAAAACCACCTCGTACGGTTATATAGTGATTTTCAGGATTTTGATGTGATTTTAGCTGGGGATTACAATGCTAGAACTGGAAAACTATTAGATTACATTCCGAAAGAACATCAAGACACACTTGATACTATTGAGTTTTCCGACTTCAATGTGCCAAGACAGTCAAAAGATATTTATGACAATAATTTTGGGCGGATGTTGATTGATCTGTGTTGTAAACTAGATTTACATATCTTAAACGGGCGATTTGTAGGTGACAAGAATGGTGAATACACCTGTTGTACTAGCCAAGGTGTTAGTATTGTTGACTACATAATTGTCTCAAACTCACTATTTGAATATGTAACAAATTTTATTGTTGATGACCTTGATATGTCTGACCATTTTCCAGTCAATTGTAGATTTCTTTTTTCAAGTGCCCAACATAAATTAAGTAACCACATTGTTGATATGATGATTTCTCCATTGCAAAGATTTTATTGGAAAAGTCAATTTGCCACTGAATTTAATGAAAAACTGCAAGATGAAATATCACTAGATTTGTTTACTAAATTCGAAAATGAGCTTGTTGGAAATACAAATATCGATTGTGCTGTAGCATTATTTAATGATATCATCTGTAGAGCAGCTCAGAGTATGCAAACTAGATATGGAAGGAGAAATCATCGTACCAAAGATGAAAATAAAGAATGGTGGGATCGTGACTGTGAACTTGCCAGAAAGGACAAATTTAGTAAACTTAAGAAATTCCGTTCGTCAAATAATACCTTGGACCTCGCGGAGTACAGGTCTGCCAGGAATAATTTCGAGCGCCTTTGTCGTGAAAAAGTTAAGTTCTACAAAGACAAACAAAAAAGCAACCTTATGGAAAACTGCAACGATCCTGTAAAGTTTTGGGATGTAATTAAAAAAGTTCGCGGGGAGTCTGTTGTGGGGTATAAATCGAACATACCGCCCTTGGAATGGTTTAACTATTTTAGAAAGCTATTGAATCCAAAGGAAGACACTTGTGATATAGATTTTCATTTACGTATTCAAAGTGATCTTGAACAGCACGATAATTCATGCATCGAATGTAACAACGATATGTTCAATGATGTAAATGCTGACATAACAATTAAGGAAATTCATGAAGCCATTAGTAATTATCCAAAAAATAAAGCTCCTGGTCCAGATGGCATTATTTGTGAACTACTTAAAAGCGCTTTACAGATACTCGCTCCACGTTTGCAACTTTTATTTAACAGTATTCTGAGCACTGGTAATTTTCCGACTGAGTGGGGTAAGGGGATCATTTGTCCGTTGTTTAAAAAAGGCAAAAGGGACAGTGTAAACAATTATCGTGGTATTTCTTTATTGTCTGTTGTCAGTAAAATATTCACAAAAATATTAAATGAACGTTTAGCAAATTGGGCAAAGGAAAACAACATTTTAGTTGAGGCACAAGCAGGCTTCAGAAAAGGCTACTCCACAATAGATAATTTATTTACTTTGCAATCTCTTGCAAGTAAACAATTATCCCGCCGAGGTGGTCGTATATATTGCATATTTATTGATTTTTCTAAAGCTTTTGACAGGGTCAGTCATACGTATTTGTGGCACAGGCTGATAAGTTATGGTTTACATGGCAGGGTTCTGACAGTGTTACGTTCAATGTACTCGAAACTTCAATCATGTGTTCGTTGTAGTGATGGTATAACCGAATATTTCAACTGTAATGTTGGTACAAGACAGGGGTGTATGTTAAGTCCCCTTTTATTTGCCATGTTTATTAATGAGTTGGCGAGTTGTATGAATGACAACGCAGCTGGTGACATTTATGTTAATGAAGACTTACCATCAGTTGGCATTTTAATGTATGCTGACGATGTGGCAGATGTAGCAGTTTTACCAATATGGTTACAACGCAAAATAACTAAGCTAGCAACATTCTGTAAACGTTGGGCAATGGAAATGAATTTAGATAAAACAAAGATTATGGTATTCAGAAATGGGGGTCCCTTGAAACACAGTGAAAAATGGTTTTATGGTGGAACAGAGGTTAATTCTGTCACCTATTATAACTACCTAGGTTTGTTAATTTCCTCAAGGTTGTCATGGTCACCTGCAAAAAAGAACTTGGCACTGAAAGGTAACAAAGCCTTGTTTCAAATACAAGCCATTATCAGAAAGTTAGGGGGTATGTCGTTATCAAATGCATTTAAATTATTTGATTCCATTATCGTTCCTATGATTTGTTATGGTAGTGAAATATGGGGTTTCGAGTATGCTGAACAAATTGAAAGAGTACAATATAAGTTTTGTCGATTTTTGTTGGGTGTAAATAGTAATGTGAATACTGTTGCTCTTCTCGGTGAATGTGGAAGATTTTCTTTGTGTCATGTATATTTTAAACGTTGTGTAGCTTACTGGTTAAAATTACTTAGCATGCACGACAAAAGGTACCCGAAAGCAGCATATCAAATGTTGAAAAAGCTAGATGAAGCAGGTAGAAAAACATGGGCAACTTACGTTAAAATTTTACTGATGAAATATGGTTTTGGTATTGTTTGGTTAGAGCAGCAGGTTGGCAATGAGGAAGTGTTTTTAAAACTATTTACACAAAGAGTGAAAGATTGTTGTTTTCAGGAATGGTCTTCCGAAATTCGGGAATCAGCTAGACTACGTACGTACAGAGAATTTAAATCTGCTCTCGAACCAGAACAGTATTTATCATCTATAACGGTTATGATATACAAACGTGCATTAGCTCGATTCCGTTGCTCTAGCCACAATCTAAGAGTGGAATCGGGTAGACACGAAAATGTTCTTTTAACTGTTCGATGCTGCCCTTTTTGTGTACTTTTTGACGTTTCTGTTATAGAAGATGAATATCACTTTTTGATGTCATGTCCATTATATGCTGATGACAGAGCCGTACACATTCCCAAGTATTATTATACTTTCCCATCCAGGGAAAAGTTTAATTATCTTCTTTCAAATGCAAACTCCAAGCTTAATTTTCAGTTGGCTATTTTCATATTTAAGTCCTTCCAAACACGAGAGAGGTTTTTGAAGGAAGTCTAGATTTTTGTATCATTAATTTCGTCTTATGGCATATATGTAGTTGGACAACTTTTACTATATGTTGACCAATCCAGTGTGTTTCACCTGTGTATGTAATTTTTGTATGATGGGCCGTGGCCCTTTACCGAAATAAAATTATTATTATTATTATAGCTGTGTGACTAATGGACGAAATTGATTTTTTTTAAAGTTGATCCGGAATGTAATAGAAAGAACCAAGGTTGAAAATTTGCAATGGGTAGTAGAATATTTATTGTGAGTATTATATCATAAGTAATTATTGTAATTACGACCTTCGATCGTCTATAGCACATCAGCTTGCAATAAAACACGAATTCCCCCAACTACTTCTGAGTCAACAATAATTGAAATGTACGGTCAGTACTTCACATTCAGTGTTTCGTAGACATTAGGTGTTACTTGCTGTGTTCCTGGCGACAGAGATGTGTAACCAGTTTCAGATATGTCAAACTCTGGAGTGTCTTAATTGATGGGATGAGACTGGTCAACTGTACCGTTTAGTGGTTCAGCTCTAGTTTGGTGGGTCAAATCTACTGTATGGTGGTCAGTCTCTCTCTCTCTCTCTCTCTCTCTCTCTCTCTCTCTCTCTCTCTCTCTCTCTCTCTCTCTCTCTCTCTCTCTCTCTCTCTCCATTTTCTCAAAGACGGCTGGCTCAATTCAAACAAAATGGTGGTTTTCGGTAATTAGGCTATATCTTAAAAATGCACGCTTCAAATTTAATATAACTTGGCATATACATTTGTGATACCAAGCGATTATTGATGTAGCATTTATTTTTAATACGTTATTGCATAGGTTATTGCATATTTTTGGTAATTAGGTCTGTGAAATCTCTAGCTAAGGTGAAGCCAACACAATGTTCTATAAACGCTTCACATTGCATGTTGTGGTGACGTAAGATTGCATCTGTGGACAATCATGCTGGAGAATTCACCAAGATAAAAATATTTTTCGTACTTCGTTGATACGTGTTTGCATTCCCACGTGTTTCTGTTTGCCGTGAAAGCATGCATGGGAAGATCATCGGTCAAACCACGTCAGCTTCAACTTCAGGGTCAAATTACCCCACTTTCTACCGAAAATTCTGGAATTGACCGTTACACAAAGACTTTGTCATTTTTTAAATATGTTCATTTAAAGCACATAAGAATTCATCTTTTTGTGAAATTTGAAATGTCAGTTGATGTTTACGTTTTTACAATATCTAAAATGGTGAACTATACTGACAGTTACAGTGAGTTGAAAATATGCCAAACATTTGCAGAAGCGGATATGTACAATGCGGCGTCAGCCGGTGTTCCAAAGCTACGTTTTATATATTGATATAGAAACTAATGGACATACAATATCATGTCTGTAACACAGAATTTTTGTATTCGACAGGGCCTGAAGGAACAACAATCTAAATGTTTGTCCTTACGGAACGCATTCAGTTAACATCGGGTCACATATGATATTGTCGAATATTTGTTGCGTTCTGTCGTTAGAGTTATCAGTTGTGCATTTTTCCAATCACCTTTTTGCCAGCAGAAGTGTCGAGTTATTAGAATGAGAACTAAACATAACACTCCCGTCAACAAACCTCCAATAAATGCCAGATAAATATACGCACCAGACGATAACCCCTGCACCTCAGTGTTTGCAAAGTTTGTCGTAAATTCCTCTGTGGTAGTGGTAACACCATCAGAGGTCAAACCGCCACTTATTGTATGTGAAAGAGTTGAAGTCAATTCCGACGATGTTTTCGCTGCGGTTGTTCGCATTATTGTATGAGTTGTACTACACTCTTCTAACGTTGATGGCACTGTCACGTCCACCTTTAAAGTTCTCATACCCAGGGAGGTCCATTCGGCACTCTTTGCAACGCATGCATAAATCCTTTGTTTTTCATTTCACAGTCAATTTCCGGTATTAGCAAGTCGCCATTGAATAGTTGAGTTGGTTCGCTTTCGGAAGAAATTTCGTCGCTGTCAGAAAGAATTATGCTACCGTTTGGAGTGATCCAGTATTTGGTTGGTTTTGGTTCACCAATGACGTCACAGTCTAATGTTACATTGTCACCCTCTGATGATGTAATGATTTTGAAAGGCACAATAACACTGGTAGGGGATAACACAAGAGATCATCGAGTGAGATGGTCAGCTTGTCTTTATTTGCATGCTGTTCACGTGCTTCACATTTACGACCAAACCTCAGGTGTTGGTTTTAATCTAACCATTGCCTAATATCCTTCAAATGGCAATCACACGACCATGATTTATTGTACATATACGGCCGATACAGATCACCTAATCCATCAAATATACTTCCTGGTAATGTCGTGATAAGATTATCATATATATATATATAGACAGCATAGTTTACCTAATTCCTGATATATATATATATATATATATATATATATATATATATATATATATATATATATATATATATATCTGTGTGTATGCGCGCCTCTGTGCCTGTCTTGTCTGTCTGTCTGTTTCTTGGTAATATGTACTTTTATTTAATATACACATTTTTATGATTTCCAAAAATAGCTATGTCTGTATGTTTCTAAATTTATTTTTATTCATTACTTAGTTCACTAATAAATATACACACACATGATAGTCCATCCCAAATGAATATTAACATGAAAGTTCACTTTAATGTAATCTTTTACTCCGGTGAGGGGCAAATATCATAGCAATAGTGTTATTATGACATCATGTATGAGAACGTCAGGGGTAGTCCCGCCATCATTCCATAGTAATAAGAAGTTTGTAAACGAAATTGGAAGTGGACGTGAATTATGGAACATGAATTGCAGAACGAACTATTCAAAGTTGACAAAGGTGTACATGGTCAAGTTTATAATAAGTTCACTCTTTGAAAAGAGGAAATCAAGAACGAACATTTATATTTCAAGCAGGTCTTGTCATTGGATTACATCAATCAAATACTATGGTATGGTGTGCCGATAGGTGGGTGCTAAATACATGTCCAGGTAATTCGAAATGTCTGGATAAGTGTACATTATACCATGCATCGAAATATGGAATTCATACCCTGGTCGAACAAAACAATCTAGTTGGCACTGTCTTAATTAACTGAAATGTCGTACACGTCTACAGGAAGGTTAAGTGAAGGTGTCCACAAAATGTACAAATGGCTGTTTTAAATCTTAGACCACTATTCTTTTAGTGGTCTGTGTGTAAATGGACATTGTTTAATTGAATAACAATAGTTCACATTCATGCTAGAACTCCTCCACTCCTCAAGACTAACCATTGTAATATATATTTAAGAGAACCATATGAAACAGGAGTTAGTAATAAAAAAACACCCCACATTAGACTAGACATTGAATGACTCAATAAATGAGAAATATCTCGATATATCAACAAAACTATGCTATGTTTAGGGTGGATCCTAAAATATTACCTCGGACTTGTATGCCGCAGGGCGAGTATTTTGGATCAACATCTTGCAGACAAACAAACGCAATATCTGGAGTAATATCAGGCTCTAAATGTTAGCAATAGCTAGCATTCAAAGTTGGTTGATAGTTGTTGACGATGTACATCCTAAAAAGAATATATGTTTGAAGACTCCCAACTATGGTGAGTGTGACAGAAAATTTGTCAGAATAGATAGCCATGGATAAAAGTACGTCAGTTATTACTAACCTTCTTTTGACCAGGGTGCGAGAAAAGTAATTATTTACCTCAAGTTCAACAGCTTGTGTAGACCACTGAAAATACCCACAGACAAAGTTATGTTTTTTGTCGTTGAGATACAGATACTGCGCAACTCCTGCAAACTAGCGAGCGAATTGTTGTACAGGCTAGAAATCTCATTCCCGTATAGGTTGAGTTTGCTTAGGTTACTGAGGGCTTTGAAAAGGAAATTTTGCCTCGCAACAATGTGGATATATATCGAAGATTATGTAATCCCCTGAATACATCCGACGGCAGAGTTATGAGTCAACCATCAAGATGTAGAGTCTGCAAATTCTGCAATCTGGCAAAAGACCAGTTCTTGATTGGGTGTATACAAACCGTAGTTCAATCAAACCAGCGAGACCATGGAACAGACAATCATCTAAAGCAAATACACTGGAGTGTACAGATAAGGTGATAAGTTTGTCTAAACCCAATCAAAGCGTGGTGTTGTAGCGTTTGGTAAATAATGTGCATAATTAATGATTTTTGGCCATTATGCAATATCCTAAGAATGCAATCTTGAAATTCGTGTAATTTGTAAGTACATGCATTGAAATTTAAAAAGCACACATGCTTGTTGATGTAACTTTTAGGTTTAATGCGTAATTCTCATAATTGATAAACTTTGATGATTAAGCTTGAAATTTCATATACGTTGCACATAACTCTGTGATAACTAGTCATGTGTTTTGTGGAGCTTGATTATGTAGACTTTCTTTGTAACGAGTCATAATAACTAGGCATAATTAAGCAATGTCATAAGAATGTAATTTTCAAATAACAGATAATTTTGTTAATAGGTTGATATTGAGTAATTTGCATAAAGTGTTTTTTGGGGGGTAACTATGCAACATCTTAAAGTGATACATATTGATAATACGAAGGATGTCGGAAGAACAGTCCGTATAGGAGCATTTAGACAACCTGTCCCTCTATGTTTTGTTATGCCATTTTCTATTGACATTTGTGTATTAGTCTTTTTCACGATAGACGTCCATGCATTCTAAATGACAAATGAGAAGTCATCATAGAAGATACGTCCTTCCCTCTTAGTACTGTAAAACTGTGTGACTAATGGATGAAATTGTGGGTTTTTTTCGTAAAACTTGATCCAGGATTCGAGTGTGAAGGGTAATATAGAGATATTAGTAGAATTTATAAAGAGACAGACATTTCAATGAAGTGCAAAATACTTCAGAAATTATTATGATGTATATGAATTTTACTGGAAAGTAACAATCGTCGGTTAATGGTATATGTATGCCACAACCAGTCACATGCATATCACATTTTACAATCATCAATTCGTGTGTTTATATATGTGATTTATTTCATAATTCTGAATTTACATTGAATACACTAATATTTACATAATTATTATTATTCATGTCAATTTCGTAAAACATGTCCCAAAATATATCAAATTGTTTGTTAACACTGGATTTAAGTTATGATAATTTGAATAGACAATGTTAAAATAGCTCTTATAAATTTACATACATATCAAGAACGCGTATTAGGTGAAAGGACAAAAAGAAAAAACAATTATATAAATATTATTTTCTAGACTATAACAAGTAAATTACCTTAACGTGAAAAGAAGTCGCCAGTGTTGTCATGGATATTAAATAGAAACAATTATTAAGTACATCAAATGAAATAATAACTGGCACACATGAAACTATAACCTGTATATGTTTATACATGTACATAATTATACACTGACTACAACCCACAGTAGCAAACAAGGTTGTGTTGGAAACATGGTTAGGTATAATATGACACATAGACAGACGGACGAATGGATGGGTGACGGGCAGACAGGCTTGTCAAAACGTTTACATACTGGTGTAAAAGAACACTGTACCATGAGCCTTTCACAATACAAGGTATATTTAGGCGCTTAATAAAAAACACGTTTTCTAGAAAAACACTCGCTGAGAACTATTGACATATTTCAATCAAACCGTTCTAAAGTATAACAGTTATACTATCGTTTAAAATCAATCCTTTCTCAGACTATTATCCATCGTCACAATATTCATTCAAGAAAACAAACAAAGCTATTGTTTAGACAAAACACTTCAATGCAAACGTTATATTCACTGAAACTGTCACAAAATAAAAATGAAGTTTAAAATGATAAACTTTGGAAACCTTAAAATGACCGTCATCTTTCAACGTCAACCTCTCCAAAAAAGATAAAAATCATACCTTGGTAAGAAATTCGCTACAAACGGTGATACTATATCATAATCGTATTTTTTTCTTATAAATGGCATTACATTAAAATAATCACAATGCGCTGTACAACTGATTGGAAAAATCACAGACATAAAAGACAACAAAATACACTATTTGAAAAATAAAAATAAAACAGCTGTTAAAATGTCAAGATATTAGAAATTAGAAGCATGTTAGTAAAAAAGGGTAACATGCAAAAAGGTAAAATATATAAAATGACTAGTTATAAAACGACTTAAAAGGGTAAGTTTTCAAATTTCTGTTAAAACTGTTGAATGAAGAAGCAGCTCGGATCGGTGATGGCAAGGCATTCCATAGACGAGGGGCACAGTTGAAAAAGCTCGATTACCATAATACCTATCGTTGCCAATAGGCTGGTGTAAATTAATGTTACCATTGGACTATGAACGAAGAGTACGAACAATGGCTCGTCTTGTCAGCAATACACTTAACTAAGATGGTGCAATTCCATTGGTGCTGATCCAGTGTAAATCATGAAGAATTGGAGTAACATGGTCAAATTTGCTCTTTCTGGTGACAAGTTGGGCCACTGAGTTTTGAATGATTTGGAGTTTGTGAATCTCATAGAAAGGAAGGCCATAAAGTAAACTATTACATTAATCAAATCGAGATGTAATGAAGGCATGAACAAGTTTCTCAGTGAAAGTTTGATCAAGTATGTTGCGAATTTTTCCAATCTTCCAAAGCGCAGAGGAGGCAGCTTTGTAAACATTCACAACATGATATGACATGATAGCAGCTGAATCCATGGAAATACAAAGATTTCAAACAATGTCTGACGGATGTATAATGACCTCACCAATTCGCACAGCACAGTGAGGGACCGGACCTACACCGCCAAATTTAGAGGAGAAATACATAAACTCATCCTTAAAGCGTATTATCTCGCATCCATTATCTCATCAACACATAATCCAACCATGTAGTGGTAGTAGGAACCCAGTCACCCTCACAAGTGAGATGCAGTTCTGAATCATCAGCATACATAGTGCAATTTAAACCATGCCTGATTATGATGTCCTCCAGAGGTGTTATATAAAGACCGAACAGAATAAGAACGAGGACTGACCCCTTGGCGACAGCACAATGACAGACCCAACACACACAGATTTAGGTACGCCCTCTCAAATAAGATCTAAATCATTCTAAAGCTGTTCCCGTTATGCCAAATCTATAACGCAATCTATGTAACAAAATGTCATGGTCAATCGTATCGAAGCCAGCAGAAAGATCGAGTAAAATTAAAATGACATCTTTCCGTGTATCGAGATCGCAAGACATCATTATGAACTCTAAGGAGAGCAGTTTCTGTGCTGAAACCCGCTCGGTATGCTGACTGACATTTTGCAAACAAATTATGTTCACATAGATATGTATTTAATTGACTGAAAACAATACGCTCTGTCAGCTTGAAAGAATAATGGTAATGTCGAAGTATAACGGTAATGTCGCTGTATATCTTCAAAGGCACTGGAAATCGTCTTGACATCGATCATTTCCACAACTCAAAAAATGTCAATTTGATTGCTTGGACATCATAGAACTTTAACCTATGTACACAATGTAAAACCCAGGTTGAAAGCTTGCAATTGGTGGCAGAATATTTATTTCGAGTATTATATCACAAGTAATTATGTTTAATACAACCTTTATATAATAGATCGTTTATAACACATCATCTTACTAATAAAGTTGGCTTGGTCTTGGACCCTTCGTCATGCGCAGCTGTTGGTCGTCATTTTTACCTCCCGTAAGATACGGGAGGTATTAAAAGGGGAAGGTGTGTCTGTGTGTCTGTCTGTCTGTCTGTCTGTCTGTCCGTCCGTCTGTCTGTCTGTGTGTCTGTGTCATCATTTTCTAAAAATCGGCTGGCTCAATTGTAATGAAATTTGGGATTTACAATTTTTAGGGTAATAGCTAGACCTGATTAGGTTTTGAGACAGATCTGTTAATGTTTAATTAGAGAAATTTGCATATTCATGAAATCAACTAATTACGCAATATCTTAGGACTGCATACTTCAATTTCAATATAATTTAGTATATTCGTTCAACATAACAACATACATTTGTCCCATAAAATTCGTTGATGTATCTTACAGCGTTAATGAATAATTTGCATAATTAATTATTTTTGGTAATTAGGCTATATCTTAAGAATACATACTTCAAATTCATCATAATTTAGTACATATGTTAACCATAAGAAAACATATATGTCCTATCAAGTTTGTTGATGCACCGTACAGTTTTAATGAATAATTTGCATAATTAATGATTTTCAGTAATTTGGCTATATCTTAAGAATACATACTTCAATTCCAATATAATTCAGTACACACGTTAACCATAACAATCACATATATCCTGTGAAGCTTGTTTGTGTACCTTTCAGTGTTAATGAATAATTTGCATAATTAATTATTCTTGGTAATTAGGCTATATCTTACGACTGCGTACTTCAATTTCAATACAATTCAGTACATACATTAACCATAACAAATTGTGTATGTCCTATAAAGTCAGTTGATGTACCTTACAGTGTTAATGGATAATTTCCATAATTAATGATTTTCAGTAATTAGGCTATATCTTAAGATTGAATACTTCAATTTCAATACAAATTAGTATATAATGTTAACCACAACAAAGCAGGTACGTCCTATAAAATTTGGTGCTATAGCATACAGTTTTTATGAAATATTTGCATAATTAATGATTTTAGGTAACTACGTTGTATCTTAAAAATGCAAGCTTCAAATTTCGTATAATATGATACATATATCAACCATAATAATACGCACCTGTCCTATGAAGTTTGTTGCTACAACTTTTACCTTTTAATGAGTATTTTGAATAATGAACGATATTCAGTAATTGAGCAGTATCACGCACTCTTTGAATTCCGCATAATTTGGCACATACATTATCTTAAGAAAGCACGCTTGTCCAAAAACAAAGCCTGTTACCATAGTTTTTTTTTAGTTTTTTATTTTATTTGCATAATTAGTGATTCCCTTACGGGAGGCATTCAGTTTAAATCTGGTCATATATGGTATTGTCGAAAGTTTGTTGGTTTGTGTCGTCAGTGCATTTCTCTGATTCACCTCTTCGCCAACAGAAGTGTCGAGTTATTAGAATGATAACAAAACATAACGATCCAGTCAATAAACCTCCAATAAATCCCAAGGAGATATACACATCAGACGATAACCTCTGCAACTCAGTGTTTGCAAAGTTTGTCGTAAATCCATCTGTGGTAGTAGTAAACCTGGTACCATCAGATGTCAAACCGCCAATTGTTGTATGTGAAACAGTTGAAGTCAATTCCGTCGTTTTCGCTGTGGTTGTTCGCATTTTTGTGCGAGTTGTACTAACAGCCTTTACCATTGATGCGGTCACGTGCACCTTTAAAGCTCTAATGCCAATGGAAGTCCCTTCGGCACTTTTTGCAACACACGCATAAGTACCTTCATTGTCATAGTCAATTTGCGGAATTAGCAGGTCGCCATTGTACAGTTGAGTTGGTTTGATTTCAGAGCAAATTTTGTCGCTGTCAGGAGGAATTACGCTACCGCGTGGAGTGATCCATAATTTGGTAGGTGTCGGGTCACCAATGACGTCACAGTCTAGTGTTACATTGTCACTCTCTGACGATGTAATAATTTTGTAAGGCACATAAAATACCGGTAGGGGATAACACATGAGCTCAGCGAGGGGAATGGTCAGTATATCTTCACCTGCATACTGTTCAGGTGTTTCACATCTCATAGCAGTAATTCCAGAGGTCTGATTGTCATTGTCATCTAACCATTGTCTGATATCCTTCAAACGGCAGTCACATGACCATGGGTTATTGTACATATACAGCCAATACAGGTCACCCAATCCATCAAATATACTTCCTGGTAATGTAGTGATGTGATTGTCATACATATACAGAGAGTATAGTTTATCTAATCCCTGGAATATATTTTCTTGCAAAGTTTCCAAATCGTTTCTGTACAGGTACAAATATCTCAATTTGCTGAGTCCATAAAATATACTCTCTGGTAGAAATCTGATGTTGTTATCGGACAAATAAAGTGTGTCTAGACTGTACAATCCATTGAAGGAATTTTCCTGTAGGCAAGATATGTGATTGATATGTAATTGAAGGTTCGTCAATTTACCGAGATCACAAAAAATAAAATCTTCTATTGCAACAATATTATTGCTGTATAGGAGCAAGGTACGTAGGTCGTGTAGCCCATTGAAAATATGCGCAGGTAAATGACTAATATCATTACTGTGCAGGTACAAATACTGAAGGCTGTGGAGTCCACTGAAAACATCCTCAGACAAATGACTAATATCGTTGCTGTATAGGGACAAGTACCGAAGTTTACCTAAGCCATAGAAAACGTCTGCAGATAAGGTAGTGAGTTTGTTGGAATAAAGACGCAAATATTGCAACTCATCTAAACCAACGAACGAATTGTTGCGTAGACGGGAAATTTCATTGCTGTATAAGCCAAGGGCGGTTAATTTACCAAGGTCTTGGAAAATAAAATCTTCTATATCTTCGATTTTATTTCTGTAGAGGTTCAAAGTCTGAAGGTTGTGTAACTCTCCAAATGCATCTACTGGCATAGTTATGAGTTTGTTATAATCAAGACGCAAAGCTTGCAAATTATACAAACCAACAAATGAATAGTTCTGCAGGCTGGAGATTTCGTTCTCATATAAATTTAGTTGAGTTAGATTACCAAGGCTACGAAAAGTAAAAGCTTCTATTACAAGAATATCGTTTCTGTACAGGTACAAATACCGAAGATTGCCAAGATCACTGAAAACACCTACAGGTAAGTTCGTAAGTCTGTTTGAATAAAGACGCAAATATTGCAACTCATGTAAACCAGCGAACGAATTGTTGTGTAGACGGGAAATTTCATTGCTGTATAAGCGAAGGTCGGTCAATTTACCAAGGTTTTGGAAAGTGAAATCTTCTATAGTAGTAATATCATTGCTGTAGAGGTACAAGTACTGGAGTCTGTTTAGCCCATTGAAAACACCTACAGGTAAATGATTAATATCATTACTGTAGAGGTATAAGTACTGAAGGTTGTAAAGTTCGATGAAGACATCTACAGGTAGTACTGTGAATCGATTGGTGTACAGAAACAGGCGTTCCAAATTAGACAACCCAGTAAATGCGAGTACTTCAAGTTCTTCTATTCTACTACTGTACAGGTAAAGCCATGTCAAACTTGATAGAGTATCAAATGAATTGTTAGAAATACGGGCCAAATTGTTTCTATCCAGGTATAAAGTCGTTGTGTCTGTTGGAATTCCCTCTGGAATTTCTGTTAATCCTTGATTTCGACAATCAACAGTGGTCCCTTGACATGAACATTCTGTTGGACAGGTTTGGCTAGTAGCAATATGCAGTATGAACCACAATAACATCGCTGATATCGCCAATACTGCCATTCTATCTGTGAGAAGTAAAAGAATACAGTAATGAATCTTAAAAGTTATGGCTTTAAATCTGTTGTTTTGAATAATTAATTCATTGTCTTGCTGCATTTATATAAAAGTGAGTTCGAGTACGTTTCCACTTTTCGAATTTGAATTGTACCTGCGACTACCAATGAAGAAAGTTCTACCGGAGATACAGATGAAGGAGGTAATGTCCTGCTACTAATCTTGTGTTTTGGAACCATTTGCCAACATCCACGGCGTGTCAATGATTACTCTCATTCCCAATATATATCTACATCTTTTAGTATTACTTCACTTAGAGTGATGTCTAGGAAGTGCATAACAACTCATAACGCACAGGCGCGCAGTTGAAAGTTTTTAGCATTGAGCTTTCGCGCTGTCTTGGACGCCGATCCTCATTATCAGAATATGCATAGCATAGCACCACTATATGTCACATCTTAGTAACTACTATACAAAACATACCAAATGATCGGTGTTACAAATCGTATAATGTTAAACTTTTCGAAGGTGTTACAGTGAACGTATTGCCTAACACGCTATAGATAGCCTATCACATTCTTACAAGATTCATAGTATATCCAATCTCCCCCTTCCGATGACATGACGGCACTTAGTCCATTAAATGAGCTGTCATGGTGCAAACAAACATTTTCAACATTCAAACCTATGTGTAAGGAATAGTTGCTAATACATGATGGTGAAGACTTGTAAACTTGTGAAATTATTGTAAACTCTGTAGGCCCAACATTTTACATCGCAGGTAAGGATATATATATATATATATATATATATATATATATATATATATATATATATATATATATATATATATATATATATATCCTTACCTGCGATGTAAAATGTTGGGCCTACAGAGTTTAGATATATATATATATATATTTATTTATTTATTAATGGCAATGCATATCTATATAAAATAAATTATGTTTAATCTGCTTACTTATGGAAAATGTTGGTCCTACATACTTTGCATCGTAACAAATGGGGTCGTTGAATTCATAATGCAATACACAACCCTAAAAAAGGGCTCTAAATATCAGCTTATATTGGTGTCTGAGGCCGAACACCACAATCGGATATAACAATGGTGTTACTGTACGTACATTATCTGGACAACCAAGGTATGAGGCCCCATGGCTAGCATTAAATCCCTCCCCACAGTACATCACTGATAACGCAGTGTCAAAGTAGTCAGTCAAAAATTAAAGAGAATCGTGACAACCGAACTTCACGATAAATCTAAATTTCTAACACAGTCATGTGCATGGCTTGACGATGCGGATTCATATCACTTGTACGTTATTTCTCACATTCCTGCAAGCTGATAGTGTGGAACAGCCAGCGTGAGAACAATTATCGATCTCACACTCAATGCGCGAGTTAAATTTTGTTTTAGAAACCTATTGCTGATTGGTTTATTACATTCCGTGTGATATTCCATCTCAGCCCATTGATTGCCGAAATCAGACCACCCTAAATGGGATTGCAGCCAACTACAGAGATATACTATGGTTTGATGCCGAACACAATGCAACGACTTCGCTGCTCTCGAAGAGATGTCTGTAACTTAAATAATTCAGTACGATTGCCACAATTACTAATTTTCAACTTATGTCGATGACATATAAACAGAAATAAAAACATGGCTATTTGCACTAGATTGTCATGCATAAACTTGTCTTGACTGAAGATGTCACAGTGAGGTATTTTGAATCAGTATATTTTTTAAATATCTTTTTCATAATTTCTCAATGTCAGGAAACCGACGTCATTCAGTTACACTAGTCAACAACAAGTGTACGATTAGCGAGGAAAAGTAGAAGGTACATATATTTGCTGATTAACAGTTGATCCAGTACAATTTGTTAATTTCGAACACACCTATGCATGACGTGATGATGCCGATTCATATTACTTATATAAGCACGTTTTATTTACATTTGATTGCCGAAATCTGACCACCTTAAATTGGATTTCATCCAAACATAGAGATACTATAGTTTGATGCAGAACACATGTCGAATGTCAACGCTGCGCCAGCGGTTATCACACAATCTCGACAACGAAGGTATGGGGAAACTGATTGTTTATCAAATAGCCTACGACCGTAATGGCCAACGACCGTCAACAATTTCTAAATCCAGGTTAACAACAACTGAATCGTAAAGATGTCATGTTGAAGAAAAGTTTAGTCATAGATCGTCGCCAATAAATTGACTTACCTGAAAATATCACTATGGCGCAACTGAAAATGTTTGCTCTGTAAATATGACAGTGTGTTTCCCATCAAGATCTCAGATCTCCACTGGATGGCAACCTACAAACTAGACAGCAGTACCCTAGCGCATGACATTTTATTACCAATCGTACCTTGTTACGAACACACACCAAAATTGACCACTGGAAGAATGTAAAGATTTGAATTAAGTGGATTTTAGTGTTGCAATAAATCTTAGTCTGTATACACGGTATTATATTATAATTAGTCGCATGACTTTCTGTTGTAAATATGTGATAGCATTTGATATGGTGAATCTAAGTTTACAAATGCTCAGCACACCAATCAAATCAAGTCGTTCAGGTCAACTCACCCTATCATTGATCAGTTTATATATAGAACTATTTCAAGTAACACATTAGGACAATGCAAACAAAATTCCAACCTATGTATGTATGTATGTATGTATGTATGTATGTATGTATGTATGTATGTATGTCATGTATGTATGTATGCATCTGTCTGTCTGAATTAGTATATGTATGTGTATTAGATTTCCAAAAAACGATTATCTCTGCATGTTTCTAAATCAATATTTATTCATTACTTAGCTCACTAATAAACATAAACATACCTGATGCTCTATCCTAAATGAATATTAACATGAATGTTTACTTTGACCTTTTACTCTGGTACGGGGCTAATATCATAGCAACGCATGACATGTATGAGAACGTCTGGGGAAGTCCCGCTATCGTTCTATAGTAATGAGCAGTTTGTTAACGAAATTGGTAGTGGACGTGAATTATTATGGAACATGACTTGCAGAACGATCTATTCAAAATTGACAAAAAGTCTACATGGTAAGATTTTCAAAGTTTATAATAAGTTCACTGTTTGAAAAGAAGAAATCATGACCGAAATCTCAGATTTTAAGTAGGTCTTGTCATTGGATTACATCAACCAAATACTATGGTATGGTGTGGTGATAGCTGCGTGTTGAAAACATGTCCAGGTAATTCGAAATGTCTGGATAAGTGTTTATTATACCATGCATAAGCGAAGAAATATGGAATATTGATACTGGTCGATCTACGTTACGACAACACTTGTCTATGTCACTGACTGGTTCTGCTATGTTCGAAAGATGAGTCCAAAATTGCCATTACTTTCCCCTGTATGTCTTAGTCTCGGTTACCCAGCCTCTCGCAGCTGGGAGCTTTGTCGCCGAGACCACCTCTAAAGAAAGTCTGGGTATACGAAATTCCAACTAACCCGCGCAGGACGTAGCACTATGATCTTGAGCAGTGCATCATGGGGAGTACTTTGCATCCAACATTGCAGGCTGAACGATTTGGGTACCCTTCGCTACATATTACCACTTTACAAGCTACTGACATCCAATAATTACAACAAACCGGCCCTGTAAGCCCAATTTTATGCTTTGAAGCATTGTACTGTGTGACATCCGTCCCCGGGGAGTTGGAATGTGGTTTTCTCAGACCCCTATGGGGTGGCCTCGTAGTACAGTCCCCAGTGGTGAGAGTCTGGATAACCCAGACTACGATAATTCTGTGATGTTACTACCACTGGTACAATTATGTTATTCTCCAATATTTTTCTTTATTCAACTGGGAAATACTGTCTTGTGATCTAAAATATTTGTCATTGCGAGTCGATAGACGAGTCTTAATCAACTGAAATGTCTTATCCACCTGCCTGAAGCTTAAGCAAATGGTTGTATTAAATCTCATACCAGTATTCTTTTAGTGGTCTGGGTTTAAATTGTCATTATTTTACCAACCTTTATACTATATCATAAGAGAACCACATGAAACAAGAGTTAATGATAAAAAAACATATTATACTAGTCACTGAATGACTCAATAACTGGGCAATATACATCATTTTTCCAACGAGAAATGTGCTATGTTTCGTGTGGATCCTAAATAAAGTATTACCTCGGATATTTACGCCGCAGGGTGAGTATTTAAAGTCAACATCTTAATTACAGACACAAAAAGGCAGTGTCTGGAGTAAAATCTGGCTCTCAATATTAGCAATAGCTAGCATTCAAAGTTGGCTGATAGTTGATCACACTGTACATCATAAAAAGAATATAATTATGTTTACCCTTTGTATGCAAATGATTCAGTAAACTATATCTCTAATGATAGGGGGTGCTGCCCAAAGAGGACATGTGAGACAAAAATAATAGCTTCACTCTGCCCAGAACACTGATGGTTACAGGAAACCACTTCCAGCACGTATAACGCAGATACCTTATTAAAACATATTAAAATAATTTACACACACAGCAGAAGCACACGATTTGATCTTTTTATTTGCTAGATATGTCAACAAGCATTAATGTATATAGAGCAATTATAAGAGGCTAAACCGAAAGTCTAAAGCAAAACAAATATGGCGTTAGGGTATCCTATAAAATCAGTACGCATTATAATGAACAGAATGATATTCACAATACATCATACTGGTCAGATTTCGAAGATCATATACACGTCCATATGTTTCTAGGGTACCTTACGTGACGTCATAAGGTGTAAAGGGTTTGAATAATTATAAATTGAGAATACCATAATAAGCTTACTGTTTAAAACACATGCCTGAAAACGAGCATATATCTTTAAAGTATAGTAAAATGGCATTTTTGTTCTTGCTCCCCCCCCCCCCATCTTGTGGTATTTTCCATTAGCTTGATTAAAGGTCTTCAGCAACATTCATTTGTAGAATCCGTGATACTCAGTCGATGGGGTGTAATAAACTAAAGATAACATTTTGAAAGTTATTACTACACTTTCTGTTTCTGTTTTTGGCAAAGACATGTCAATCGCTTACAGCTAGTTAGTGTGTTGTAAAAGAATATAGATTGTTAAAAACGTATAGAATCACTATTTGAGTTACATTAGAAAATGTTATTGGGTTAGAAATCGCTTAAATAATTTCAACCATGAGCAATTTTCTGATTTTAAACGAGCAGAAGCCTTTCAACGTTTATGCTATTTCTTGAGTTGTGATATGTTCTATGACAAACTTAGGAAAATTCTTATCTGATGAATTCTAATACAAAAACCAATAGTATTGATTACATTTGTTGCGAATGTCGCTTTTAATTTCACACGAAAGAAAGACTGTGTGATGTTTCATATCTAGGGTAGAATTCCTATTCATCACTGTTTGGTCGACATACACGCATCTAGTGTTTCGTAGATGGGTGGCATTGGTTGAGATGCTTCTGGTGACAGGGACGTGTATCTCGAATCGACTGCTTCGTCCATCCCATCGTTTTCATAGACATGACTAGGCTGAGACCCTTTAATATCCTGTGGTGGTCCAACATATCTTTCATACCGGGGTTCTTCCAAGACGATACCAATGCGCTTCTGCTTAGGTATCCAAAATCGTAGTTGAGGTGGATTTTCATACATTGCACTCTCAAGGGCCTTTGGACATTTGTCGTCAGTCTGCTTGTCTTCGTACTTGCTACTTCTACTGCGTTGATTGCAAAGATGTCGAGCTATCATGACAAGACCTATGCAAACTACCGCAGTCAAAAAGCCCCCGATAAACCCTAGGAAGCCAGTGATACTTGTAGAGTCTTCGGTCCCACTGTTTATACAGTCTGTAGTTGATTGTGACACGGTACTGCTAACGCTCTCCGAGGATAAAAGTTTGTCCACCGAAGTAAAGATGACAGTTGGTACTTTTGTAACGTCAGTCACTGCAGGCGAAGTCTTTGTTGTTTTAACGTCAGTGGTTAGAATTTCCTTAGTGATTGGTTTTATTGTGGGAGAAAGGTGCATGGGAGTGCTAGCTTTAACTTTAGTTGATTGGCCCTCAGTAGTTATCGGTGGCACTGTGGTAGACAGAGGAATGGAAGTGTTTAACTTGAGAGTTCTAGTACCCAAGGTTGTACCTTCAGGACTGGTAGCGACACATGTATAAACGCCTTCATCCTCCATTTGAACAAAGGAAATCATCAGACTGCTGTCGTCCAGCTGAACAATTCTAGTCTCGGTACAACTGTCTGGTTCTTCTGCACTAGGAGGAGCTATAGTCGCACCTGTAGGCGTAATCCAGTAGGTGGTAGGGGTTGGTACGCCAGTAACATCACAGTCTAGGTGTATTGATGCGTCTTTCGCTGAATAAACAATCTTATAAGGTGTGTAAAACACAGGAGGTGGATGGCAAGTGAGATCATCGAATGAAATGGTCAGTATATCTTCCCCTGCATGCTGTTCAGGTGCTTCACATCCCATAGGTGTGGTACCAAGATGCAGATTGCCATTATTGTCATCTAACCATTGCCTGATATCCTTCAAACGGCAATCACATGACCATGGGTTGTTGTACATGTACAAATAGTAAAGGCCATCTAATCCTTCAAAGATGCTTCCTGGTAGAGTAGTGATAAGGTTATCATACAGGTATAATGTCTGCAATTTATTCACTCCATTGAAAACTCTCTCTGGCAATCCATGAATCTTGTTGAAGTTAAGTCGTAGATGGTAAAGTTCCGTCATCCCGTCGAATACCGTTTCTGGTAACAAAGTGATCAAATTACTATGCAAGTACAGATACCGCACATTACTCAGACCATTGAATGTGCGTTCTGATACTGTCTTTATTTCATTACTTTGAAGATATAATTGATCCAAATTGACAAGTCCATCGAACAGATGGTCATGCAGACACGACAGTTTGTTGTCATACAGGCGAAGGGATTTTAATTTATGAAGGTCTTGAAATATGAATTCCTCTGTCACACTGATGGTATTATTGTCTAGGTACAAGTACATAAGTTCACCGAGTCCATTGAACATCCCCTGCGTCAGTGACGTTATCTTGTTCTTGTGTAGTTGAAGATATTCAAGTAGCTGAAGATCATTAAACACACCGTGTGCCATGGTCGAGATCTGATTATTGTTCAGGTCTAGGTTTTGAAGTGAATGAAGCCCAAAGAAAACGTTTTCTGGTAGGTGGGTGATTTTGTTGTCAAACAAGTATAGACGTGTTAACTTATGGAGATCTTCAAACGTGAACGCGTGTAATTTACCAATGTTATTGTCATGCAGATACATGTACTGGAGTGCGTCAAGTCCTTTGAAGATCCCGTATGGCAATGAACTGATCCTGTTGGTTCTGAGGTTAAGCCTTTGCAAGTTATGCAAGCCAGCAAATGATAGCACCCCCATCTCTTCTATCTTGTTAAAGGAGATATCAAGTCGCTCCAACATTGTCAGGCCATCAAAGGAATCGTTGCCTACGTAGACCAGTAGATTATTATCGAGATATAAATTCGTTGTGTCTGGTGGAATATTTAACGGTATTTCTGTCAAATTTTGGTGACTGCAATCCACGGTTGTTTCGGAACATTCACAGGACGTCGGACATGTTGCCGTGGTAACTGTGAGTGATAAACAAACAGATAGCCAAAATAGAGGTGACGCCAGTCTCTGCTTAGCAACAGACATTGTGGAAATCTCCTAAAAGAAAGAAGGTGACATCAGTTAGTGGAGAACTATTTACGAAATGATACAGACTGTGAGATGAATCAATTTTATCTTACATAAAATCAGTTATTCAGTTAAAAAAGTCACATCATCACAATTCATCAATAGAGGGACCACAAGTAGAAAGAAGTGCCGTTTGTTCCAGAACCATTATGAACTGACACGACACAACACCCACCCACCCACCCCATCATACAACTATTTCGGTAGTCGAGTCATATGGGGCCGGGAGGTGCGACAGTTTGTTGAAACCAGTGTAGCAGAGACCAGGAAATGTGGTAAAACTTTTGATGATTGTGAAGGGGAAATCAGTTTTGATAGTTACTGAGAAGACTATATTTTCACTTTTAATATAAAAAGTACTATATTATCCTTCCCTGGGATAAAAAGGCACGCACGAGTCCTTGTATTGCTGTGTGTGGCCCTTGACCCTGGCACTACACAGCTATGTTACCCACCCGAACCCTGTGTGTTAATTGCTCAAATAATGTGGCGTTTGTTGGCTGTAACCCCATTGACGTGCAATCCCAAGAGCCCCGCTTGTGTCATATGCTATTTATCGTGTTCTTTTGTCTATTGTGTACACCCATATTGATTTTAAGTGATGTATTTAGACATGTGAATAAACTTTTGCACTGTCGTTCAGCTTAGGCGCCTGGCTGTTAGCGAAATGCTAGTAGTTTGACGGCCTTTTGTCTTTATCAAACTTCAAACAACGTACTTGGGGAGATTGAACTTTGTGCGTGAAGTGGGGAACTTCGAAGTTTGGAAGTTTCCCACAGTGACTGAAGAACTTCCCCAGGAAGCAATGTAAGTAGAATATTTCGGGAAGTGAAGATTAAATAATGATGGAAACAAACTGGCAAATATGGGATCGAAGTAAAAAAAAAATGGTTATAAAACATTGAACTGTTTTCAAAATATGGTGTTAATGAAAACAAAATCATAATATAGGAAAAGGTAAACTGCTGACAGGCTAGGATACAATCAACAGAGGGATAAAACAATGAAAACAAACCCGCAGAAGGCAGTAACGGCAAAGAGGAAAGAGTTAATACTAATCATAGCATTTTAAAACAAACAAAAAAAGTGTATTATTAGGAGAAATAGGTAAAATTGCGAAAACATAAAGCTAAATACATATCTGTAAATAGTTGCCCCTAAAAGTTAAGTACGTATCAAAGCGTGCGCAAGCGTTTGAAAATACATAGCCGCAGTGAATTTCCTATTGACGATTTATTTTTGAAATGAATTTCCGCCATCTTTTCAAATGTCGCAATCGTGCCTGTCGATATATGTCGTAGCATTGATAGTTGTAATTATGAAAATATGGTCGATTTCGCAAAGAAGGAAAATTTGTCAGATTAGTCTTGTGATATGATGGAAGTGACATCTAACTTTTCATTTAAATTGATAACTTACCTGTCACTAGCACTATTGCTACACAGTGTATACGGCTTGTAACTCGGCTGTTCGTACAATGGTCGGACTTCGTCGGTCCCAGTCCCAATGACAAACTACCAACAACGTCAAAAGTAAGAACCTATATCACCCTGTACTTGTAATTGTTGATTAAATGGAGCAGACCGTGTGCAAAAATTGTTTCCCGGTTCAAAATACATAGGTCAGATGTTCATCTTATCGCTACAACGTTGGTCATTCATTGTTTCAACACGGATGTTTGCCAACCTTTGATATGTCGTTACAATAGATCCTTGTCTGCCTACACGGTGTATTGATCGAGTATTATTATTATCGCATATAAATACTTTTGTCTGTTCGTATCACCGTGTGACGAATCACGCAAATGCCATATTTATAGCATCAAGGAGGTGATTTACGACAACGGTTCAATGATATGCGCAGTGACATACACATTTACTTCTGCCTTGGACCCAAGGACACCACCACATCATTCTAGAACGTCAGGTGGAAAATGTATTCGTGTTTCAACCCCAGGTATCCTTTATTTCATTTTGTATATTCTGTGACAGATAGTTGTGATGACACGAATACATTGTAGTGACTTGTAAATCTTCCACATAAATTAAGAGGCAACCTGGTCATGACCTACTATTTGACTAGGCCTTCATATCCAGGGTTTTGAATTCATTATTTTATCATGATTGGGAAATCAAAATTCAAATCCCCAACCGCTAGGATTCTAGGCTACTATACGATCTGACATACCAAACCCGCCACATGTAGAAATGGATACACTTGGGATGTGCATGAATTGTAGTAATCTGTAAAAATTAAAGGAGAACCTATTGTCATATCCTCTTGCGTGATGACAAAATGTGTCTTATTAGCGCCAGGTAATGAAAGTGTTGATGGATATCGCAAACTTAAATTCATACTTTTTATCATACTTTGATCTTGTGAGTTCTAATTGATCAGGTTAACGGTGGATTAACGAATGTATCACAGACAGAAGCAGACGACCCATGTAGATAGATGGAATGTGCTAGGTGGGGGCGTTGTTAACATACACAGTCTGTGTGTGTAGATACGTACATGTATGTAGTGACCTATTTTGTAAGGGTTGTTGTTATGTTTAGTGTCGCACAATGTAAGGTACACACAGTGGGTGGCCTACAACAGTCGGCGACACCCTTGTGAAATGAACGTACTTGTAGTGTGGTTGTGAATTTGTAATTCAATGTATGATCATAAATAGTATCATTTAGGAATGGATATTTTCGTCAGAATTTCCCTGTTTTGAAATATGTCTCTGTTTTGTGGAATACCCGGAAACACCAACGTCGAACACTACATCCGCCGTTTTTGATGACGTTTAACGTGAATATCATGACGTTTAACGTCCCATATCAGAAAGTTTATTTCACGTTAAACGTCATCACGAGTGATTGATCTGGACATAGGTATATTGTAATACAAAATACTACACTCTATTACCGACTGCATTACAAACATTGGACACTTGTGAGCTTCAAGCGAAATCGAAGTATTATTCCAAAGCGTATTTTAAGGACATCCTATTTATATAAAGGACATCGTATTCTTTTTGCATTGAAATTATGTACTAGATAGTCAACGAGTTTGGGAGGGTTATGTAGGCACATAAACCTACCGAACGAGTTGTCCATCTTACTAATATACTACGGCGTGATTGGCTCAAACAGATCTTTTTCAAAATTTTGTGTAATTCGTTGCATGCAAATTGAGTGCTGAACGTAATATAGGTCACGCCCCTAACAAAGAGTGGGTTATGGCTCCATAAAATAACCAACCACAATCAAGGCCTCTGATTGACCAAGTCGGTCTAGCCGTAGTATAAATAGCCTTGTTTCAGAAAACACTAAACAGATTGTATTTCTTCTTGCCGTTGATCTAAAAGCCATGATATATAAGGAGTCTCCTTACACACTTATGTACCTGGCCATTCTACAGGTATTTATCATGTATCACGGTACCATGGCAGAACTTATGATATCTTTAGGAATTGCTTGTATTGTCTTCATGTTGTTTTTTGTCTTTATTTAAATGTTATTCCGCTGTTGATAAACACAAGCTAGAATTGCTGGCACAAAAGTGAAATCGTCGCGTCAGTGCAGTACTAAAAATGTTGTCTATCACCAGAAAACTCAATGAGTCATTTGATCAATATCACACAAAAAATAAGTTATATTGCACCACAAAAATTGACCATTCAATTGGTCAATCATTCAAACAAATAATAAATCAATCAATAAATCGATTGCTCGATCAATCAATTACATGCTCGCTGAACCCTGTGATTTTACTCCGAAATCTGATGAAAATTGACGATCACCCAAAACAGGTTGACAGGGTCAACAGAATACGCAGTGTACGCCACTTGACAATCCTTCGATGCATGAAGTTTCATGTATTTTCATTGAATTCCGGACCATATAGGCATATGATAAATCGGTTATGACTTGATATCACCTCTTCGTTCGTCGTATCATCGTTAGTGCCATTTCGGCAACGTGACACTCGTCTAACGACTTGTGTCACAATGCCCCAACAGCACTCATGGTGATACGACGATTGAAAGGGTGATATCGGGTAATCACCTCATAACATTAACAACGTATCACGCACGCATGTCACACACGCATGGCGCCATACACGGCAATACGATTGGCTGCTGCCATTTTTTTTCATGATGGTGCAGATTTACGATCCCGGGCTTACGATACGAATCTTGGCTACTATTGGAACATTGGAACATGAGGAAAATTCGTTGTGCACGCGCGCGTGCTCAACATGTGCTCAATTTGCTAAAAACTAGGGGGGGGGGGCGCAGGACACTGTGTCTTCTTTATTAGAATCAAGGAAGTATAAACAGATACGTCCCTGTTAGAATAAGCAAGGCACGCGTTTGAGCACGCGCACAGCAGCGCGTCAGCTGGCATCTTTCAAGCGCGAGCGCACTAAGCGTCGACTTTGCCTCATGATTATGTTCCAAAATCTTGATAACAGATATGTATTACAAACACACTGAATCCTTCCAAATAGTTGTTTTGTGAAGTCATATTATAAACATTCTGCGTTTAAAAATGTTTTCATTTTTTATTAAAGACGTGATAAGTGTACAATATCATGTACATATGTATTATCATGACAGCGTTTATTTATATTTTTCCACATTGTATTTCTGACTTTATACAATTATCCAGAATCCAGTAAGCATGTAATAGCGTTATTATATTGTAAAAGATAAAGAAACTTGGCTCTTTATTATAATCATTTTCGAATTTCACTAGAATTGTTGCCTCGTGCCCCTGGTTTGAGTGACATTGGATATCGCATGCAGCGAAATAACGCATTACTACTAGCGGATAGACCACATTGTAAAAGTTTCCCCTCACTTCTTAAACCTTCTATATGCTAATTATCGACTGGATTTAAATAATTCAGTAGGCATGGACATACATATTCAGAGAATTGTTTTCATTTACATATCAAGGCTGGTGTAAGCTTCATTGTTGGACACAAGAAACGTGTATATAGCTAAGTTTCATAGGTATATATACAAGGTGTGACTTCAACTCCCTATTATTGGTTCTTGGTTACCAGGTTGTGGTGATGGTATGTTGTTTTACTATGTCTATGATTTAGGCAACCGATCATCCAAAGTCCATGCCCTAGTTAAAACTTGTGACTCGTAATCTAAAAATCTTTATAAAGTATGTTATTAGCTGTAACAAACATTAATTTCAGCTGATATACATCCCCATCATTTTCAGCGACGATGATGATGACGACGACGACGATGACGATGATGATGCTGATGCTGATGATGGCTGAAAGTTGTATTGAAACAATGCGTTATGTGACTAATATGTAGAAATGGTAAATTTGATACTGGAGTTTATACTGTTTGTAGCTAAAAATTGAAGCGGAGTTGTCCGTCGACTACGCGGCATACGGCGTCGTTGATGGTCCAAATTGCTGAAAAGATATCTATACATTGTCTTAATCTGTATCAAATTCTAATTGTACTCTTGCTCGTATACGCGTTTTAAATATTTCCAATGGGTCGACTTGAGTTGTGGTATCCACTTTATTCCTTCTGGCGATGTGTATTGACATTTTTGCTGTTGACGTTATGTGGGTGAAAAGGAACATGGCACGTTTGTTGATGAAGGCTCTGCTTTTCTTCGGTGGATTGATGAAAAACCACGCCATTGGTATTACATGATCGTTGTTGATAATACGGGAGATGATAACTGTGATGAAGGCAAGTAATTGTTGGATTTGTTGGCAAACGATGAGAATGTGGAGAAGGGAGTCTTTGTCGCCACAATGTGGACAACCAGAGTCTTGGCGAAATCATGAGTTGAATAAATAGGTACCTGTAGTGTATGCACCATATTGTCACTTTTTTTCTGAACTTGAATAACTTACAACTTGTAGAACTATCAGTCTTCATACAGTACAACAGTTTTGAATCAAACCTCGATCTTTACCATTTTTGAATATATCTTAGTATTTTGTTTGCATAGGACAAATAAGCATTAAAGTTCCTTTGAATAATGATGATGATGATGATGATGATGATGATGATGATGATGATGATGAAGTGGGTCATTTATGCTCCCCGTAGAATACAATCTGTGATACATCCGGTTTAGTGTTCTTTCAGCTTAAATTGTAATCCCAACTTCTAAGTTTTGAAGCTTTGATCACTATTAAAGGGCAATGTTTCAGTCCCAGGTCACCACGTTAGTGTTACCTTAATAAGGATTACATGGGATCATTGTTTTGTTCTGGACCAAGTTTTCTGTAGCTCTGCCAAACAACAGTTTTTAACACTAGATTTTATTTCTATTGTGGAGTGGGGCCGGCCTTCGGAACAAAGGTCAGACCAATGATGGTAAAGGTCAACAGGTATTTAGACATCAGAAGTCATCATCGATAGCTTGCACAACCTCTGCTTGTATATCGAATTGGTCGGCAAACTAACATCATGTGCGTGTGGCAGTGTCCATGTCTAACATAATGAGGTGAAGACATTCCACATAAAGATAACAAATATGTCAAATTGTTACGAAGCAAACCCACTTCAACTTGATGATTAAAAGGTTGCCATCATCAAGTTGAAGTGGATTTGCTTCGTAACAATTTTGAGTGTTGGCTTCTTTACTGGGATGAGCAATGACGCGACTTGGTGTGATCCAGTAATTGATTGGCGTTGGTGTACCAGTGAAATCACAATCTATTATCACATTACTGCCCACATAAGCCTTATTATCTTATATGGTTCGAACATTACAGGGGGCGGGTGACATGTCAGGTTACTGAGGGGAATTTTCAGCATGTCTTCATCGGCATGCTGTTCAGATGCTTCACATCTCATAGTGGTAGTTCCAAGATTTAAACTGCCTTTGTTGTCATCTAACCATTGCCTGGTATCCTTCAAACGGCAATCACATGACCATGCGATATGGGTTGTTATACATGTGTAGCTGCTCAATACTATCTAACCCGTCAAAATTACTTCTCGGTATGGTTTTCAGAATGTTACCATACATGTATAAATTGCTTAGTTTTCTTAATGCTTAAAAAGCATTTTCTCTCAGCATTTCCAAATGCTTTTATTTGGCCTTATCACAGTCCCTCTATAACATGACATACATATAGGTGGCAGTGTGATCCTAGATAATGTATATGGTACATGTTTGCCTTGTCGTTGCCCCGCCTCTGTTGATGTTAGGACGATCTTTAAGCACATGGATTTACATGTCTTGCCAACATATTTTCCTCGTCCCTGGTCAAGCGAAACTTGTGATAGTATTCTACTTTATCTGTGATATGAACCTGATGTTTGTGTTTTAGTTCTAAATACCAATGTCTGCTGACAGTATCTTGCCATTTTATTTCTCGTTTCCCAATCCACGATTGCCTTAATTTATTAAGAGGACTTCCCTTAAAAGTAAATCATCATGGAACAAGATATTAAGCAGAAAAAAATCTACTTGACAAATGAAATAAGCATTTACTGATCATGATATCACGAAGTTAAAACGCACAAGAAGTTGAACCGTGAATGAGGAAATGATCTTGGTCTTTCGCTCTGTTCTGGTCGACGATTCCCTTCAACCAAAATGACTTATCATCAGTGCAACTAACTCTTACTTTCAATGATCTGTGATATCAGTAAATATTCACGTAGAAAGTCCAATCATCGTAATAATTACGCTAAACTAAAATGTAGCCATTGGTTGCGCTCTTCTAATCTCCAGGCCACAAACAAATCATGGGACAATGATTTCGAGAACTAATTAAACTTACTTCAAAATGAAGTAATTGTCATGATTGTAGGAAGTTCTAATTTTGTATACATATATCGACATGCCATTCTTTGCATGGCTCTCAACTTCATTATTCGCTAGTATCATAAAACTGCCTCCTTCAAGAAAAAATATTCTCACAATGTTTTTGATCCACTTTTGTCACAATTCTGTCATTATAGATTTCACACATAACAAGGGTCCAATTATAGCCATTATATAACAGATATGGATCCAAGTTTTTCCAACTGTAAACCATCTAAAATTATGTTTGACGAGTACTACTGTAACTGTAGAAAGTGTGTGAAATTTATTCAGACAAATTAGTAGAAAAAAGGGTACAAAATCGCAGGTATGTTAAAGACATGTTACTTTCAAAAAAATGTCTAGTGACTGACAATTGCAAAATGTTGCCTGAACATGTATGTTTAGTGGGGAGCAACAGCTTGGAGGTAACAATGGATTCATAATTTTATATTCTCCCAATCCAGAGCTGTTAGTTCTTCCACTACACTGTGAAACCTCTGGACGGTGCCGTAAAAGAGAATGTGGTTTACGACGATGTAGTTGTAGAGCCCCCATCCCATCCTACGGGTGTATTATCAATCACTAGCAATATGCACAGACCACTGTAGAAAACTATAACCGAACTTTGACTCCCAGAATGTTTCAGGTATCTGTCAATATACACGCCTGAGGTCGTAAACTATCAACTGGTTAAAGTGTACATATCATGTTTGTCCATACTGGAAATTAGAGTACAGATTACAACTGTTTTAACGGTAAGTCCAAATAGTGTATATACCGTTGATACACGACTTGACTATTTCTGCCAATTATAATTCATCTCTTCGTAGACACTAGGCTTTCCTTGTGATATTCCCGGTGACATTGGTGTGTATCCAGACTCTGCTGCCTCGATAGCGGCTGCGTTTTCATAGATAGAATGAGACGACACTGTTTGAGGAGGTGGGTTGTTTTTGTCATATTGAGTTTCATCTAGAACAATTCCAAATTTATTCTGAGTTGATTTCCAAGGTCGATGGTTGTTATCATTTACGTATATGGTATTGTCGAAGGCTTGTGACAGTGTCTCATCATTTGAATCGTCTTTTGACTCTGTGGTTTCAACTCGTTTATTACAGTAGTATCGAGTTATTATTACGATAGCGACGCAAACTAATCCGCTCAATAAACCGCAAATAAAACCTACAAACCCAGAAAGCGTAGACGCATTGGACCCGCTGTTTGTGGACTCTGTCGACGAGTCTGATACCGTACTGATAACAAACTCAGGGGTTAAACTTTTTGCATCGGTACTTGACATGACAGTTATTTCGGTCGCGAAATGTTGTGTTGTTGGGCTCTTAGTTGTTATATATGTTACTGTAGAAGACGCAGTCATCGTACTGTTCAGTTTGAGATTTCTTGAACCCAGTGTCGTGCCTTCGGGGCTCGTAGCAACACATGTATATATTCCCTCATCATCCATATTGACGAATGGGATCATAAGACTCCCATCGTTACGTTGGACGAGGTTACTCTCAGAGCACATTTCAGGTGGTGTGGCGTCATGTTCCACTACTGTACCATTAGGTGTTATCCAGTATTTTGTAGGTGTTGGATCACCAATGACGTCACAGTCTAATGTAACAATAACACCTTCCTGTGATTTAATCACCTTGAATGGTGTGTAAAAGACCGGTAGTGGATAACAAATCAAATCATCCAGAGGAATACTCAGCATATCTTTACCTGCATGTTGATCAGGTGCTTCACATCTCATTATTGTGCTGCCTAAGCTGAGACTGTCTTTATTGTCATCTAACCATTGTCTAATATCCTTCAAACGACAATCACACGACCATGGATTGTTGTACATGCGCAGAATATATATATTATTTAATCCATTAAAGATACTTCCGGGTAGTGTTGTGATGTGGTTGCCATATAAGTACAGAGTACGTAATTTAGATAAACCATTGAATGTTCCCTCTGACAGTGTACGGATCGTATTTGAATGCAATCGTAGGTCATACAACTCTGCCAACCCTTCGAATATATTTTCTGGTAATGAGGTAATCGAATTAGTGTACAGACGTAAATATCGTAATTTACCAAGACCGCGGAATATACCTTCAGACAAGTAATGTATTTGGTTGCTATATAGATATAGATAATCTAGATTAAGTAGTCCGTCGAATAAATCATCATTTAAGCAGGAGAGTTTGTTATGGTTTATGTGTAGATGTTGAAGTTTGGTAAGATTGTAAAATACACTGCTTTGCAAGGTGGAGAGTCTATTCGACTCCAAATTCAGATACTCTAAATTATGTAAACCAGCGAATGATAGAACGTCCAACTCTTCTATCTGGTTAGCCCCCAGCACAAGTCTCACCAAGTTAGTTAAAGCAGAAAATGAATCATTTCGGATATATGTCAATCTGTTCCAACCGAGATAGAGATTGGTTGTATCAAATGGAATATCAGATGGGATTTCTGTTAGCTCTCCCAATCGGCAATCGACATTAGTATCCCAACAATAACATGATGTTGGACATGTTGCTGTGGCAACTGTTGACAGTATGCAAATATAAATAAATCCAACTACAAGTGTTGCAGTTGCAGATGAAGTGGCGGCCATTTTCTCTGTGGAAGAAATAAATGTGTCGATAATAAAACTTTTGCTTGTAAATTCAGGTTAGATAATTTTCCTTTAAATATTTTCTATACATGAATTGCCCGCCAACTGTAACGATTACTGTGGAACTGTCGTGCAAAGGTAACCTTATTTCCAAAGTATTGCGGTCTATTTTACTGTGCATCCTTATTGTAGGTCTACGGCTACATGTATATGTGATATATTTATATCGTTATCTTTACAAAATATGGCCGTGTGTGTGTTCCTTTATTTTCTAATCCTGTCAGTGTCGCAACCTAAAAAGTTAACTACACCCTGGTTTTCAAAAATAAATACTGGATTTCATCAAACGTCATGGGTCTACGGGTATGATACCCTTTTACTATATTCAATTTCCTTATACTAACAGTGCATTTATTATGTTATCAAAACATAAAGGTTGATGGATGTTATAGAATGCATCGTTATTCAAGTTTAACTTTAATAAATATAAATCATAATCACTTTGCCTAAGAGGCACCCAATCCATAACCATGGCAACAGGTGAAACCTTCCCATTTAAATCATATGGCACGTAACCTAGTAATCACTTTACACTAATTTGGTAATTGGTTGAATTTTCAGTGACATTGTCAAAAGACGCCATAAGCTAGCCCTCCATTTCAATATAACATAAAATGCTTATATTGATAAAATTAACAACACACATCACATAACCTATACACGTATTGTTTGAATAGCATAGATTACTACCAAATTACATGTAATAATATAAAACTGTCGTGTTTAAATGAACGAAAATGTAACGTTAACATTCATAGCATCAGAGCAAAACTTTTTTAGTTGAATGTCGAGATTTGTCAACATTGCATAGTTCATATTGCGAAGGGGTTTAACAGCAAAGCAAGCCCTACATGCATGTTTTATATACAACTAGTCAGATCAGTTCACTAACCTCATGAATTGAAGGCGTGTAGAATCTTGTTACATGACAACACAGTTCACTTCTCTTTGTCAACCACTGTCGTAACCTCCTTCAACAGCAAACCCAAATGATCAATACGATATGTATAATAAACTCTAATTATATAAGTGCACTATAACACTTAATGGCTGGCTTTGATTTTGTGACCAAATCGCATCCATCTGCTAGACTACTAACAGTATCCAAGCGTATGCATATATTGACATGATACAACGATATATGAATGCTGTTGAGTTGTTATCACAAGTTAATTAACCTTTAAGGTGTTGAACAATGTTTAATATGTTAGGTATTATGTCATTATGTTTCCATTGATCAATGTTTAGAAGATATGGAACCATGTTGTGCCAGTCTCATATCAAAGTATTGATTATTTGGTAATCTGGGCACTTGGCTTTAACGTTAATCGAGTTGCAAGCGAGTTTATATGTTATAGTATAGGTGAGACCATCAGCTAAACTTCAAGCCGTTGAACTAAGGTTTAATATGTTAGGGATTATGTCATTATCTTTCCGTTGAGAAATGTTGTTAAAGTTGGAACCATGCTGTGCCAGTCTCATATCGAAGCACTGATTATTTGGTAATTCGAAAGATCAACCACAGGGAGCTCGGGCTCAGTTAGTTATATTTATAAATACAAATAAACAAACAAACAAGCAAACAAGTAACCAAACAAAACACAAACAATTAAACAAACAAACGCATATATAATGACCGATAAATGAGTACATAAATTAAATACAACAAACACTAGCCCCCCCCCCCCTGCAATAGTGACTATTGCGGGAGGGGGTGGGGGCAGTGTTTGTTAGTTTGTTTGAAGTTTATTCATGTATTTATTTACTCATTTATCGGTTATGTTTGTGTTTGTTTGTTTGTTTACTTGGTTTTTTGTTTGTGTTTTGTTTGTTTACTTGTTTGTATTTGTAAACAAAACTAACTGAGCCTGAGCTCGCTGTGGATCAACAGGCTAAAATGTCATGACGGGCAGAGGACAGTACACTGCCTGAGATCTGAAAGTACAAAATTATTAGGCAAGAAGAACTCATGCCATATCCCAGCGGTCTTGGTACTGTCTAAACGGGACCATTTGAAAATGATCTTTGCCACTGTTCAGAATGAACTTTATCATGACACGCACAATATAATATATTGAAAGTCGACCTCTTTGAAAACACGAATTGTAGTTAGGAACTTGCTACTGGGAATACGAATGTCATGTTTGAATAAATGGGAATGTGTGTACACGTGGTGAACTGATAACAAAAATACAATTTCTAAGTCAAATGTTGGGAGGAATGTGATGATATTGCCAAAACTTATATTTCTAAAACTATTGCTTATACAAATTAGTCATTAAACTAAACACTACCTCAATCATTCATTCCAATATTTATGTGGAGCATGCACTCTTCAGATATAACCTAATTACCGAAATCATTAAGTATGCAAGTGGATCATCACAATTATCAGCTAGATCAAAATGTTTCGTAAGATTTTTTTTCTTTTTGCTTTTTAATTGTCAATACATGTACCAAACTATATCACATTTGCAGCTTAGGTGTAAAAAAGATTGTGTAGTTCCGATTACATTCAATTTTAAAATAGGTGGGGTAGGTAGATATTTTATTTTATTGATATATTTTTTCATGTGCGAGTGTCTAGTTCAGGTTTTCCATTGTTTTCCAAATGGTCTCTTTGCTGTTTATTTCTTCCTGTAAATGGGATTCGTCCCGTAAGTCAGCCTTGGAAATAAATAAATAAATAAAGCAAGACTATAAAAACTGCTACTTATGATGAATTTGGTAATTAGTACATGACCTGTGCTGTTTCAGTGGATCTTGAAATTAGTTATCTTGTAATGTAGTGACTTCGAAGTAAGATTGTTGAGTGACACCAAAATTCACTGAGCTGCAGCTGTAGGATCAAATTAGTTTTCCCTGATCAATCACAAACAACTTCACAGATATGTGCCGTACATATAAAGTTCTCCAAGTACTTTATTTGCTGTATAACAGGCTAACGAAAGATGAATCTACAAGTACAAAAGAAATGTTCCAATTATCATGCTATTCATAGTTCTGATTGACTCCAAATTAGTGTCTTTCAGTGAATTTAATTGACTCATTTCCATTTTCAGTTCTGATGACTCAAAATCAGTTTTTGAGTATAAATTCACTCATCCCACTTCAATTTGAACATGATTAGTAAATCCCAGATTGTGAACGTGTGTATGTACAGCACTTCCTGTTGTTTTACGTCAAAAAATAATATATTAAAAAATCCTCACTTTGGATAGGGAGTTGCTTGAAGGGCGACATAACGAAACAGACTCTTGTCACTGGCTTACAGCGTCCAAAGCCCAAGGACAAACTCAAGCATACAACTAACTGTGGCCGAATTTCTGCCAAAGCTGTAATTTACATATTGTTGAGTGCATGTGTTGTATATCACTTATGATTTGCCAATGTTTCTATTTCACATTTGTAAGATTTTCTACAAAATATAGTTTGAAGTCTTAACACAGCTTTGGATGCCTACCAGTTTGTAATAAATGGATTTATTTACGACTTAGGAGTACATGAGGTGCCAAATGCACCATACATATACTACTCAAAACAAATGTTAGTAAATCACAAGCAAATACTGATCTGTATGCAGTGTGTGTAGGTATCAATGAGGATGAGTTGACCATAAAAGGAGCTCGGTGTAAATACATGGCTGTACGTATGGCACGTCGACACGTCTATCCATCAATTTTGTCATGCAGGGTTTTGGTTTGGTTTTAGCACTGTACATTGAAAGATGTCTGTATAGATAGTAATCTAGTTTGGCTTCTCCACAATTTCAGGAATACACTGGTAACCTCTAAATTTTGAAGTCTCAATCTGAATTTTTTGTTTTCATCCACAAGACTTTAAATCGTCTCCAAGTGTCTCAAAATCCATGTGATTTCACAGACCACTGGGTTACCCCCTATTGCTCCTCTGTAAGTCTGATTGTTAGGAATGGTCGTGCTACTTGGACATTCTTCTTCATTTCAGTGCAGTTGTAGTGCACATGCAAAATATGGTATATTTATCAAATTCTGTATCGTACTCGCATTTTGTGCGATAGAATCTTGTTTTATCAAATTCTGAAATTGTCAATAGCAATGAAAATTATCAAGAAGTTTTAGATGTTTTTAAACTTTCGATGTTTTTATTAGCCTTTTATTGTTCCGGGGCTTGCACTAAAGGTAGTTTTGAGAGCAAACCCCAGAATAAAAAGCTCTCAAAAATGAAAAATAAATGGTTAAAATGACAAAAGTAATGCTACAATGATTGGGTCTATGTCTGTGCTAATGCTTACGAAAACTAGCACATTCTGTACACACACACAAAAAAAAACATTTGTGTTATCTCATGTGTCCGCCTGCTATTTTGTGTTGTGTGATTGCATTTGTTCAGTTTATTCGATATATGGATTTACAGTCCTAATGATTTATGTTGTGAATTCCTCTGTCGTTCGAGATTGTGATAAGGATGTAACCTTCTGTGTCACTCTAGCTATTCCCTAATTTGTCAAGAAAATAAGATAATATATATTGCACTCCAAACAGACAACCATGTTGATAAATTTATTGAGTGATGTCTTTAGGCTATCAAATTAAATGTAGTGGCAGCGGTGGATCAAGTCCTTACATTTTATTCAAGGACTGGAAGTCTTTTCCATGTTTATGAAATTGGGAGGGTCATCTTTCAGATGCGCGATCAAAATTGGTGCTGGTAAGAACGTTCAATTATATACCATTAACATATGAAGCATGATGAACAGAAATATAACTTGGTTTAGTAAGCTTCCGAACTGTTGTAGCTGATAATCTTCTTCAACATGACTGTTTGCTAGCTGTAACTCATGACAGTCCCTCTATCACGTGATAGAAGGGCTGTAAGCTGCTTACTGGTGACAGATCGAGAGTGATCATAGATTCGATTGTATATGGTACATGTTTGCTTTGTCGTTGCCTCGCCTCTGTTGATTTTAGGACGATCTTTAGCACAAGGGTTTCCCCACCGGTTTTCCATCTTATCGCAAAAAACACCCCCAATTTAGCGGTTTACAAGAATACTTCCCGAAGGTTTTACATGTCACGCCAACATATTTTCCAGGTTAAGCGAAAATTGTGATAGTATTCTACTTCATCTGTGATATGAATATGATGTTTACTGTGTTTTTATACTTCTAAATACCAACGTTTGCTGACAGTATCTTGATATATGCTGTTATATTATCTCGAGTCGTTTCCCAATTGCAATATTTAATAATTAGTAGAGGACTTCCCTTTAAAATATATCTCCATAGAATAAGATGTATAGCAGACAGAAAATGTACTTGCCAAATTAAATAAATATTCATTGATTATGATATCATCCAGTTGAAAAGCACAACAAGTTGAGCCGTGAATTAGAAAATGATCAGTAGTCTTTCACTCTGTTCTGGTCGACGATCCCCATCGACCGAAATGACATCATCAATGCATATTTAAATGATTATATTACATAATTGATTTATTCCTTGTTTTTATTAAATTAATTTTCATGATAGATATATGTAACAACGCTAGAACATGGTGCAAGCAAAGTCTTACTTTCAGTGATCCGTGATATCAGTAAATATTCATACAAAATGTCCAATCACCGTGAGAATAATTATTCTAAACTAAAATGGAGTTGTTGGTGGCGCTCTTCTAATCTGCGGGCCACAAAAACAACATGAGCCAATGATGCAATTTTGAGACCTAATTATACTCGCTTCAAATTTTACCTGAGGTAATATTCATGATTGTAGGAAGTTGTAATTGTGTATACATATATCGACATGTCATTCTTTGGATGGCTCTCAACTTCACAATTTACTAGTATCATAAAACTGCCTCCTACAATTTTTTTCACACACTTTTGTCACAATTCTATCAGTATAGATTTCACACATAACAATGATGATTATAACCATTGTTGCATATCACAGATGTCGATCCTCCCAAATCATAGCTTTTTTTTCTTCAACGAAACTGTGAAAGACGAGAACGTGAAAGGTATTGCGGTTTACGACGATGTACATTATGTAGTTGTAGAGCCCTACGGGTGTACTTTCAATCAGTAGCTATATGCGCAGACCACGACACAAAACTATAACCGTTAACTCGAACTTTGTCAATATAGACACCGGAGGGCGTAAACTATCAACGGGTTGAAGTGTACCGGTACATGTACATATCATATATGGCCACACTCGAAATTCGAGTACAGATAATTCGTTGTGTTATTGATGGTATAAATATTGATTTTGATTAAAATTGTTTCAACGGCAAGTCCAAATAGTGTATAAACCGTTGATACACGATTTGACTATTTCTGCCAATAATAATTCATCTCTTCGTAGACACTAGGCTTTCCTTGTGATATTCCCGGTGACATTGGTGTGTATCCAGACCTTGCGGCCTCGATCGCGGCTACAGTTTCATAGATACATGTAGAATGAGGCGACGCTGTTTTAGTGGTGGGGTGTTGTCATACGGTGTTTGATCGTCTAGAACAATAACAAATTTATTGTGTTGACTTCCCAGGTCTGTGTTTGTTATCATTTACGTATATGACACTGTTCAATGCCTGTGACAATGTCTCATCATTTGACTCTGTGTTTTCAACTCGTTTATTACAGAAGTGCCGAGTTATTATTACGATAGCGAGGCAAAGTAAACCGCTAATAAAAACTACAAATCCAGAAAGCGTAGACGCTTTGGACACGAAGTTGGTGGACTTTGTCGGCGAGTCTCGTACCGCACTGATAACAAACTCAGGGGTTAAAGCTTTTGCATCGGTACTTGACATGGCAGTTATTTCGGTCATGAAATTTTGTATTGTTTGGATTTTATATGCTACTGTAGAAGACGCATGAATCGTACTGTCCAGTATAAGATTTCTTGAACCCAGTGCTGTGCCTTCGGGACTGGTAGCAACACATGTATATATTCCCTCATCATCCATATTGACGAATGGAATCATAAGACTCCCATCGTTAAGTTGGAAGAGGTTACGCTCGGAGCACATTTCATTTTGTGTGGTGTCATGTTCAACTACTGTACCAGTAGGTGTTATCCAGTATTTTATAGGTGTTGGATCACCAATGACGTCACAGTCTAATGTAACAATAACACCTTGCCGTGATTTAACCATTTTGAATGGTGTGTAAAAGACCGGTAGCGGGTAGCATTTCAGATCGTTTAGCGGTACGGTTAGTAAATCTCTCCCTGCATGCTGTTCAGGTGTTTCACATCTCATATCGGTAGTTCCAAGGTTCAGACTTGCCTTATTGTCATCTAACCATTGTCTAATTCCCTTCAAACGGCAATCACAACACCATGGGTTATTAAACAGACGCAGACTATACAGACTTTCTAATCCACCAAAGATACTTCCTGGTAGTGTAGTGATAAAGTTGTTATATAAGTACAAAGTACGTAATTTAAATAATCTATTGAATGTTCCCTCTGACAGTGTACGGATCGTATTTGAATGCAATCGTAGGTCATACAACTCTGCCAACCCTTCGAATATATTTTCTGGTAATGAAGTGATCGAATTAGTGTATAGACGTAAATATCGTAATTTACCAAGACCGCGGAATATACCTTCAGACAAGGAATAGATTTGATTCCTATGGAGATACAGATAATCTAGATTATGAAGTCCATTGAATAAATCATCATGTAAACAGGAGAGTTTGTTATGGTTTATGTACAGATGTGTAAGATCATAGAGGCCTCTGAATACATCACTTGTCAGATCGGTGATATCATTAGAACTAATATATAACCGTTGAAGTTTATTAAGATTGTAAACTACACCGTTTTGCAAGGTGGATAGTCTATTCGACTTCAAGTTCAGATACTCTAAATTGTGTAAGCCAGCGAATGATAGAACGTCCAACTCTTCTATCTGGTTCGAGTTCAGCTCAAGTCTCATCAAGTTAGTTAAACCAGAAAATGAATCATTTCGGATATATGTCAAGCTGTTCCAACCAAAATAGAGATCGGTTGTATCAAAGGGAATGTCAGGTGGGATTTCTGTTAGCGCTCGGAATCGGCAATCGACAACTGTTCCCAAACAGGAACAAGACGCTGGACACGTTGCTGTGGCAACTGTTGACAGTATGCAAACATAAATAAACCCAAGTACAAGTGTACATGAAGTGGCGGCCATTTTCTCCTGTGGACGAAATAAATGCGTCATAATAAAAAATTCGGGTTAGATGTCCTATAGAATATTTACTTTACATGAATTGCAAGCCGTGTAATGATTACCGTGGAACTGTTCGTTAAATGAAACCTTATTCCAAAGTATTGCGGTCTGCTTTACTTTGCATCCGGTAATATTGTAGGTCTACAGCTACATGTGTACCAGTGATATATTTATATCTTTCTCTTCCGTGTGCATGTTCCTTCATTTTCTAATCATGTTAGTGTCACAACCTAAAAAGTTAAATACACCCTGGTTTTCCAAAATAAAAACTTCATGTGTCTACAGGTATATGTACGTATGATATCCGTTTAATGTATTCAATTTCCTTATACTAACATTGCATTTACAATGTTATGAAAACATATAGAGGTTGGTAGATGTTAAAATGGAAAAGAAGGCATCGTTCATGTACATTCAAGTTAAACGTGAATAAATATAAATCATAATTACTTTGCCTAAAAGGCAGCCCAACCCGTAACCATGGCAACATACGAAACCTTCCCATTAATATCATATGGCACATAACCTAGTTATAGTCACCTGACTGTAATTTGGTATTTGGTGAATTGTAAGTACAATTGACAATTGTCAAAAGACGTCATCGAAAATAGTTCTAAAATGCCATAAGCTAGCCCTCCATTTCAATAAAACATCAAATGTATATATATTGATGAAAAAACACCTATGACATAACCTATATACGTTTTGTTTGAATAGTATGGCATACTACCAAAATTAATAGTACAAGCGTGTTCTGTTTAAATGAACGAAAATACAGTGTTAACATTCATAACATCTGAACAAGTGGTGAGGACTTCAAGCTTTTTCAGTTGAATGTCGAGATTTGTCAGCATTACATAGTTCATATTTCGAAGGGGTTTACAGCAAAGCATGTATGCGTGGTTTATATGCTACGTAGTACTAGTCTGATCAAGATGACGTTGGTCAATTCACTAACCTCATGAATTGAAGACGTGTAGAATCTTGTTACATGACAACACAGTTCCCTTCTCTTTATCAACCACTGTCGGAACCTCCTTCAACAGCACACCCAAAGGATCAATACAGTATGTATGATATACTCTAAATATGATACATTATAACACTTAATCGCGGGCTTTGATTTTGTGACCAAATCATATCCAGCTAGCTAGTAGACTACGAACAGTACAAGCGTATGAATGTATTGGCATAGTATAAAGATATGTGAATACTGTTGAGTTGTTATCACCGGTAAATTAACCTTTACGCTGTTGAACAATGTTTAATATGTAAGGGATTATATCATTATATGTCCGTTAAAGCAATGTCGTAAAAGATATGCAACCGTGTTGTGCAAGTCTCATATCAAAGTATTGATTATTTGATAATTTGGGCACTTATTGCGTGCGAGTTTGTATGTTACCGTATAGGTAAGACCATTAGTTAAACTTTAAGCTGTTGAAAATATTTAATATATGTTAGGGATTATATCAGAAAGATACGCACAGTATGATATATCCAAAGTCAACATATTTGATAACATGTATTCTAGTTTGGAACCGCTGGGTTATGACACGAGTTCTTTGCCTAATCATTTGGTATTTCAAATATCAGCCAATTTACTGTCCGCAAGTCTGTCAGGACAGTTTAGCTTGTTGATCCTTCGAATTACCAAATAATCAATGCTTTGATATGAGACTGGTACAGCATGGTTCCATCTCTCACATTATTTCCCAACTCTCTGGGGAAGTAGCAATTAAGTGAAAGGCCCCTATGACAAGAGTCTGGGAAATTAAGCGGGTGCGGTTTTAGTGGCCAGTTATTACACTAGTTACAAAACTATCTCCAGATAAGACATCAGCGCGGAGTCGTAATCTTTAATGGTGAGTGTTCTCCATTGCTGAACGTGACATCTGGAGTTCCCCAGGGATCACTATTGGTATCCTTTAATGTTTGTCCTATATGTAAATGATCTCCCAGATGTTTATCATCATTCTGAACGCTAATTATGCATAGACGATGCTAAAATTTGGAAAACAATTTCTGCTGCTTCTGATTGTATTTTTTTGCTTGCTTTATTTGCTACAAGAAGATGTAGATCGCCTACGAGTCTGGTGTACCACCTGGAATTTAAGCTTAAATGTAAATAAGTTTTCGGTAATTTCAAGAGAGTACTCATTGCACTGGCAGTATGAAATAGCCGATACACCTGCGCCAAGGGTAAATAAGGTTAAAGACCTTGGGGTTATTAATTTTTTATCCAATTTAAATTTTACTGATCACATTCAATCCAGTAGATCCCTTAGAATGCTAGGTTTTATTAAACGAAATAGTAGGGCGTTCAGTGACATAAATACTATTGTAACATTATATTTAGAAATGTTCGTTGTCATCTTGAATATTTCTCTGTTGTTGGAACCCTTGGCAAACAAATATCAACTGACTTGAGCGGGTACAACAAAAGTTTGTAAAGTTACAAGTTACGTAACAAGTCCGGTCTAAATTATGAGAGTAGAACTGTGTTCCTTTTTGGATTGTTACAATGATTGTACAACAGGCGTAGAATACTGGATTTAATGTTTTTGTATACATGTGCTAATAGTATATATAATAGTTCTTACATTTTGTCAAGGTTTGATATCAATGATCCAACTAGAATGTTACTGAATCAGACTGTTTTTAGGGAGAAGCGAAGTTGCATAATATTAGTAAATACACGCCTTTAATTAGGAGCATAAGGTGTTTTAATGAAACTGTACATAGTAATTCTTCTATTGATGTTTTTAGCGCTGCCATGTTTTAAGACTTTACTGCATTAGATTATTTTAGATTAATGTGTTTTGACTTTTCAGTTGATGTGTTTACGATTATATATTGTAATGTGATATACGTTTTTATTTTAGTTGTTAATTTTTTGTCCGTCTTCCGTTTCGAGTGCACTTTCAGTTTGTGCATGCTGTGGTGTTTGTCTTGGACAGTTTTATTATTGGAGCCTGTAAATGGGATTCGTGCCATTGGTCATCCTTATAAATAAATGTTTTATAGCTTCAAAATGAGAAATAATATACTAGAAACTGTAATTTTGTTACTTTTATTTTGGAATTTTGAGGCGCACTTAACATAGCCTGCAGATTAATCTTTTCTATATATTGTCTATTCACTTTGACAACTTGTAGTATGGGCTGGTGGCCTAAATTACGGAATGAATCACATCAGTATCAGTAACTAGGTGTTCTCTTTCCATAAATACATGTATATGTACTTCTCTTTGACGAGATGATCTCATATTTTGTACATTGATACATATCAGATTAGGAGAGGTTTGTACTCACGTGGTAGTCCTTTTATTAAATGTAGTACGAGCAACTGAACATGGTATCAATCGACCGACGACAAGAACAGAAGTGACCTGTGATTGGAACAATTTTTACTCAGAAAAAACTCGGCCAGCAAAAGCAAGAGACTTTTGACCATCACAATACAACAAGGAGAAAAAAGTTACACTCCATCCACAATTTCCCAGTACAGATTCTGAGGATGATATTGACCTTATAGGGATACCATTTGTGAGATGGCATGTACAACCGAGGTATCAAATATTATCAATCCATCATCGTATGCCAATAATGATGTCACTCAAGTAATTGGAGACATTGTCACAGAGGTAGAAGTGCAAACGTCAGAACATGTTACAGTAACGCCATCACCAAAGCAACACCCTAACACTATTTTAGAAGTTGTAAGAGACAGTTTGGCAGACAACAATAACATATCAGCTGAAAAACTATTTAGACAAATGCGCAACAGTGCAACAACAGATGAAGCTATAGTCATTGATGGCATCACCAAACAACAACACAACAGCAAATACTGGCGGAAGAACAGAGAGGTATAGTCTAACATCAACAAAAATGCATCCAATACACAGTTTCAGGTAAAAACTATGTCCGGAGTAGCAGGCAAATCATCTATCAGTGAAGTTAATCCACCACCAGCAATACAGAGGAGACAGATGAGAAAAGGAAGATGTTGCAGTCCAGAAGTACATAGAAGCCATGTCAACATGTCACACAAACTTGATTGTCAGCTGTGTGTGGGTTAACCGTTTCAGGTGGCGACAACCCACCTCAGTGCAACACTTGACAGGAAAGTTTGATGTGACTGTTGTGGGAAACGAGTCCTAGAATGCAAATGTCCATATTCAGCTAGAGATATTTCACCACAGAAAGCAGACATTGCATACATATCACCTACAGAAATTTCAGAAAGGAAGCTATGAACACATCACACCAGTGTTACACACAAGCAAATGACACTAACCAGTATACACCAATGCGATTTCATGGTATACACAGACCATGGACTCATTGTCATTCCCGTTGAATTCGATGAAAGACATTGGACACATATGAAACACAATCTCGATGCATTGATACCGCTGTTAGTATAATTGTCAACAGGATCCATGTCACCATGGCTACGCTGTCCATCATTGCCCCCAACACAAACTTCTACCGGTACATCGTCATAATCAGTAAATGTACCAGCAACACCAAGTAAATCTATCTTGCGGAAACCAAAGTGCAGGAAGTGTTTTCGGCCATGTGGAAAGTCAGTCAAAAATAGTGCAGGTGCATGTGATATAGTTGTGATACATGGTTTCATTTTAGTTGTGCAAGACTTGCAGGAAAAGAAAACACGTTGGCAGGAAACTGGTTCTGTAAAGACTGCACATACATGTAGTGGTGTCAACAGTGTAACACTGTAAACTATCATATTCATTGCATAATATACATATTTACTTTACCTTGAAATCAATTAACATGTGTTGGTGAAACAAGTTCACTGTCATTATAGTTATTTTACATCAAGATGTGCAATGTGATGGCAACATTCAGTTATACAGTCATATCATTGGTGGAGAACCTAGTGATGACAATATTCAGTTAACTAGATCGTGAAGGATAATTTGGCAATCACAAGACGGAATTGATAATGGTGCAGTAGTGAATATCACTAGAAGTAAGCAGGTGATTTCAAGATAGTACATTTGTAAGCTACTTGTTCTTCGACAAATAGTGAATAAGTAGCAGTTCTGAGCAACTTCCTTTTTTCTAAAATTATAGATTACATGTTACTGCAGCCATATTTATGTATGGGTCAAGACACATTATGGTGCAATGGGAAGTAGAAATGGTAAGTACACAAGTAAAAAGCCTAAGGTCATAGTTAGCACTAAATTGTTACATTTATTGAATATTCTAAGGTATTCACAAAATGAATGGCCTGGTTTTGATAAACCATCAGGTGTAATTATATGTATGCAGCTAGGAGAATTTCATACCCCTAACACTAGCTCATGAAATGTGTACACACTTCACCTATACAGTATTCTTACTTATTGAGTATGACAGAGATTCTGTGTTACACACTCAGAGAAAAACGTTGGCTTCATTTTTTCATTCCATAAATAAGTGGTGGTCCAAATTGGCCACTGGCAATTGAATTTGGTCGTCCAAGATGGAAAATCAATGGTCTTTTGATGCATGACCACCGCTAATTTTGAAACCTTTTTTTGTATAAGTTTTATGTGGAATCTATGAAGCTTGTTTATCACTCCTCAGCTCAGGGTATCTCAGACCATGGCATAACAGGAATAAATGCATGGCAGGTTCAGTCAACAGACAACTGTTTCAAAGCTCTAAATGTTGAAGGAAAGTAGTTATATGAAAGAGTCACAATCAACTTGACATACTAATCCTCTACAGCTGACATTAACATTTCCCTACCCAGCATACATCATGTAATTTTCTTTGTTATATCAGATAATGTATTTTTACAAAGTAACACATAATTGTTATGCTACGCCATTTTGGCAATATTTTTGACCAAGTTGTTTACTCACACACAGACGCTTTACCATGCCTCGTATAGCATTACTAAATTTCAGTTCAGTTATGCTAAAAAATTGTTATTAAAGATACATTTTCTAATTCCAATAGAGTTAAAAGAAACAGAAAAAATAACCCATCCTACATCTGAATCTTTACACTACTGAAAGCGTTAAGAAGATTATGATTTTCAACAGGCATCGGACACATCTGTGTTTGGTCACAAATTAGCAAGTGATTTTCCAGTTCATTTAAACCATATGGCACTTGAACACGTCTTTCCATCAATTTTGTCATACAGGGTTTTGGTTTGGTTTTGGCACTGTACGTTGAAAGATGTCTGTATAGATAGTAATCTTGTTTGGCTTCTCCACAATTTCAGGAACACACTGGTAACCTCTAACTTTTTAAGTCACAGTCTGAATTTTTTGTTTTTATCCACAAGACTTTAAATCGTCTCCAAGTGTCTCAAACAAAATCCATGGGATTTCACAGAACACTGGGTTATCACTGTAAATTGCTCCTCTGTAAGTGATTGTTAGTGATGGTCATGCTACTTGAATATTCTACTTCATTTCATTAACAATCAGTGCAGTTGTAGTGCATATGCAAAATATGGTATATTTATCAAATTCTGTACCATACTCACATTTTGTCTGATAGAATATTGTTTTATCAAATTCTCAAATGCAATGAAAATTATCAGCCAGTTAGTTACGTATTTTTAAACTTTTTTGTTTTTTATTAGCCTTTTATTGTTCCTGGACTTCCACTAAAGGTAGTTTTGAGTGCAAAACCCCTAAATAAAAAGCTCACAAAAATGAAAAATAAATGGTAAAGATGAAAAAGTATGCTACAGTGATTGGGTCTATGTTTGAGCCAATGTTTACGAAAACTAGCACATAGCACATTCTATGAGATGTCCAATACAAAGGCACACTTTTTCTAGTGTACATACATATATATGTATGTAGGGAATTGTCTTAGCATTGCATCGTACCATGTAATATCTGAATATTGCACTGAACCAGACAGGTGAAGTGGAAAACACCAGAAAAGCTTCAAATCTGCACTAGCTGCAACTGATACATTTTTTGTTTTGTTAACATGAGTGACTTCCTTATAGTTAACATGAGTGACTTTCTCACTGCTGCAAACTATGATTTAATATATTTCAAATCATGTGCTAACATTTTTTTGGTTTCAGTTGCCTCAGAGTTTGAGGATGCCAAACTTCAACAGCATTCATTATAGTATTACATGTTGAATGACAGTGACTGACGAAATCTCCTCGGGGCCACACATGGATGTACATGTATTCGGGGAGAAGGATTATTATGAATGGCTCATTAACATGTTATACTAAAGGCAGTTGCCAAAGATAAGTATTTCCGGTGTTTGCAAAAAAGATTGACATTCGTATGAAGCCTTGGCTGATCATCGGCATGATCAGAGTATTTCCGAGTCATCAATGTAGTAGCATAGCAATCAAAATTGTGTTTGTAGTGACATCCATTCTAATAATCTTTCAGCAAAAAACGGCGATTCAGATACTGTTGAACTAGAAGCTTTAGAAGAAGACTGCTGTTGTTACTATGACTGACCAGAAACCATGGTGACCTCAGGGTGGTGAGCTAAACTAGTATACACAATAACAAAACAATAATATGGCAGACTGTACTTGAGCATGATCAACAAGTAACAAGTTGAATAAAATCACCATGTTTCAGTTTACCATGAGTGCATGCACTCAGATGTTCGTGTATGGTGGGGTGGGGCTTAAATACTAGCAGCGTGCGATTTTCATGGTAGACTACAAAACGGAGTGCAAATTCAACAATTCAAAATGTCAGTTAGGATAGCAATAGCGATAGCTGTTCTCAATTCTACAAATAGGCTAGAACTGTACGAGTCATTATCAGTCATATTACAACAAAAATTCATAGTACTAGTGCTGGTGTAGCATTTGTCAAATGCATATCAGCTGGCATTTGACGACTTCAAACGCATAACTGGCCAGGTGGCATTATGTTAAAGTGCAGATATCAATGTGAAGTTGTGAAGTAGATATTTGGTGGGTGTATAACCGTTGGTGTCCAGTTGGGAAATTGTTCAAATCAAAATGATCTTACCACCAGTGTACGAGTTGGGTAAAAAAAATATGATTTTTGGTCAAAAAACATAAACTCAAAAACTACTGGGCAGATCGGTCTGAAAATTGGTGGGAACATTTTTAAGGGTTTTAGATTAAGAATTCTTCACGACATGATGATCCCATCAGTGATATGCAAATTAGGGCTAAAAATGTGTCTTTTTGGTCAACATTCTGTACTTCCAAAACTATTGAGCAGATTGGGCTGATATTTAATGGGATGCATCTAGGGGTGTATAGATGAAGAAATGTTAAGCATATAATAATTTACTCAGTGATATGCAAATTAGGTGTAAATATGTGAATTTTGGTCAAAAACTTCTCTCTTAAAAAGTACTTGGTCAGTGAGACTGAACCTTGGTGAGATGTTTCTAGAAGTGTTAATATTCAGCAGATTTTCTTCAAAACATTTTGACACAATTGGCACTAGCAACCCTTACCACATCCTTAGCAACAACAAAATGGCAGTATATTTAGGTTAAATGACATCTCGTAGGTAAGTGAGTAACATTCAAACAATGTATGCAAATATCCCTAGCAACCATGACCACACCCATATAGAAACAGCCAAACGGTTGTATTTCAAAGATAACAGGGATTCTTAGACAAATGAATGAACATTTAAAAAGTGTATGCAAATATGCCAAGCAACAAGACCACGCCCATGGCAACAGCCAAATGATCAGATATATTGCAAAGATAACAGGGCTTAATAGACAAGTGAATAAACATTCCACAAAATGTATGTAAATGTGCCTAGAAACAAGGCCACGACCATAGCAACAGCCAAATGATCACGTATATTGCAATGATAACAACAGGGATTAATAGACAAATGAATAATTCATAAAATGTATGCAAATATATCTAGCAACAAGACCACGTCCATAGCAACTACCAAATGATCATGTATATTGCAAAAGAAAAGATACCATCAGGGATTTATAGACAAGTAAATAAACATTCAAAAAATGTATGGAAATATATCTAGCAATAAGACCACGCCCATAGCAACAGCGGCAGCCAAATGATCGTGTATATTGCGAAAGTAACAACAGGGTTGGATAGGCAACTGGATAATAATTCAGCAAATGAACACCTATGCCTAGAGAGCATTATCAACATGTGGATACACATTTTTAAAAACTACAGTTGTGCTACAATACCATTGGCGCTTTTTTTTTTAAATCTTAATTCCCTATGTTACAGAATAGGGCTAGGCTTTGTTTGGGCCATCTACCAAGAGGGAATTTACTTCAGGTGAAATACAGTTAAATTACATCAACCGTTTTTTATTGCAATATTTTGCACCAATATTCTTTGTGGCGTGAATATTCGCTGGAAACCCAGTGGTCAAAACAAAAGCCACGTGACCTGAAAACACTACTTGCATAATATTACTAGCTACAGCCTGATTACATGTGTACAATATCAATAAATACAGATTGATATTTCAAAGCAATACATTTGTACATGAAAGGAAAGACTGTCACCTGACCCCGTCATTGCACACATAAAATAATGTATGCTTTGGGGCCCTGTAAGGAGTACAGTGCCCAGAAGTGACAATCCGTAATATGTACGTCCACGCTTTAAATTGATGGATGCTCAACCAAAAGTTTGCTTTGTCAAAACATGCGCCCACCACGTCACCAGTCGGCCATGCCAGTAACAGTCAGAAATGGCAAAACCAATTTAACCACGCATGCTCACCAAATACGCCGTCGACTCGAACAAGATATATTAAGATATAATTATAACAAGTCCAGCACATTTGTACCTGCTCTTTCGACGGGAACAATCGTGGCGATCCGGAATATGCATGCCAGTGTGATCATGCTGTGTCTTTGGAAGTCGAATTTTAGGCGGGTGGACGTGTACACGTCATATCCGTTAGGAGAGAACAATTTGATTTATGGGGGAGGAGGAAGTGGGTACGTATACGGCAGCAAATTTTTTTTCTCATCACTGTGACAGCAAATGTATTTTTTCTATTGTCAATCCTGGGTTTTTTTCTATATGCAGAAGCAATGCAATTTTTTACGGGATCAAATTATTTTTTTCTCCGTAAAAAACTTAATCTGTCGACAATTTTTTCCCCAAAATCCATCCCCTCCCTCAGAAATCAAATGGTTCTTCCCTTATATTATTTATCTCCAAAGAAAGAATTCGTGGTTTGGGTGCATGGGGGCGTCATACATATTACAAAATACATGCCATAATATATGCACAGGCTGTTGAAGCGAGCGCATGTTAGTAATGACGTGCTCTGCTTTATTTTTTGTGTGGTTTAAATAACACTCATAAAAAATACCAGTGCATAATAAACAGACGCGAATATTCTCCACCAAATGTTGAATGTTCTTGTTGCTATTACATATTACCGAAGAAGAAAGGGATCGGGTGGACAACCCAAAACGACCAAAAAAACTCCGCAAATAACCGTTCATAGTTTGCGTTAATTGTGTCCATCAAGTTGTATTCATTACTTTAATTAGTGGAATTACAGCGCATTTCACAATACTATTAACCTTCTCTGTTTGATGCAACAAAACAGAAACCAATAAGTAAAGAAAGTGGACATGCTACACTTTAAGATAGCAAGATTGAATGAATACAGTTTCTTGCTACATTTTGTCTAAGTGAAGTGAACTACACATACCAACATACACAGACAGCAAATGAACACCACCAAGGACATTTTACCTGCCCTTCATCAGGTGTTTGATCCTAGGAGAAACATAGAATGCCTGCATGGAGTTGCAATACATTTAAATGGTTTATTTCATTTCGACTAGATGATAGCGAAAAATGCCATCGTGTTATTAAAGTGCGTCGTATGAAGTTTCTTGTCTTCTCTCTCTCTCTCTCTCTCTCTCTCTCTCTCTCTCTCTCTCTCTCTCTCTCTCTCTCTCTCTCTCTCTCTCTCGATCGATCGATCGATCGATCGATCGATCGATCGAGAAACACCCCAAAGCTATATCTTACCATGCCAGTCAGGTCGCTTTCAGAAGGGTTCCAGATGACCCGGTCCTAAGGCTATCATCCTAATCCAGGATAGTTATGACACGTCCTCTCATAATAGGTTTCCTAATATAGTTTGTTGATGTACCTTACAGTGTTAATGAATAATTTGCATAATTAATGAGTTTCGGTAATTAGACTATATGTTAAGACTGCACACTTCAATTTCAATATAATTTATTACATACATTAAACATAACAAAGTCCATATGTCCTATAAAGTTTGTTGATGTACCTTACAGCGCTAATGAATAATTTGCATAATTAATGACTTTCAGTGATTAGGCTATATCTTAAGAATACATACTTCAATGTCAATACACTTCAGTACATGCGTTAACCATAATAAGTCGCATATGTCCTATATAGTTTGTTGATGTACCTTACAGTGTTAATGACTAATTTGCATGATTAATGATTTTCATTAATTAGGATACATCTTAAGAATGCATACTTGAATTTCATTATCATTTAGTACATAATGTTAACCATAACAAAGGAGGTACTACTTATAAATTTTGTTGATATAGCTTACAGTTTTAGTGAAAAGTTTGCATAATTAATGATTTTAGGTAACTAGGCTGTATCTTAAAAATGCAAGCTTCAAATTTCATATAATTTGGTACATTAATCAACCGTAATAATACCCACCTGTCCTATGAACTTTGTTGATACAACTTTTACCTTTAATGAGTAATTTGAATAACGAACGATATTCAGTAATTAAGCAGTATCATGCACTCTTCAAATTCCGTATAATTTGGCATATACATTAACCTGAGAAAGCATACTTGTCAAAAAAAGCCTGTTACCATACTTTTTGTTTATGTTCAATGAACAATTTGCATAATTGGTGATTCCCTTACGGGAGGCATTCAGTTTAAATCTGGTACATGGTGGTTTCACTGTTACGTTTCAAGCATAATGCACCAATACAAATGACGCCAAACCGGTCATTATTACGACAAGCGGGGAAGTCGGTGAGAAAATGGGGTACCTGATACTTTTGCCACTGCTTGAAGGGGTCCTGAATTACTTTATAGATGGGTTTGAAAAAAAAAGCAAATCCCTTTGTCTTCGGTTTAATTAAAATTCCTTTATTATATCCAACGTTTCGACCACACATAGGTGGCCTTCTTCAGGGAGTATGGTAGGAGAGGGCGATAAAAAAAATACTCTTTTTTTTCCTTTTTTTTTATCGGCCTCTCCCGGATAGTTACCTCCAAAATACAAGTACGACGTTTTGCCGGTGACGGCATCATCTACAGAGATATTACAAAACAACAAGATTGCACATCTACTCCCTTGGAAAGTGGGAAAAGGCCTGGCAAATGAATTTCAACCCATTAGTTATTCATTAGAAAGAATATAATGTCGCTCAGCACAATTCGTCCACACACAATTACAATCCTAAAGCCAGTTTTACAGACATGTTGCATAATTTACAATGGGAACCAGTTGAAAATCAAAGATCCAAACTCGGACAAACAATTATTTACAAAGAAAATTCATGGTCTCACGCCCTCCAACATCCAACCTAAACACACAAACAAACAACCAACCAAACACAGTCAGATCTACAAGACCGTAAGTTGTCAGTTCACACATTCTGCATGAACCACCATTCAATAAAAACTGTTACCAATATTCGCTGTATCCAAGAACCATCCGCGAATGGAATTTTCTACCTCCCACTATCCATGATGCCAAGAACATTGACGCCTTTAAAACATTACAAAAAGTAGGGCTAAAAGTAACCTTGCAAGACCTGGTATTACAGCTCACCATAATAAACCATCAACAGGACATCATTTCCACACTGACTTGTGCGCGATAACCACAAGGTGTTTTGCACACAGTATCAAGCAGAAGCAGAAGCAGAAGCAGAAGCAAAACACCTTGTGGTTATCGCGCACACTGACTTGTGCGCGATAACCACAAGGTGTTTTGCACACAGTATCAAGCAGAAGCAGAAGCAATTATATCATAATATTCCTGTGTAGATATGATCTGCTGGTACAGCTGAAAATCTCAGTGATAATATTTTACCTGGTATTTCTTTATACCTAAGGAGAGATTGCACAGTATAATGCAAACCATATGACAAAAATCGAAGTCACCCCAAAACAATGAATGCTGGAATGAAAGCCATGACCATATTTCAGATATTGCGGTCTTAACGCGCCATCCACTAAATGCTAACTGTCCGCTTTTTGTTATTTCTTTTCCTTAAAACGCTATTTATTCTGCTCCTATGGGGTTGATTTGCTATTAAGTGTTCCCCACAAGCAAGATATAGGGATTCATAAATTATACAATATAATCAAAAATGACACGTTGACGTAATTGTTTGGGACATAAATAAAATAGAAAACACAAAAGTTTTAGTTCCAAATTTAGCCCCCCCCCCCCGCATATTTCGTTACCTTAAATTTATCACACCGTTTCGACTGAGATGGGTTTTAAACAGCTATGCATGTGCATTGTGTATTTATCATTATCGGTTGTACATGGCGCGTGCATTTTTACGAACTATACTACAAAATAGTATTGTGTGGTGTGTGTTGTCTAGGTTTCTGGCTTGATTTTGACAATCTATCAACTACATACTAGTTTCTTTAGTCACTTTAATAATGACATTATCCTGAATATATAGCAGTTTATTATTCATCATTACACTTCATGACAAGATAACGAAGATCACCAGATGACTTTATCAGACTAAACGCATATCAAACTGTGACAAACACTTTGTACCCAGGCTGCTAAACAATAGCATTGTCTTGTTGTCATCAAGGTCACGGTAACGTTGACATTTACCTGCAGTGTAGCTCCTGCACGGATGTTAACTTGAACAGATAAGAATATCACAAACCCGAGTAAAACAGAAAATAAATAAATTCAAAAATCACTCAATCATGTTAGAATTCAAGCAATAAATGGAAATTGGTTACTCCACTGTGACAGTCTATCATAGTTTTGTGATTCTCATATATAAAATTTCAGATACATTTTTTGAATTTTTAATTGAATGCTAAGAAATTATCACTGTAAGAGATATCATGAAATTTGTACATTTCAGGTGACCAAACCTTTATATTAGTAAGTGCTATGTGAACTACTCCAGTAACTATTAACAAAAAGAGTAAATACAGTTCTCTTATAAAATAGCACCGAGTACACCGCTAGCACTGGTAGTAAGTCCAGTCTTTTGTCTGTGAACTACTTCGGCCGATGACCGCGCTATTTTCTGCAAGACTAAAGATGCACCGAATATATGACAGCTCACTTGGTGATTGTACTACGCTCCGATCCTCTGACGATGTACAAGAATAATTCGTGTCTATTAATTGCTTGAATTCACAGACGTGTATGCAGTCTGTCGTCACCATTAATTCTTATCATTAGTATCGCCTTTTCTATTTACAGCTGTGATATGTCATTTAACAGCCATTATGATTGTTGCAAAAGCACATCTAAGTTCAAAAACAACAACGCATAAAATGTTGGTCTAATAAAAAGAAACACACGTGTTCTTTAACTATTTGTCGATGATTCATTTTACAACGTGGTAAGTCATACTTTACCAAATCAGAATATTGCCATGGTACAAAATGTACATGGTCAAGCTAACAATCTATTCGAATATGCCAATTCTCTCTTCGCTGACGTCTCGAGCTATCTCTCTAAATTTCTCCACGCGTCGAACCCTGTCGTCCTCTTCAATCTGCCTTTCCATACATACGTCCCAAGATAGACTGTACATTTATGTTTCTGCTCCCCTCTGCCAAAGTCTCCATTCTACGTCCCCTGTCTCTATCTCTGTATGTATGTATGTATGTATGTATGTATGTATGTATGTATGTATGTATGTATGTATGTATGTATGTATGACCGCCCGTCCTTCCATTCCTCGCTCCCACACCCTCACACAGACATTCCTCACCAATACACACACACACACACTCACTCTCTCTCTCTCTCTCTCTCTCTCTCTCTCTCTCTCTCTCTCTCTCTCTCTCTCTCTCTCTCTCTCTCTCTCTCTCTCTCTCTCTCTCTCTCTCTATATATATATATATATATATATATATACGCTCTGCCACTGCGGTATAGAGCACTGTCTTAGCAGATTGATACTCACCGAGTTATATATATATATTCTACTGAAGAATAATTCGTGTCTATTAATTGATTGAATCCACAGACGTGTGTGCAGTCTAGATCTGTCGTCACCATTAATTCTTATCATTAGTATCGCCTTTTCTATTTACAGCTGAGTTATTTACAGCTGAGCCGAGTTATATATATATATTCTACTGCCAAAAAACTAACACGCTTTGTCGAACATCTCCGATATTCTAAGATATGTCAACAAAAAGGAATTACAAAATGTATTACCAAGGCACTACATTCATCTGTACCCGATCCACCTGTTGTAGACTCTAAGCTTATGTCGGAATGGCGCTCGATTCTTGACAACACATGTCGCCAACTCAACACAGTATTGATATCTACATATGAAAAGAAGTACATACCATACTTAAGAAAGAATCACAATACGGCACTTGCCCATCTCAAGCCATCATCACCCATGCATTACAGTGTAAATCGACGTTCAATATCAAATAGTTGCCGCTCACTTCGTAAAAAGAAGACACAAGATAACCATAAAAAGAAAATAGCAAACCTGTTAGAACAACAAGTCCCTATGGAAAATCCTAAGCCATCGGATTCGAATGATGTTACGAGACGTCATAACCGGCGTTTTCGCAAATCTAGACGCAAAGCACGTAGCCATACACACCAGCGTCACATACATCAAATGAAATTATTGTCAGTAAACAGCAGCAACAACAACATTATCAATCTTAGTGATCGTCAACTGTCTACTGCCGAACTATCTCTCCTCCAACTGCCTTTGTCATTTTGTCCCATTCCGCCACGTTACAATCATGCAAGAGAACTGGTTGATGCAAACGTATACATAAGGAGAATAAGATGGAAAGAATTCTTCTTCGATACTGTGGACACACCGATAACAATTCCCCCTCTTTATACATTCCTTCAAAGCGTGACCCTCCACTTAACCGTACGTGACGATGCACTTGATATTTATCATAAAAACGTGTACCGGATGATACGAAACCACGATGAGCCCGATGTTAAGAGCAACCTCACCCTCTTACAGCGTAGAGCGCTTACCTCTTTAAAAGATGACAACTCCATCGTCATTGGTCGCGCAGACAAAGGGGGAGCCACAGTTATTTGGAACACAGGTGATTATGAGAATGAATGTAACCAACAACTATCAGACACTAACATATACCAGAAAATACCTGATGATATGTCAACCAAAATTCATGACAATCTCAGTCGCTTAGTTTCCAGTTTCGACCTGCCGGAGAAAGAACAAGAAGCAATCCTACATTGGCCCAACCGCAACGGTGCATACTTCTACATCCTCGGTAAGATCCACAAACTTAAATCACCGGGTAGGTTACCACCTGGGCGTCCTATCTGCAGTCAGGTTAAAGCTCCAACTCGTGCGGCATCCCTGTGGCTTGACTGGAAACTATCACCTGTCAGTCAGATATTCTGTACGGAATTAGTTAAAGACACTACCAGTTTTCTGCAACACATCGAACAAATTAACAAATCGGCTCCATTACCTTACACCCATATTATTGCTCTTGATGTAGTGGCACTTTACCCAAACATTGACATCCAGGAAGGTATACTTGCTTTACAAGAAGCACTCAACACGTCATCCACCTATGATCACAAGGACATCCAAAACATTCTTCAACTCGCTCATTTCGTTCTCGATAACAACTACTTTCAGTTCAACAGTGAATTCTTCAAACAGATCTCAGGTACAGCCATGGGTACGCCATTCGCAGTGTCATATGCTAACATCTATATGAGTTGGTGGATGCGCAAGTTCTACTACACTACACCTAACTGTCCTGAAATAACCTATCGATTCATTGATGACATTGCAGCATTATCCACACAGGATGAAACAACCACACAGACCTTTATCGATTATCTTAACACATGTCATCCTAAAATCAAGTTCACCGCAGAAATCAGTGATACTTCAACCCCCTTCCTTGATGTCAAAATCTATCTACAGAACCACAGACTAGAAACTGATCTCTACAGTAAACCGTCAGCATCCCATAGATATCTTCCACCTACTAGTTGTCACCCATCTCACACTTTCAAATCAATAATCTTCTCGTCGCATTTGTAGCAAACCCGAATGGCGTGACATAAGATTATCAGAGTTTACCGTCCACCTTAAAAAATGCGGATATAAAAGCAAAACCATAAACCAGCAGATATCACGTGCTTCAAACTTCCTTCGCCCAGATTTGCTACAATACAAATGCAAACAATCATCTGATCGCGTTCCATGGGTTACCACATATGATCCACGTCAACCCGACCTCAAGAAGATAAGTGAAGTTAACCAGGTTAATTTTACTCCACACCTCACAAAGAATGAATAAAGTCATGCCACAACTACCCATCATAGCCTACCGTAAACCTGCCACTGTTGGTGATATTCTACATCAAAACAAAATAAGACACGCCAAATCCGACCAAATTACATGGGGGTGCAAACCTTGTAACACTGCAAGATGTTCCTGTTGCTCCGTTATACAAACTACCAAACATTTCACGGCTACTACAACTGGTAAAATATTCCCCATCAAAGATGATGTTAACTGCAAATCAAGTAATGTGATCTATGCCCTCACTTGCCAGACATGCAACATACAATATGGTAAAACCACTCAACCATTCCACAAACGCCTCAACGGTCATCGTTCAAACATAAGAACTAACAAATCTGATAGATTACCATATGTAGTTCCACACTTCAGGACACCAGGACATTCACTCAAAGACAACGCCCTGAAAGCTACAATACTTTGTCTTGTACGCGGTTCGGATGTAGACTTAATTAAACAACTGGAGAGTCTATGGATTAATAGAGCCGGAACCCTACATCCCCATGGACTTAATGAATACGAACCATCTGGAATACATAACTGACTTTGCATATTTTATCTTGCCGTTTATTTTCACACCTTTTATTATGTCACTTTTCACTTAACACTTTTCGTCGTTCGTATGAGCGCTGTTGGTTTTATTTTATTAGTCATCCTTGTACTGTAGCTTGATATAGGTGTGCTAGACACACCGAAACGTCGCTATCAAGATTTCAACTTGGGATTGGAAGTAAGGACGACTTCGAACTTTCACTATCTATCCATCGAGTCACTTATATTGTCTATATATATATATATATATATATATATATATATATATATATATATATATATATATATATATATATATATATATATATATATATCATGGTGTGTGGACAGCTTACATTAAATTTGTTTTGATATTGTGTTTACATAGTACACTGCAATTATGCGAGACGCCATATACTTATATCTTGATATTTTTTCTGTCAGTAGCTACACAGCTAAAACCCTCCCCATGCCTGTTTCAGAATTTACCTGCCGCATGTATGCAATAGGGCTGACACAGGCCTGATGAAACTGGCATGCCACATTCACGACCTATCAGGCTTGCCACATCCTAGTCTTGCTGCTAGATGTTCGGGCTTTCTTTCGATACGATAAGCGAACGAAGTTCGCAGTGAGGGCTTGCTCCATCCTCGATAGCGATGTTCGGTCGTGTGTCGTATTGTATCGGAAGAACATCCGAGGTCTAGCAGATAGACTAGCCACATCCCTGTCAGATCAGGCCTGCCACATCCCTGACCCATCTCGCCTGCCACATGCCTGTCAGATCAGATATCTTCATCTCTGACTCATCAGAATTGCCACTTCCCTGCAAAGGCCCTAATGGTCATGCCTGTACCAGGCCTGTCACAGTCCTGGTTCAGACCTGATACATCTTAGCTGAGGAGTGTATTTATTATTTTGTAATGTACGTTGTGTGGAATACAGACATTATTATCATAACCTTTCAAGTCAATGGACTAGTCACAAGTTTCCTGATTAGTTTAATCATAGACCCTCCACCAGGGGTCAATGGTTTAATTATGACAGTATCCTAAATATAATGGTTTATTAGGTCTTAACATTCATGACAAGACAATGGAGAACGTCAGATGACTTTATCAGACCAAGCGCTTATCAAACACTTTGTACTGCCAAACAATAGCATTGTCTTGTTGTCAAAATTAAGTCACGATAACAATGACATTTGTGACCTGCAGTGCGTCTCATACACGACTGTTAATGATACGATGTCACAATCCCGAGTAAAATAAAATAATATTAATAATAAAAATAATAATAATAATAAAAATAATAAACTAATTACACTAATTATTTAGAATTGAAGCCACGCACTGATAGAAAATAGTTACTCCGTTATCGGTATAAATGTGAGGTTTATATATTCTCGAAGCAATTTGAATGCAAAGAATTAGTCATTTGATAAGATGACGTCTCCATAACACACACACACACACACATGTCAGGTCGTTATGTTAGATGCCTATCACTAAAGCCATCATTGGCCTTGCTCTAGATCTGGCAGATGTCTGAGGACGCGCTGTCATAGCGTACATTATACAAAATAAAGTATGAGAAGTGCTTTCGTCATTTATTATATATTTGTAAGTGCTGGAGTACTTCTCGCAGGGGAAACGTCTTTACACATTCAGACACTGCGATAAGCTCTGTCATAACTACTGTCAATCAAGTAATTATCATCCAATCATCAAAGCCATATCATGAATACGCCCCTTTATTGACAAAGAATCAGACATAAAGATGACAAACAGTAGACGAATTAAAACAATTATCATGTGTTCAGAAATAACATTTTGATTCAATTATTTTTATCCGGATAATATAGACACACAAAGGTGTTGAAACACGTTATAGGTTAAAGTACACAGTGTGTAGTATAACCTGGTGGTCTTGTGGGTTATGTTATTGATATAATATGTTATTGAAGTTGTAGTGAAGCCTGTCTAACTATTACTGGTACAGTTCTCACCAGCAATCCATACATTGTATTTGAAAAACACAGTTTTAGTGTCACAGCCCCTTGTACCGTGACATATTCAGTTACATAAAATTATTAGATATTTAGATTGGTTTCTAAACATGAATAGCATTAAATGTAGTGTACACTGTGTATTTTCATTTTGCTCATTGATTTTTGTGAACGTGGGACCAAAGTTACTGACTGTGTCCTTTTAAACAACTTAAACAAAGGTCAGGATCAACATATATTTATTTAACATCATTATAACCAATTGGGTTCGATTAGCGCATGCGTCGTTACATATCAGAGTATGTTAAGGTACTCGCGTACTACGCTGGAGTGGTTTAAGATTATAAAGGGCAAAGAATAAACCCCACCTTTGTTCCCTGCCCCTTTGGATTTAACAAGTAGAGAATATACAATTCAAGTCCTAAACATGGACATCAAAAGTAGAAACCTAAACCCACTTATAAAAACTGTGTTGTATGTGCACATAAATCTTTCACCGATTATAGAGAGAGAAAAAAGTAAGTGACTGAACAGAGTATTTCAAAATGAACTGTTTGATTTTCAAAGACTGCAGGCAGGAGTAAATTTGATATTTCGATGCATTCTTCATTCTAAAGGCAACTGGCCATTGTACATTGGAAAACATAGGGTTACTGTCCAGCGGCAATTGTAGTATTTCAAATTTACAAACCTATACAAACGAAAATGTACATTCTACAATACATACAGTTAAACTATTACAAAGATCAAGAAATCAAACGTTTACACTTCTTATAAAACAAAAATTGCATTCTTATATCCAAATGGCAGCTTGAATTCGCGATCGTATGAGGTGAGTATATATATATGCTTGCGGTGGGTGTGGGTAGTAATGGATAGTCAACTCATTCGGAAGGGTTACTAGTATGTGCCAATACACGAGGGGTCGCGTAGCACCCGAGTTTTTGGCACATAACCCTACCGAATGAGTTGTCTATCTTACTTATATTACGGCGTGATTGGCTCAAACAGATCTTTTGAAACTTTTTATTTTCATGCAAATTTACAATTCTTTTGTTTTAGTAATATAAGTCACACCCCTAAGAAAGAGTGGGTTATGGCTCCATATAACCATAGGGTCTATGATATAACGAACCAAAATCAAGGACTCTGATTGGCCAAGTGGGTCTAGCCGTAGTATAACGAAAATTATACTAGTGGTATATGCTAACTGTACTGTACAATCATGTACATGTAGTATACTTAATCATCATTTGCTATTGGCAGAACTCAACTTGGTATTATGACATGATTCCATTTAGGATATGTCTACTGAAATTTGAAGGACATCGCTATTATATCATTATATTATATATCAACTTTGCTAACGATTTTGAATGCCATCGAAGACATGCAGTGACATTGACATTGAACTACATCAGTAAAAATAGTTGTTTATGTATATTGTAGGTTTTTAAAAACCGCTTAGGAGTAACAATAATTTTACAAACGCCTGACAGCCTGTGCCACTGTAGCAGTCATCTTGAACAGTAGCACATACAGTAAAGCGAAGTCACGTGGGTTGAAATATATCTAAGTGCTAATGTTTATGTGAACTACTCCAGTAACCATTAACACATATAGTAAATACAGTTCTCTTTGAAAATGACGGCGAGTAGTAGCATCGCTCACTGCAGGGCGGGTAGTAAGTTTTAGTCTTTCGGTCGTCGTTTCGCTGGTACTCGTAGTTGCAGCAATCGGTGGTTCACGTGATGGGAAGGGTAGCGGTATTGGGATATCCGAGATGTCGATACATAGTAACTCACTTCCATTCAACTCAAGACATATCTCTGTCTGATTACCATCAACATTAAGTACCAGACATACGTCAAGACCAGCTAAGGGATCGGGTAAGACCTCAGGAGGTACGCAAATTCTCCCACTACCACAAAACGGTGGGCATGGTGGTGGTGCTGTTGGTGGTGCTGTTGGAAACTGTGTCGGTATAGGCAGGTCGGCTAAATCTACACAAATGAGTTCTATTGGTGGGACAATCGGCGCGTCATAGCTTATACAGATCACCGTGTCGTCTCTGGAAATACATAAGCTACCTGGCAATGGAATGGGATCTGGCAAGGGTATGCATATCTCCTCCTCAGCTGCAACGGCACAGTTCGGATAGCAGATCGATTGCTTTTCAAGACCAGACTGTGAATTTCGAACACCAGTAGATTCTTCTTGCAATTTGTCATCCCAGCTCTTCTCGGGGTTGGTGCCTAGAGCCCGTTTGATCACTCGGCGAAAGATATGATTCTGAGAAATGTAACTAAACACGCCAGACTTTACATTTGCCTTTACCAACTGCGAATCTGACTTGTATAGTGTATGATCATTAGGGCCATCAATCTTGAAAGCACTGACAGGACCACCCGATAGAGCTAAGACCGCTAGAAATGCGAAATACATCGCTAACTGTGTTATTCTTGTAATGTTCAACATCATGGTAGTAGCCACTCGCTGATGATGGTACGTTGTCGGTTACTCCTTCTGCTTAGTTGCTATTAAAGCTGCGGAAAATATAT